>NW_028301697.1:616380-924571 GCF_051225735.1 Oryctolagus cuniculus | reverse complement strand
CACATTAACAGACTGCAGAAGAAAAACCATATGGTTATCTCAATTGATGCAGAGAAAGCATTTGATAAAATTCAACACCCTTTCATGATGAAAACTCTAAGCAAATTGGGTATAGAAGGAACATTCCTCAATATAATCAAAGCAATTTATAAAAAACCCACAGCCAGCATCCTATTGAATGGGGAAAAGTTGGAAGCATTTCCACTGAAATCTGGCACCAGGCAGGGATGCCCACTCTCACCACTGCTATTTAACATAGTTCTGGAAGTTTTAGCCAGAGCCATCAGACAAGAAAAAGAAATCAAAGGAATACAAATCAAGAAGGAAGAAGTCAAACTATCCCTCTTTGCAGACGACATGATTCTGTACTTAAAGGATCCAAAGAACTCTACTAAGAGACTATTGGAACTCATAGAGGAGTTTGGCAAAGTGGCAGGATATAAAATCAATGCACAAAAATCAACAGCCTTTGTATACACAAGTAATGCCATGACTGAGAAAGGACTGCTAAGATCAATCCCATTCACAATAGCTACAAAAACAATCAAATACCTTGGAATAAACTTAACCAAGGACGTTAAAGATCTCTACGATGAAAATTACAAAACCTTAAAGAAAGAAATAGAAGAGGATACCAAAAAATGGAAAAATCTTCCATGCTCATGGATTGGAAGAATCAACATCATCAAAATGTCCATTCTCCCAAAAGCAATTTATACATTCAATGCAATCCCAATCAAGATACCAAAGACATTCTTCGCAGATCTAGAAAAAATGATGCTGAAATTCATATGGAGGCACAAGAGACCTCGAATAGCTAAAGCAATCTTGTACAACAAAAACAAAGCCGGAGGCATCACAATACCAGACTTCAGGACATACTACAGGGCAGTTGTAATCAAAACAGCATGGTACTGGTACAGAAACAGATGGATAGACCAATGGAACAGAATTGAAACACCAGAAATCAATCCAAACACCTACAGCCAACTTATATTTGATCAAGGATCTAAAACTAATTCCTGGAGCAAGGACAGTCTATTCAATAAATGGTGCTGGGAAAACTGGATTTCCACGTGCAGAAGCATGAAGCAAGACCCCTACCTTACACCTTACACAAAAATCCACTCAACGTGGATTAAAGACCTAAATCTACGTCCTGACACCATTAAGTTATTAGAGAACATTGGAGAAACCCTTCAAGATATTGGCACAGGCAAAGAATTTCTGGAAAAGACCCGGGAGGCACAGACAGTCAAAGCCAAAATCAACTATTGGGATTGCATCAAATTGAGAAGTTTCTGTACTGCAAAAGAAACAGTCAGGAGAGTGAAGAGACAACCGACAGAATGGGAAAAAATATTTGCAAACTATGCAACAGATAAAGGGTTAATAACCAGAATCTACAAAGAGATCAAGAAACTCCACAAAAACAAAACCAACAACCCACTTAAGAGATGGGCCAAGAACCTCAATAGACATTTTTCAAAAGAGGAAATCCAAATGGCCAACAGGCACATGAAAAAAGGTTCAAGGTCACTAGCAATCAGGGAAATGCAAATCAAAAGCACAATGAGGTTTCACCTCACCCCGGTTAGAATGGCTCACATACAGAAATCTACCAACAACAGATGCTGGCGAGGATGTGGGGAAAAAGGGACACTAACCCACTGTTGGTGGGAATGCAAACTGGTCAAGCCACTATGGAAATCAGTCTGGAGATTCCTCAGAAACCGTTCGACCCAGCCATCCCACTCCTTGGAATTTACCCAAAGGAGTTTAAATTGATAAACAAAAAAGCGGTCTGCACCCTAATGTTTATTGCAGCACAATTCACAATAGCCAAGACCTGGAACCAACCTAAATGCCCATCATTGGTAGACTGGATAAAGAAATTATGGGATATGTATTCTTTAGAATACTATACCGCAGTAAGAAACAACGAAATCCAGTCATTTGCAACAAAATGGAGGAATCTGGAACACATCATGCTGAGTGAAGTAAGCCAGTCCCAAAGGGACAAATACCATATGTTCTCCCTGATCAGTGACAACTGACTGAACACCAAAAAGGAAACCTCCTGAAGTGAAATGGACACTATGAGAAATGGTGACTTGATCAGCATAGCCCTGACTGCTAATGGACAACTTAATACATTATCCCTCATAGTATTTTTTTTTTGTCTGTTCTACTTAATATGACTGGTTTAATTCTGTAATTATCACACAGTTATTCTTAAGTGTTGAAAATTAACTGAAATGTGATCCCTGTTAAACATAAAAGTGGGAATAAGAGAGGGAAGAGATGTATAATTTGGGGCATGCTCGGGCTGACTTGCCCCAATTGGTAGAGTTGGAAACATACCAGGGGATTCCAATTCAATCCCATCAAGGTGGCATGTGCCAATGCCATCTCACTATTCCAAGTGATCAATTTCAGTTCACAATTGATCATAATGAAAGGACTAAGAGTCAAAGGGAGCACATAAACAAGTCTAGTATCTGCTAACACTAACCGATAGAATAAATAAAGGGGAGAGTGATCTAACATGGGAAGTGAGATACTCAGCAGACTCATAGAATGGCGATGTCCTAAATAGCACTCTGGCCTCAGAATCAGCCCTAAAGGCACTCGCATCTGGCTGAAAAGCCCATGAGAGTATTTCAGGCATGGAAAGCCAAGACACTCTGGCAAAAAGATCTCTGTGAGTGAGATCCCAGTGGAAAGAACAGGTCTTCAAAGAGGGAGGTGCCTTTCTCTGAAGGGAGGAGAGAACCTCCACTTTGACTATGACCTTGTCTAAACAAGATAAGAGTCGGAGAACTCAAGGGGCTTCCATAACCTTGGAAACTCATGACTGGTGCAAAGGGAGATTACTGATGCCATAAACAGGAGTGTCAATTTGTAAAGTCAACAACAGGAGTCACTGTGCACTTACTCCTCATGTAGGATCTCTGTCCTTAATGTGCTGTACACTGAGGCTTAATGCTATAACGACTACTCAAACAGTATATTTCACTTTGTGTTTCTATGGGGGTGCAAACGATTGAAATCTTTACTTAATGTACACTAAACTGATCTTCTGTAAAAAAAAAAAAAAGAAATTATCAATTCCCAACTTGACTCTCACTGGGATTAAACATGACAATAGGTCTGATCTGATTTCATCATCATTTAAAAAAAAAATCATCTATTATTTTTCACTTTATGTTTCTGTGTGGGAACAAACTGTTGAAATCCTTACTTAAGGTATACTAAGCTGATCTTCTGTATATTAAGATAATCAAAAATGAATCTTGATGTGAATGGAAGGGGAGAGGGAGTGGGAAAGGGGAGGGTTGTGGGTGGGAGGGACGGTATGGGGGGGAAAGCCATTGTAACCCATGAGTCGTACTTTGGAAATTTATATTCATTAAATAAAAGATAAAAAAAGAAAATAAAAAAAATAAAAAAAATACTTTCCTAATGGGCTTGTTGAATTCTTGACTAGTGCCTATTACCTTTGCCACAACCTTTCCAGTCTCACTACTTTCCTTCTTCTTCCTCTTCTCTATAGCTTGCAAAAACAGTATATCTTCTATATACGGAGGATACTTTTGTTTTGTTTTATTCCTTCTGTCTCATGATGTTCCTCTAAGAAATCACAACCCTCCAAATATTCATTCATTTATGCAGTCTGCAGTTTTCATGGGCTACTACATGGCAAAGTACTAGGTTAAAGGAAAGGTATAGGTCAGGAACTGAGCAAAGTTCACAATGATGTAGTATTATCTGGGGAAATGAACCTGATGGAAGACATATCTCTATCTCTCTCTCTCTCTATCTCTCTCTCTCTCTGTCTCTCCTTCTCTCTCTGTGTAGCTCTGATTTTCAAATAAATAAATAAATCTTTAAAAACTAACTAAATAAATATACTAATAACCTGGTGGCAACACCTTTCTATAAGAACATGTGAAGCACTCAAACACAGTTTGTCCCAGAAAGTCAGCCATAGTTTTCAAGGGCACATCTTCTACTCCATTTGTGGACATCTCTGAGTGGAGTAAGGGGCACTTATTTCTTCCCCTCTTCTTTCTTACCACTCTCACAGTTATAACTTCTATTGATGCTTCCACAGAGCAGTCTTTATGAAATTGTAGAACTAATATCCTCCCATTTTAAAAATGTCATGGGTTTAACCACAGAACCCAAAATAAGACAATTAACTGACCTTCTTAATTACACAGTGTGGAATGTAAGATTCTCAGTGGATCACTGGGTAACTGTAAAGTACTGGGCAGAGAAAAAGATGTTACTTATCTGTATTTATGATGTTGTAATTCTCCACTTTATGCAAACTCAGATTAAAAGGGCTCCAGTTAGTGGGCAACACTGTTGCATAGTGGGTAAAGCTACTGCCTGCAGTGTCAGCATCCTATATGGGTGCCGGTTGGGATCCTGGCTGCTGCACTTCCCATCCAGCTCTCTGCTGTGGCCTGGGAAAACAGTAGAAGATGGCCCAAATCCCTCATCTCCTGCACCCACCTATGAGACCTGGACAAAGCTCCTGGCTTCTGGTTGTGGATCCAAACAGCTCCAACCATTGATTTCTGTTTCTACCACTCTGTAACTCTGCCTTTCAAATAAATAAATAATTATTTTAAAAAACAGCTTCATCCCAGAAGAAGCTCCTGGCTTCAGACTGGCACAGCTCCAGCTGTTGCTGCCAATTGGGGAGTGAACCATCGGACAGAAGACGTCTCTCTCTCTTTCTCTCTCTCTCCTCTCTCTGTGTAACTCTTTCAAATGAATAAATAAATCTTTAAAAAAGTAGCTCCAGTTATTGACAACACAGTAGACTTGCATTAATTTTAGTTCCCTTCTCACTTTGCAAAGGGATCAGCGTCAGGTCAAAACAGTTGACAGCCTTGCTAACAGGAGAAGAAATAGCTGAAGACAGAAAATGAAAAGCAGCCAAATAAATCATCAAAGAAAGAGAAGTGGACCACATCCAACACAAACCTTTAAAAGTGGATGCTCACAATTAACGAGTGAAACAGCTGCCCACTGAAATCTTATCTAGGGAGGGAAGATGTCCTAAGTTCTGCTTCTGTAAACTCCAGTCATAAATCTATCCTAATAAATCTGTCCCCGGCATCTCTTTTACAAACATACTGGACCCACTGACCATTGGAAATGTGGTCCTAAGTCATGAAGGCTGCCATTTAAACCCACCAATGCTGTAACAGCTAAGAAACTTGAATTTGATGCACAATTCTCAGGAAATCATTCCAGCTGAGCCTAGGGCCATTAATAGAAACTCCTTGGATCCTCCACTGTCTCTGTGCCTGTTTGAAAGAAGGGAGTTTTCCCACCCCAGGTTTCTGGAACAGCTTCAAATTCCACATTGGAAAAGTCTGATAATTAATACTTGAGAGGGATCAATGCACACTTCACACTGCTCCCCACCAGGAAGATGAGGTGCAGGATGAGAGCAGTGGGGCAGAACCTAGTCAGATCCTCCTGCCCACCCCTCTGCTGCCCCAGGCTCCCTGCTGAAGGCCACCCAGACCCACCCTGCAGGAACCAGTCCAGTAAACATCAAGAGGCCTGGCCAGACTGCATTCTGAGACCACCCACAGTGGGAACCCAGCTTATTTAACTGTGGAGAGCTGGAGTCTTTCTGCCTTCCTTCCCTGCGTGTGCATGTTCCCAGAATGCTGCCCCCTCTCTCCTGTAACCACTAAATAAAGCGCATTAGGGACAGTTTGGGTGAGGTCCTGCAGGAGAGATTCCAGGCACTGGGAGCCTGGGAAGTGGAGGTGGGAGACAGAACAGCCCGGGTCCCAGTCCTGACCTCGGGGGAAGCTGCCATGATCTATGGCTCCCTGGCACCCACCCTTCTCCCACACATGTCCTGCCCCTTCCTGCATGCCAAACCTGCAGCAGAAAGTCCCTGGAGGAGGTACCCTTTCTTCTGGACACACGGGGAGCGATTCGGGGAGTGGCGGGAAGAGACTCCCTGGTAAGTGGGACCCACAGGTGAATGATGAAGAGGGAAGATGCAGCAGGAGGCAGGCTCGGGGTGAGCACTTGGAAACTCCCTGGGATCGCACGTGCAGAGCAGGAGATGCAGTAAATGCCAGAGAAGGAGAAGCACAGCCCCCAGGGCTGACCCTGATCAGGGAATGAACTCCCTCTGTTCCAACTCAGGCCCCAGGGAATGGCAGCAGCATGCACATGTGCACAGGCATTCAGAAGGCATAATACATCTGAGCTCCTGGGAACTCTGGGAAATGGAGTACAGGCCACATCATCCATAGAGACACCAGCTGGCCCTCCCAAAGGCTGTAGTCAGGGGTGGGTGCCCACAACCAGAGGGCCTTTGCTTTTATTCAGTCCCTCCTTCCTTTCCTTCCCCCCACCAAAATCTCAGGGATCAGTTGCTTTCTTCCTTTCCTGAATCAAATCTGAAAGAGTGACACTCACTGCTGCTAACTGACCCCAAATCCTGGCTCCCTCATAACCTCTGTCTCTTCCAGAAAAATCTTATTTACTACTTTGGCCCTAGAAATCATAAATGACTATGATAGAATGTAGCTTTTAACAGAGGTGTAGAAGGCATGGTTTAATATCCAGTTTTGAGAATACAATTTTCATTTGTGTTTTATTGATGTTTATAGTTCTTTTAAGATTTATTGATTTATTTGGAAGTCAGAGTTACAGAGAAGGAGAGGCAGAGACAGAGAGAGAGAGAGAGGTTTACCATCTGCTGGTTCACTCCCCAATTGGCAGCAGCAGCACAGCACCGACCCCTTATAGTTCTTTTCAAATCATTTTACACTGTCGTTTTATTCATCTAGTACAGAGACAGAAGAATGGACACAGAGCTAACATAGCTGCGTATTCAAAGAGACAGGTTAAGGGTTTAAATGCCTTATATCATAGCATTTATACCTTAGATTAATTCTGGGGACAGTATTATCTGGAGTTTACAAAATAGAAACTGAATGGAAAGAGCTTAGAAAAGCATGGTGTTTTTTAATATCATAAAAAAGTCTAAGTTAAAGGCCAATCAAGGGGCCAGCACTGTGGCATAGCATGTAAAGCATTGACATTCCATATGGGTGGAGGTTGAACCCGGCTACTCTGCTTTCGATCCAACTCTCTGCTATGGCCAGGGAAAGCGGTGGAAGATGGCCCAAGTCCTTGGGCAGCTGCATCTGTGTGGGAGACCCAGAAGAAGCTCCTGACTGCTGGCATTGGAGCTGTACAGCTCCAGCCATTGTGACCAATTGGTGAGTGAACCAAAAGATGGAAGATGCTTCTCTCTCTCTCTCTCTCTCCCCTTCCTCTCTGTGTAACTGTGACTTTCAAATAAATAAATAACTGTTTTTTAGAATGTCAATCAATATATAATACTAGCTTAAAGATATTTCTTTTGTCTTGTGTCTCAGTTTTTAAAATCTGATTTATCAAATGGAAAAATGTGAGAGAGATGAAGAGTACCTACAAAAATAATTTACTGTAATTATTTACTGTAATAATTTACTGTAATGATGTACTGTAATTTATGGTAATAATGTACTGTAAAGAACCACATAGGATTATAACTTGTCTAGAAAACAAAGGAGATTCAAAGTTGCTATTTTTCATGGTTATTTGTTCTTATTTTTAATATCAAGATAGTATATAAATATTATGCACTCCTAGGTATTTGTGTGTTGTTTGATATGTTTTATTTTTTAATCAGAAATTCAAAGAGATAACTGGGTAACATGGAGTTCTGTGTTTCTGATTACTTCTCTCAATTAGAGATCATGGGATTAGAGTTAGTGCTAGATTAAGAATGCTTCAATCTTTATCCACTGACTTCACCCCAGCATTTACTATGTTAAACAATATTCTTTGGGTAGATGGCTCTTTCTTGCCAGACTGTAAACTTCATGGGGTCTAGAAACATATTTGCTTTGACACTAAAACTCAGCATCTTGACAGTCAGTCTTTTAGTTGAATAAATACATGATATACAAAATAAATATTTCTGCCCCTCAAGAACTGCCTAAGAGAGAAGAAAATAGAAATCAATTTGATGACTCTCAGTATTAGGTGAATATATAATTTGTCGTTCTGACATAAGCCTTGTCATAAAAAGGGCATATGAATAAATCACACAGAGTTGAAGTGTATGAACACCTAGGGCCAAGTGGATTAAAAGTTCAGCCTAGCTATGTAAGGCATTCCATGTCAATAGGAGAGGAAGGAGGAAGAGGGGAGGGAGTGTAGGTGGGAAGGTGGTTACGGTGGGAAGAATCACCATGCTCATTACTTAGCAGCAAAGAGAGAATCTGTGATCATTTGTTGCTTAAGAAAGGGTGATAGGCATTATTTAATTATAATGCAGGCATCAGTGTTCTTCTGTCTCTGAAATAGGAAGTCTATAACTCAGAATTCCTTGCTGTTTCATCAAAAACAATTCAAAACAAAAACCTAATTAAGCATAAGTGGAAGTTACGCATTAGAAGTCTATTCCAATCTCTAGGAGGTTCAGGGGTTGGAAAATTCATCTAAAATCTTGCTGAAAAATGTCCCACACATTTTCCATGAACACTACCCTTAAGCATAAGCTTTTTTTAAAAAAAAAGATTTATTTATTTGAAAGTCAGAATTACAGAGAGAGGAGAGGCAGAGAGAGAGAGAGAGAGAGAGAATCGTCCATCTGCTGGTTTACTCCCCAATTGGATGCAATGGCCAGAGCAGAGCTGATCCAAAGCCAGGAGCTAGGAGCTTCTTCCAGGTCTCCCATGTGGGTTCAGGGGTCCAAGGACATGGGCCATTTTCTACTGCTTTCTCATGCCACAGCACACCTGGATTGGAAGTGGAGCAGGCTGGACTCCAACCGGTGACCATATGGGATGCTGGCACTGCAGGAGGCAGCCTCACCTGCTATACCACAGCACCAGCCCCCATAAGCCCTATCTTCTGCAGAACCAGCACCCCAGACACCAGCCACCACATGGCATCCCATGGCACATTCAACCCTGGCAATGTTCTGCAGCTCTTGCTCCTCTCCACTTTCACTGGAAGAATCTGCAACTCCTTGTTTTCATGCAAGTAATTCTGATTCAGATGATGCCCCTGACACAATTGGCTGGCAAGTGCCATGGCATGTGTCCACGGCCTAGCTAAATGCAAAGCTGGAACATTTCACTGCCATGGTGAGACACGGACTCCATCTAATGAAGTAGGGGATTTTTCAGGGAGTCTAGAGAATCAAATATGACAAAATGACAAATCTTAACCAAAGAGTGCCGTGGTACAGATGAAGAGAACCCAAAACGTATTTTTCTATCTTTTCTTTTCTGAGTTAAGTGCCTAAAAACAAAGCCAATGAGGGTTAAACAGACCCATTCTGAAAATTCCTTAACATCTTCATTTTCATCCAAATTAATATATTACTTGAAGGAAATAAATTTTACATAAATGAAAATGCAGCACCACAGACAATTGTACAGAACATAGCCCTTCAGTTAGCTTCAAACCATCTGGGTGCATTAATGTGTTCTTCCAGAACCCAAGCTGCAGTACAATAGAACCACAGCCTCTGACATTCCTCCTCCACCCTGATGGATCTTGGGTTTTCCTCCCACCTCCCCTCTCCTGTGAATACATCAGTAGCAGGACAAATGGAATCCAAAGATACGATGATGTTATTTAACATGGAATAAACATAGTGTTTTAGTCAGTACAATCCTCAATACTACAATAATAATTCCGAGTTCACTGATTATGAAAGTAAGTATATGAAATCTATTCCTAAGTAATCACACCATCGAGAGCTGAATGTAGACTTTCAGAGGGAAAGAAACAGAGAATTGTGTAGAGATGTGTATCTCTATAATACAGATCTACCGCTGTACTTTATAGACAGTACACCATGTTTGTATTTTCTTGTTTTTTGTGTTTTTTTTTTTTGCAGTCTGGAATAGTTTATTACATCCAGCTTGTCACTTTGGAAATTTTATGATTAGACACTAATATACAACAAATTTTGAATCCTTACAGACAATATAGAGCACCCTAGGCCCTCCCAAGGGCAGAAAACAGACCAAGAGCTCATAGACTAGCTGCAACTGCAAGAAGCAGATGAAGATATCGTCAGAAAGATACATATTCCTGCAGTGTGGCTGCTGAGCAGTTCTGCCCTTATGGATCTCATCTCTGTTTCAGATCATTAAAGAAAGTTACATGCTTTCTGACATTTCTAAAGATTTCAATAATGAGAATCTAATATATGTTCACTATGCTAAGAGCTTCAGAACAGCCCAAAGATGTGGGCCATCTATTGCTTTCCCAGGCCATAGCAGAGAGCTGGATCAGAAGAGGAGCAGCTGGGACTAGAACCGGAGCCCATATGGGATGCTGGCACTTGAGACCAGTGCTTTAACCTGCTGTGCCACAGCACTGGCCACAACGTAGTATTTCTAATAGAAGAGATGGTTAAGTCATTAACTCCTCTAAAATACAAGTTAAGTATTAGTTTTGAAACTCTGATTCATTCATGAGAAAAACAAAAGGTTAATTTTCACTCTTTGCTTCTGGGTATGTAAATTTTCTTCTAAGAAATTAATCATGACTTTTACATTTCAGACCCTATTATGAGTAAGTAGAGAATATTGTGGGGTCATACGCTCATTCTATCAAAGGAACATTTCTCCAATTAAAGAAAACATTATGGGCATCCCATATGGGCACTGGTTTGAGTCCTTGCTGCTCCACTTCTGATCTAGCTCCTGGCTATGTCCTGAGAAAGCAGTAGAAAATGTCCCAAGTGCTTGGGCCCATGCACATGCATGGGAGAACTTGAAGCTTTTAGCTCCTGGCTTCAGATCAGCGCAGCTCCAGCCATTGCAACCAGCTGGGGAGTAAACCATCAGATGGAAGACCTCTCTCTCTCTCTCTCTCTCTCTCTCTCTGTGTGTGTGTGTGTGGGTGGGTGGGTGTTTGTAACTCTTTCAAATAAATAAACAAATCTTTAAAAAAAAAAGCCAGGGGTCAGGGAAATTTCATCGAGGTCTCTCGCTTGGGTGCAAGACTCAAGGATTTCTACCATATTCTACTGTTTTCCCAGTATGTTTTCAGAGACCTGCATCAGAAGTAGAACATGCAATGGTGCCCATAGAGGATGCTAGTGCTGCAGGTGTTGCTATAACCCATTTTGCCACAGTGCTGGCCCTGTAACAATTTTTAATTCCTAGGAATTAACAGGGAAGAAAGAAGTATGGCAGGATACCTTTTTTAAAAAAAAATATTTTATTCATTTGAAAAAGTTATATGGAGAGGTAGAGAGTGAGCTGATCAGAAGCCAGGAGCCAGGAGCTTTTTCTGGGTCTCCACATGAGCAAAAGGGCCCAAGGACTTGGGCCATCCTATAATGTTTTCCCAGGTGCATTAGCAGGAGGCTGGACTGGAAGTGGAGCAGCTGGGACTCTACCAGCACTCATATGGGATGCCTGTATTTCAGGCCAGGGCTTTAACCTGATGTGCCATAGTGCTAGCTCCAACAGGTGACCTTTTACGCTCAATAATCTCTTCTTGGTATTGGCAGCAGTTTGTAATTTTTTGTTTATTTGCCTTCTTCTTAATCTATATTTTTAAAAAAATTACAAAAAGTTCCAGCACCCTGAGAACCTCCATCACAAGGGCATACCATCAGATGTTTGTCCAGAAAAGGGTGGTGTAGATGCAACGTGGAAAATGCAAGGTGAGTTGATTCATCTTTCTCAGGCTGTGGTTTCCATGGGCAACTTTTACAACCAACTGCCTTATTTGTTCCTCTTCCACAGAGTGGAAAACACGTTAAGTCATCCTATTTAGCCAAAAGCCAGTGGCAGCACTTCAATATGTCATCAATCCAGGGCCAGCGTTGTGGCACAAAGGAGTAAGTTGCCAACTGCAACAGCAGCATTCCTTATGGCACTGCTTTGAGACTCACCTCCTTCACTTCTCGTCCAGCTCTTTGCTTGGGAAAGCAGCAAAGATTGCCCAAGTGTTTGGGTTCCTGCACCCCCATGGGGGACTGGAGCAGACTTCCAGGGTCCTGGCTTCGGCCTGGCTCAGCCCCAGCTTTTGTGGCCATCTGGAAGTGAGCCAGCAGATGAAAGATAGATCTCTCTCTCTCTCTCTCTCTCTCTCTTCCTTTTACCTAAACATACATTATATACATAAATGAAGATGCATCAATGTAGCAACTTTTTGAGGAAAAGTCTTCTGATTATTGCAGGTACTGTCTCAATGCATAAAAATATTCAGACACAAAAATTATAAACTGATTTATATTTATATTTCTCAACCACATACTTTTCAGAAAAAATTGTCTGCCACTCAGCATCAGGTATCAGTCTGAAAACATTCATTAAAAAATCAAGTAATTTAACTAAACACAAAAACCTCTAGTATAGGCTGCATATAAACCAGTGGCTTCCATGGGTATACACAGATTGATTTTTGTTAATTTACAGGGATCACTGCACTTCCCTGGCACGGAGCTGTCTGAAGAGTTTAAACACTGATGGGTGTGGCATTATTTCTGATATTTGCTTATTATCCAGAGTGCATTTATTCAATATCTATCATGAACTCCACACTCTATATATAAATCTATTTCAAATATGTTGATATTTAATGGTACTTACACACTTAAAAACTGAGCTAATCCTCCTAACTTCTCTCTGGAATAGCTATGCCTTTGACATTGCCTTTTTTCACACATATGGAAATGCATATATGCTTCTGTATGGTACTTCAGAATTTATAAAAGGCTTTTCAGGTAAAATTTACATAACATCATGTGAAAGTGGCCAAAGGACACAGTCTTCTCATTACAGAGGGGAGAGGTATGAAGTCACTCTCTGAACAGTTACTCAGATTCTGTCAATCAGGTTCAGAACCTTATTAGGTATCAGATACACATCTAGATTTTTTCCCTACTGTCTCTTTGTCAGAATTCCCAGCTTATGAGTGAACTTCAGTCTGAATGAATGCTAATATTCAAGGTTCTAAGTGAAAAAATTACTGAGGTTTGTATTGGTGAGGAAAGCATGTATCTAAATGTTACTTGTATTTAATAATAAGTATTGAATCATATGAAACTGAATATAAGATTATGCAAATTTTTAAGATAAAGAGCATATATTTAAAACCACATTCTTACATTTTGCAAACGTGTTGAAACAGCTTACTGGAGCATGTGTTTGGCATAGTGGTAAAGCCTTCCACATCCCAGTCAGAATTCTCAGGGCTCAAGCCCTAGCCCTGCTTCTGCTTCTGGCTTCCTGCTAACAGAACCCTGGGAGGCAGCAGCTGATGGCTCAAGTACTTGAGTCCCTGCCACCTGTGTGGGAGACCCATACTGAGTTCCTGGCTTCAGCCTGACCCAGCTCTGGTTGGTGCAGACATTTGAGGAATGAGCAATAAATGGAAGGGCTCTCTCTGCCTTGCAAATAAACAAAAATAACTATACAGACATTTCCTTAAGGTGTCTTGCTCACTTTTAAATGATTTCCCTTTTCACAGTAAAATGCCTTACTGTCCTCTTTAGTTACAATGCATGTTTTGCTCTCCATGTCCACTCCTGAGCTCCAAGTACTGGCAGCTCACCCTAGCATGCTGACTGGTTCCAATGTTCAAGTACTCATCTCCCATTCTCTTTTGGTGGGTCTACCAGAAAGAAAGGAGAGTATCTACAGTAGTTAATATCTTACTGTTGCTCTTGCTGTCCACCTGCAGGCCTGAAGGATGATCAGCTGAATACACACTGTGATGTTCTGGACGTAGTTTCCAAACTTCAGTCACTTTGCAGTGGAGGGACTCTGTCCTCGTCAATCACCTGAAAGCCTGCAGGAGTAGGGAGAAGCTGTGTTTGAAGAATTCACAAATACAGTGCATTGAAGCCAACCACTACCACCCCCACCACACCCCTACTTCAGGTTCTGGAAAATCCCAAACCAGGAGTTTGGGACCAGCAGTGGTTCAGGAGGTGACCTCAACTCCTTACTCTGAACAGCTCCAAAGTGCCTGGTGCACCCAGCGGGAGCTCAGCGCCTCGACCTCCCACCCTCCTGCCCTTGCCACCAGGACGCCCAGCTCCCAGAGCCTCCAGGAGGCCTGCAGCAGACCAGCAGGTCCAGGCGCGCTGGGTTGTGCATCCAGAGCAAACCCAAAATACAGGCCCAGCTCAAGTGTCACCTCCCCACAAAGTCTCTGTATCCTACTCCCTCCCGGAAGGCTGCGGGCCAGCACTCAGAACTGGGAGTCGCGGCATTTGGGGTTCACCCATGCTCCCATGAAGGAAGATGCCCCCATGGGAACCCCACTCCACCTGTGGGCAGGGCTGGGGAAGGAGGGCTGAGTAAGCCTCCACCCTAGGACTGCAGCCTGGGAAAGTCCAGGGCCCCAGCGCCCTTGCCGGGCATGGGGTCTCACTAAGTGTGCTCTGAGCCAGGGCCTCAGCCATCAGCAGCTCTCTTGCTTCCAGAATCTGCTGCAGGACAGCTCAGGCTCCACCCAGCGGGGAACCTGGGGCCAATCCTTCCTGCCCTGGGGCAGGACCAGTGCTGCCAGACCCGCCCCATGTAGGCTGGCTATAAAGGCGGTGGTCATTGTTGGGCAGCTGGTAGTTGCCACCTCTCCCGCTGGCCCTGCTGGCTGAGGCTTGCAGCACGTGCTGCGCTTGGGGAAGTAATGAAGGCCAAGTCTCATCAGGAAAACCAAGTGCGCGGTGCTGATTTACTCACTGACACAGCATCTGTGTGGTCTGTATGGGCAGACAGGGGGAAGGGTTTCGTAGGAGGGCGCTGTTGGCACACTGGGCCTCATGCAGCTGCCTGCTATAGGCATCCAGGGCAGCAGAGTCCTGCAGGGTCCCTAGAGTCCTGGCCATGCTGTGCCTTCCATCATCCACCCTCCTGCACTGATGCTGGGGGAAGTGCTTCTGCGGTTGATATCTCATTTGAATCCATGGTCATTTTCTCATGATGGGCTGATCTCACACAGTGACAATCATGGGACAAATCACTGTTCTGCAGCATCTTCCTACCAGGAGCATTGCAGGTAGACAGGGGGCCACGGGTGACCAATGGAACCTCCTGTGCATGGTCTCTGGCCCATCCAGGACTAAAGGTGGAAAGGGAAGGAGAGGAGTAGGCTCAAGGCAGTACTGCTGCAGGTTCCATCAGGTGCAAAATGTCTCCCAATTGTGATTAACCTTGCAGGGAAACTGTCTCCATTTGTGGGCCAGAGACAGCATCTGCCTTATTAGCTGTGCAGTGTATTGATAATTAAAATTTGGGCAGTCCTATCTTTAGTGCTCACAGCATAGTTACATTCTGAGGAACTGATGAAACTGCTTAGTACTTCGGGGCTGAGTGTAATATTAGGTGGGTAAGCCTGTTGTTGGCTTTTGGTTTATAGCTATTGGGCGACTTTATTTGGTAAAAATGCTTTCAGGCTCAGTAGTGTATTCAAGGATGACCACTTACTGAATTGTCTTTTTTTTTTTTTTTTTTTGTAAGAAGAAGAGTACTGAAGACCGGGTTGAGCTACCTATGGCAAAACTCCACCATTCCTGGGAAGGCCACAATTGGCAAGAAAAGCAGGTAGCAAGCTTTCATCAAGTAAGTTGAGATTCCTGTGTTTGCAATCTGAAGAGCTCACTGCTGAGCTGGGAGGGGAACTGCTCTGAGTACAACTCATTAGAGAACTGCTCTTGCAGACCTTCCCCGAAGGAAGCACTGTTGTGGTCAGAAGCATTCCAGGAGCTGCTGGCCAGCAATTGTGAATTAGGCTTGAATTGAATCCATTGCAAGTATCACAAGAGTGCAGAAAGGCTGTGTCCTCAAATCAGCAGCTCAACAGGGAGAATTTGACTTAACCTAGAAGGTCTGTTTATCTCCGCTTATTTTGCAGCATATTCACACCAGGTGGGGAAGATAAATCACCCTTCAGCTCTGCAATGGCAGTGCTCTTGGTTGAGGCTGAGGATGCTTTTCATTGCATGCAGTATTTGCAAGAGACTTAGTTCCCTGAGGATTTATGCCTCTCCTGTAAATACATTTTTGGCACTAAAACAAACTGAAGTATTTCTGTTTTAGTAGTATGGAACCAATGAAGTATTTTGCCTACAGGCATATTTGTCTTTAAAGAGCTAAATCCGCAGGATTACAGGATTGAGTAAAAACGAGAATAGCTAATCCTAGTACTAGAAAAGTACAAGGGATTATTTCATCATTAGCTTCCTCATATTCCTCATGTTTCTTTTTATTTTTCTGCCTGCTCTTCCCTACATACAGATGGTCTGGCTGTATTGGAGGCTTTTCTAAAAACTGAATTCTGTGAAGAAAATATAGGCTACTGGCTGGCTTGTGAAAACTTCCAAGAAAGATCCACCCACCCCAGAAGCCATCCTTATATGCAAGAAAAATATATACACTCTTCTTAGAAAAAGGCCCAAAAGAGGTAAGACACAATTCCTCATTTCAGCATAAAGAGTACACTCTTGACATCAAGATGCAACAAAAGAAGTAAAGACATAAGACTAAAGCAAGGGCCAGGGAATCTGAAAAGCTTCCTCTCCTGGTATCCTGTCTTTCAAATAAGTCTCCCCAGACCTGGCAGGTGGAGCTCATCACACATTACCGCTTCTAATTTTCACTTTCAAAGAGCAGAGCCCCCTTCTCTAACAAAGGATAATGAGTGATCTTTGTTTCAGATGAACATGCTTTCAAACCAGAACTCTTATTATCCAAAATATAAAAGAAGCTATGACTCCCAGCTTTACAACTGCCTGGAAAAGGGTGTATTACTTGATGGAGAATAACTTTTTGAAGTTGTATTTATTTGCAAGGCATAGTTACAGAGAGAAAAAGAGAGGAAACACAGAGGTCCATCTGCTGACTCACTCCCTAAATGGCCACAATGGCCAGGGCTGGGCCAGGCTGAAGCCAGCAGCTTCCTCCAGGTCTCCCATGTGGGGGCAGAGGACCAAGTGCTTGGGACATTCTCTGCTGCTTTACCCAGCAAGGAGCTAGGGAAGAAGTAGAGCAGCTGGGAGTCAAACTGGCATCCATGTGGGATGTTAGTGCTGCAGGCAGCAGTGTAACTTGCTATGCCACAACACCAGCCCCCAGAAAGAACTCTTATCCCTGGTCTTTCTTTTGAGTCAGAATGCTACCAGGATTTGTGTTGAAAACCACAGATCACCACAGAACCCCATGAGAAGAAAAAGGAGTCCCAGAGTAGAGGACATGTTCTGTTTCCTACGGCAGAAGTTTTTGACTGCCAGAGACGAACATTCAGTTCAGCCTGGGTGTTTGGGAAACATCCCTCACAACTGTTGATTCCAGTTCAGGTAGTAAATCAGGAAGCTGGTGACTATCCAGGAGATGCCTGTATCAGAACAGCTTCCACCACCATGAAGACACAGGCAGGAAATACATGGTCTGAGTGGGGTGGGTCTCACTGGAAAAGCAGGACTCTGAGATGGAAGATAATGCAATGGAATGCTGTTGTTCCAGACTCACTTAAAATCAATAGGTCTGGGATTCTGTAGCCTTAGCTACCTAGCTCTACATCTTTCCTTAAATCCATCCATATTACCACATGGTTTTAGTTCTAGGTTTTAAGTCCAAACTAATGTAACATGTTTATTATGTAGAATCATCCATTCTATTGTTGTGTATTGCTGAAGCTGAAGTGATGTTTGAATTGTTAAATGGTATATAAAATAGTGAGTGCTCATGTGTAGAAAACCACAGTGGCTGTTCCAGTGCCAAAAACTCTTGAAGGCAGTTAAGCTTTGAAGTGGTCTTTGAATATTTGAATACATTTATTTTGATAACTAATGTCATTGAATACTCAGAGTCCAGGTGTGAGTTGATTTGATTTTGGTAACTGGAAATATGACCAACATAAGATCTTTGTAGTAGAGAAGAAGCATGCATTACTGAATCTGTTCAGGGATCACAAAGTGACCTGAATTGACCAGTTTGGGGTGGAAATACCTGAGGCACCACTGGAGCCTGGGCCGGGCTGCTGTGGGTGGGGCAGAAGGAGAGGGGAGATGCCTGGGACCTGCGGGCCAAGGCTGCAGGTGTTCCTATTGGCCCCTGGTCACCCGTGGGGCCTCAGACCCTCTCACAATGGAACCGCACATGCACCTCAGATCGTTTTTACCCCTAATTCCACTTTAAAGAAAAGTTTATCAAGGCTGGCACCATGGTTTGGGGGTGCAACCAGAACTGCAAGGCCTGCATCACAGTTGCTGATTCAAATCCCTGCCGCCCAAATTCCTGTCCCACTCCAGCCAACAGGTGCAGTGGTGATGGACAGGTGCTTGGACCCCACACCACATGGGAGAACTGGAAGGGGGCTCATCGGCCTTCAGCCTCACCCAAACATTGGGGGATCAAACCAGCAGATGGAAGACCCCTGTCTCTATGCCTTTCAAATAAATCTCTTAAAATAAATAAAAAAGAAATGCAAAAATAAAAAAAGAACCAGCTAAATAGAAGTGAACTGTATGGAGACAAACACCAATATTACATTACTCAACTCTCCACTGCTCCAATGAACAAAGAAGACAAATAAGAGGGATATAGGCCTCCCCTTTTTTGTTATGCTTCCCTTGGTTCTAACTAGCATGGGCTTCCAGAAAATGCACAAGGAATCCATTCTCTTCTGTGGTCAATACATGATCTCAGAATTTCCCTTATTCATTTGCCTAACAGATTTTGATTATGTTACTCTAAGGAAAGGGAAGGCAACAAAACTGCCCTTTTCCCCCATTTTAAAAATCTATTATTTATTTGAAAGGCAGAGTTACAAAGAAGTGGTAGAGACAGATCTTCCATCTGCTGGTTCACTTCCCAAATTGACCTCAGCTGAGCCAATCTAAAGCCAGGTGCTTCTTGCAGGCCTCCCACATGAATGCAGTGGTTCAAGCACTTGGGCCACCTTCTGATGCTTTCCCAGGCACATTAGCAGGGAGCTAGATTGTAGGTGGAGCAGCTGGGACTTGAATCAGCACCCATATGGGATGCTGGCACAGCAGGCCATGGCTTTACCCACTGTGTTGGTACTGTGTGTGTTTGTGTGTGTGTATGTATTTTTATTTCAAAGACTCATTTATTTATTTGAAAGGCAAGGTTAGAGAGGGAGAGACATAAGAAAAGAGATCTTTCAACCTCTGGTTCACTCCCCAAATGTCCACAACAGCAGAGGCTGGGCCAAGCCAAAGCCTGGAGGCTGAACAGCAGATAATCTTTAGTTATTAATTTAAAATGAATAGGCTGTAGCTGGTGCTGTGGCATATAAGGTGAAGCCACCACCTGCAGTGCTGGCATCCCCTATGGGCACTGGTTCATATCCCAGCTGCTCTGCTTCTAATCTAGCTCCCTGCTAATGTGCCTGGGAAAGCAGCAGGAGATGGCCCAAATACTTGGGCCCCTGAATCCATGTGGGAGAACTGGAAGAAGCACCTGGCTTTGGATTAGCCCAGCTCCAGCTGCTTGCAGCCACGTGGGGAGTAAAACAGCAGACAGAACATCTCTGTCTATTTCTGTGTCTCTCTCTATAATTCTGTCTTTCAAATTAATAAATAAATCTTTAAAAAGGGTTTATTAACATATACTATAATCCAATCCAGGAACAGTAAGAGAAGCATTAAATATTGCTACCTATATTTTTATTTATTTTTTTATTTTTAAATTTTTTAAACTTTTATTTAGTAAATATAATTTTCCAAAGTACAGTTTATGGATTACAAAGGCTTCCCCCCCATAACTTCCCTCCCAACAGCACCCCTCCCATCTCCCACTCCCTCTCCCATTCCATTCATATCAAGATTAATTTTCAATTATCTTTATACACAGAAGATCGATTTAGTTTATATTCAGTTAAGATTTCATCAGTTTGCAGAACACAGAACATAAAGTGTAAAATACTGTTTGAGTACTAGTTATAGCATTACTTCACATTGGACAACACATTAAGGACAGAGATCCCACATAAGGAGTAAGCACACAGTTATTCCTGTTGTTGACTTAACAATCTGACACTCTTGTTTATGGCATCCGAAATCTCCCTGGGCTCTAGTCATGAGTTGCCAAGGCTATGGAAGCCTCTTGAGTTCACTGAGTTCGATCTTACTTAGACAAGGTCATAGTCAAAGTGGAAGTTCTCTCCTCCCTTCAGAGAAAGGTACCTCCTTCTTTGATGGCCTGTTCTTTCTACTGGGATCTCACTCACAGAGATCTTTTATTTAGGTCCTTTTTTTTTTCTTTTTTGCCAGAGTGGCTTTCTGCTGCTCCTCCGCACGCGGAGGAGCCACACCGGACCGGACGCTTGTTGTTCCCTTTTTTTACAAGTCCTTTCTATAGTAAAGTAAGAATAAGTAAACAGCAAACTCCCAAAGCAAGAATGAGTAGAGAGAAGTGAGAAAGAATGAAGTAACGAACTTCCCCGCGAACTCTCCAATGCACTCTCCAACCAACCCACACCACCATGCCATCTCTCTCCTCCTATATAGTCCTCTCCACCAATCCGTGCTCTGCTACCCACACGCCGAGCGCGCCACTCTCCTCCAATCAGGAGCGGCTCTTGCAGCTTATCAAGTTGGTAAGGGGCAGCTGGGTAGAATCTGTACGCTCCTCTCCCAGCACCACATTGTGGGAGAGCAGATGCATAGAATAAGTCTTAATTCCAGTAACAGTATAGTCCGAGTTGCTCCCCACAGATCCCCCTTTCTTTTTAATTTTTTGGCGTTGATACGCGCCTGTGTAAAGTTCAGCGTGATCTTCATGCTATTGACTGTCTTGTTTGTCATGCTACTTCAGAGTTCCTTGAAAAATGTCCCATATTCAAGATCCCAGGGATTGGTTATTCATTGTTTTTCTTCCTCAAATAGAGTTTTTTTCTTCTAGCTCTTCTGCTGGTAGGTTTACCAACCGAATTCTTCTCTCAGGGGTCCATATTGGTTGTGCCGCACCCTGTGGAAAAAAACAAACGGCGCCTTTCCATTGGTTGTCCTGTAAATCCTTCCACATTATCCACTGTATTGATTCCTTATCAGCTGATTGAGCATGCATTTCTGCAGGTGTTTTACCGTTCTTTTTCTTGTTCAAAAAATTAATTGTATAAAGAGCTAGGGCCAAGGCATCCTTGTTGGATGTGGCCATTTCCCCTATTCCCCCTTTTTGTTTAATTATTAAATTTTTTAAATATAAGTGAGTGCGTTCTACCACAGCTTGCCCTTGTGGATTGTATGGAATACTGGTAATATGGGAGATTCCGAATTCTTTCAAAAATGCAGCAAAACGAGTTGATGTATACGCTGGGCCGTTATCCATTTTGATCACATGAGGAACTCCCCAGGCTGCAAAAGCCTGCAAGCAGTGTTGGATTACTTGTTGTACTCCTTCTTTATTCATGGCTGTGGCCATAACTACACCTGAATATGTATCTACAGTGACGTGAACACAGCTTTGTCGCCCAAAAGAGGGGATATGTGTAACGTCCATCTGCCAGATATGTCCTGGTTTAAGGCCACGGGGATTGGCTCCCGCAGGAATCTTTGGAACTATGGTAACAACGCACTTTTCACAGGATCTAATAATATCTTCTGCTTGCTTGCAGGGAATATTAAATTTAAAACTTAAAGTGTGGGTGTTAACATGCCATTTAGAGTGATATTCTTTAGCTTGTTCCAAAGCGGTGCATGCAAGCAAGAATCTTGAATAATGATCTGCCATCATGTTTCCTCGAGTAAGTGGGCCAGGTAAATTAGAATGAGCTCTTATGTGGCCTATGTAAATAGCATGCTCTCTTTGATTTAATAACCCCTGAATTTCACTTAAATAAGAATAGACTGAGGAGGATTTAAGAATAAGGCACTGTGTAGCAAGCATCTGAACTGCATTCACCACATATGCACTATCAGACAAAATATTCATGGGTGCGCTCTCTCTGCGTAATACTGTTGCGATAATAGCTAATTCTGCATGTTGTGGAGAAGGGGATGCTGTTAAGACAAAATATCGTTGATTGTTAAATATAGCTGTTCCTGTTCCGCCTTTAGCTCCATCCGTAAATATGGTAACTGCCCCTTGAATTGGATCCCTTCGCACCTTCTGCACCCGTTTTATTGAAACCTGTGTGCAGAAGTTAACAAATGGATGGCGAGGGTAGTGATTGTCAATCTCTATTTGTAGAATGAGAACTATGTATGCCCATTGCCAGCATTCCCTTGTAAAGGCTTCTACTGCCTCTTGAGCAAAGGGAACTACACATCGCTTTGGAGTCTTCCCCGCCATTTCTGTCACCTTTTTTATTGCTGTTAATATCAAATCAGCCACTGCTATGCCTTGGGTGTATAGTACACGCGGTGCATGTGAATGTGGGTATACAAACAACAAGGGTTCTCCTTGCCAAATGACTGCGAAGGGATACAGCTGTTCCATAAAAATTAATATTTCTAGGGCTTGTTGTGGATCACATCTTTCCATCTGCATTGCTTTAATTTGTTTTTCGATTTTCTGTAACGCCAAGCGGGCTTCTTTTGTCAATCTACGAGGGGAATCAAGCTGGGCATCTCCTTCTAAAATATTGAATAATGGCATCATATCTTCGGTGGTTAATTTACAATAGGGCCTCAACCAATTTAAATTGCCACATAATTTTTGGAAGTCATTAAGGGTCTGCAACCCATCTATTGCAATTTCAAATTCTAATGGGGTCACCTTTTCAGAAGTTACTTTAAGCCCTAAGTACTGTACTACTTCCCCTTTTTGTATCTTCTCTGGCGCTACTTGTAACCCAACTTTTTCCAAATATAATAGCAGCAGCTTATATGCTTCCATAAGGTGACTTTCACTTTCAGCCGTTATTAACAAGTCATCCATGTAGTGTAAAATTTGTACTTTTGGGCACTGTTGTCGAACCGGCTCTACTGCCTGGTCAACATATAGCTGGCATATGGCAGGACTGTTAGTCATTCCTTGGGGAAGCACCTTCCATTCATATCTTTTGTCGGGACCTTGATGATTAATGGAAGGTACGGTGAAAGCAAACCTCTGAATGTCTTGTTCATGTAGAGGTATGCTAAAAAAGCAGTCCTTCAGATCGAGTACTATTAATGGCCAATGCTTTGGGATCATAGTAGGAACCGGGAGTCCAGGTTGTAATGCCCCCATGGGTTGCATCTGCTGATTAACAGCCCGTAAATCATGCAACAACTGGTATTTCCCCGATTTTTTCTTTATCACGAATACTGGCGTATTCCATGGGGAGGTTGATGGTTGCAAATGGCCTGCCTCTAATTGTTGTAACACTATATCATTTACCGCAGCCAACTTTTCCTGGGTAAGGGGCCACTGTGGTATCCACTTTGGCTTGTTGTCCAGCCATGACAATGGTAGCGGCTGCATCTCAGTGGCCCCCACGAAAAACCCGTGTCCTGTCTTTTAAAATCGCCTTTGGGCTGGGCTAGGTCCCTTCTGCCTTCTCTGGAGCCTAATCCTCTCTCCTGATATCCCTTTTTATACATAATACGCCGTCCTGTAGAACTCTCCAATTGGTCCTCATTTGTTAATGTCAGTCCCAATTGTTCTAAAATGTCTCTTCCCCATAATGTGATGGGGAGTGCACTAACATAAGGTTGCACATTTCCCTTGTTCCCTTCTTGATCCTGCCAATGAAGCACCTGAGCACTTCTTGATGGTGTCATGGCCGCACCTAGGCCTACTAAAGTATTATCTCCTGGCTGAAGGGGCCATGACTTCGGCCAATCATTTTCTGAAATTATACTTACATCTGCACCTGTATCTAGCAGGCCCTGAATCGACTTTCCTCTAATGGTTAAGGTCCACAGAGGTCGATCTGCTAAAGATAGGGACAAGGCTGTAAATTTCTCCCCTTGGGGTCCATGAACATCCTGCGCTCCAATCATGATCAGCATTTGAGCCACAGGTTCTTCTGGCTTGATTTGAATAATACCCTTTGTAGATTGTATTAGCACTTTTAACTTATCAAAAGGTAATTGAATGACTCCGGTAATGACCATTAGGCCTCTTAAAGCATTTGTTTCTTTTCCTATGATTATTCCAAGTCCCTTATGCTCCGCTGAAATTGTTTCTGCCCTCACCTCTATGGCTTGTGGCCCCATTTGAGGTGTTAGTACCGAATATTCGGTGGCTCGTAACTCTGCGCAGTAAATATTTGGTTTTTGTATTGTTGGGACCGTGGCACCCACCAATTGTTTTGGCCCCAGGGTGCAGGGGCCCACATTCCGTTTTTTTGCTGTTGTCCATATACACCTGATCTTCTTATGGGGCCCGGCTCATTTGGCATCCTCAGGGGATTGCCTGCGCTATTCATTTTAAAGTAACATTCACTGACCCAATGATTCCCTCTTCTACAGCGTGGGCAAAGGCCTGGTCTTCTCGAGTTCTCTATGCCCTGCCGATCTCGGGCTGGAAATTTCACCCTACATTCCCTCATTAGATGCCCTTCTCAACCACATCTAAAGCATATTCGTCCCCTCATGTTCTGTCTAAATTGTCGGGTTACAGCTACTGCAGCATGTGATCCAGAAGCTACATCATCCATGACATCCCTACAGATTTTCAAAAAGGTAGGGATGTCTTTATGCTGCCATGGTCTAAGAGCTTCACGACATGTTTTATTGGCCTGTTCATACGCCAATCTTCTGACTAAGGGCATTGCTTCTTCCACAGTTTCAAAAATGTTTCCTGCTGCTTCCATTAATCTGTTCACGAAGTCAGCATAAGGTTCAGTAGGGCCCTGTACTATCTTAGTTAGGCTGTGTCTTATTTCTCCTTTTCTGGGTATCACCTTCCAGGCTCTTCTTGCTATCTCTCTCACTTGTAAGAGGACAGCTGTTGGTAATCGGGCCTGCTCATCAGGATTGGCAAATCGCCCTTCTCCATTTAACATTTCCTCATCCCATGCTTGATTCCCTGCTTGATAGTTCTGCTTTGAATATTCTCGCGCGAATTCTTTATAAGCAGCTAACCATAAGAGGAAGTCACCCCCACCCAACACCGCCTTTACTAAGTTTCTCCAATCCTCGGGTATTAGGCCTTGCTGCCCAATGTTATCAAGGATTGCCTGAGTGTAACTTGCATGGGGCCCATACAATTGTACTGATTGTTGCAACTCTTTAAGTAATTTATGGTCAAGAGGTGTCCAACCCCTGTTTTCCTGTTGATCCTGAATTACAGGAAACACCTGGCCTGGTTCCTGGTACTGCTCCCAAGCAGGTTTTCTATAAACAGCTCCCCTTTGCTTGCTTTCGGTTCTCGGCCTTTCTATCTCCTCCTGCATACCTACTCCCTCCATCACTCCTTTTTCCTCCTCCCACTCTTCTTCAATCTCATGTGGAAAAAAGGGGCTTTTCTTTACAGGAGGAAACTTTGGTAGTACTAATGGGCGATACCGGGGTGGTGATTCATCCTTTATGGTTGAATTTGCCAGCCTTGTAGGGCCAGGATATATTCTTGGCATCTCTCTCGGGGGCGAGGTTCCCTCTTCAGCTTCCTTCTCCCCCACGTAAGCTTCCTGGCTCTCTAAATCCTTCTTTGATTTTCTTCTCACCTGTTCATTACAATAGCTGCTCTCCTGGCTGCCCTGCCATAATTCTTCCTGCAATTCACTCCCCTCATTAAGCAACAACTCGATCCCTTCCGTGGGGTCCTGAAGCACCTGATCAACGAGTTGCCACAGCTTCAGCACTTCTATCGATTCCCCAGCCTCGCGTAATTTCCATCCCACCTGCCTCCACTGCTGTAGAAACCAGGGGGACATCTCCACAACTGCTCTTACGAATGCATGAATTTTCCTCCCCCCTCGTTTCCCTCGCTTAGAAGAAAAGCTGCGAGGAGGTGGGGAGTAGGAAGAGAGAGAAACCACATTCAGCCCACAATGGATGATCTTTAGGGAGAAATAGAGAATGGTGCCTAGCAGGAGGAAGAGGTAGCCAGTGGGCAAAGAGTAGCCAAAGAACTCCATTGTCTGTACCGTCTGTGACATGTTGGAGCGGTGGGCGTAATGGAAGACTGAGTCTCCCAGACGTTCCCAGTTAATACCTCTTTCCTAGCTTCTAATTTTCTTCCCCCACGGCTTTTTTCCTGGGTTCTAACTAGCTTTTCACCGGCACTCTTTCCATCTGGCCTTCCCCTAGGCTCTTTGCTAGTCTCTCTCTCCGGTAATTTCCCACTTCTTCCCGTTTTTTCCCTCCTAGGTTTCCTATCTGAGTCACGGCACCATTTGCTGCTCCTCCGCACGCGGAGGAGCCACACCAGACCGGACGCTTGTTGTTCCCTTTTTTAACAAGTCCTTTCTATAGTAAAGTAAGAATAAGTAAACAGCGAACTCCCAAAGCAAGAATGAGTAGAGAGAAGTGAGAAAGAATGAAGTAACGAACTTCCCCGCGAACTCTCCAACGCACTCTCCAACCAACCCACACCACCATGCCATCTCTCTCCTCCTATATAGTCCTCTCCACCAATCCGTGCTCTGCTACTCACATGCTGAGCCCGCCGCTCTCCTCCAATCAGGAGCGGCTCTTGCAGCTTATCAAGTTGGTAAGGGGCAGCTGGGTAGAAGCTGTACGCTCCTCTCCCAGCGCCACATTGTGGGAGAGCAGATGCATAGAATAAGTCTTAATTCCAGTAACAGTATAGTCCGAGTTGCTCCCCACAGCTTTCCATACCTAAAATACTCTCATGGGCTCTTCAGCCAGATCTGAGTGCCTTAAGGGCTGATTCTGAGGCCAGAGTGCTGTTTAGGACATCTACTATTCTACGAGACTGCTGTGTATCGCACTTCCCATGCTACCTATATTTTATATAGTCTAAGTATTGTATAAACTAAAATATACAACACTAGGAGTATGCTATCAGTAATTACACTACCAATCTCAGTGATTATAAATAAGAATTTTAGCAACTATACTGATTCTGAACAGTGATTCAATGTTTCTGTTTTTAAATTTAAAAATGCCCATGAACTTGAATGTTTCTGTGTAGCTCCTAATAGAACTACAAGCCTTAGAAGTTCTATGCTGTTTAGCATTTCATCTTCAGTGCCAACTTGATTATTACACTGCCAGTTTATAAAACACTTCACAGTCATGTGAACCTTACCATAAGATAGGACTGTGTAGAATAAATCCTTTAACTACAAAGACAATCTTATCTCACAAGGGAGGAAGATCCAGAGGGGTCAAATGACTTGCTAATGTCACTTAGCTCTGTTGGCACAGAAACAAGGAAAGCTCTCAGCTTCCTGCCACCTCCCCTTACACCACCTGCCTCAACTAGACGAGCCTGTAATTTTAAGGATGCTCAGGTCCCATGAGTTTAAATGAATTTTTCAAGGTTACATGACAAGTACCAAAGCCAGAAGCAAAAATTATTGCTTCCATCTTTCTCTTCCTTGTCCACAATGGAAGTTTGATGTACACTTATGCATTATTCAAATATCATTTACAACCAAGAAGCATTATTTTTCCCCAAAAATAACAATGACACTACTTTTTCCATTGAGGAAGTTATTTTAATGGATGATGCAAACATACTTGTTTTGTTTTTTACTTTGAGATGCAAAGAAATGAACAAGTAGACAGAGAAGTGGTATTCACCCTGTAGTTAACTGCTGAAATGTCCACAGCGGTCAGGGCTGGCCCAGGAGCAGGGAACCTAATCATCTGAACCATCACTTGCTAGCTACCAGGGTCTACATTATCTGAAAGTTGGAGTCAGGGGCTGGAACCGGGAATCAAACCCAAAAACTCCAATGTGGGACACAGACATCTGAACCATAAGGCTGCACCCTGGCTTCCAGACTTGTTTTTTCACCAGTCCTCTGAAAAGGAAAGTTAATTACAACTTGAAATCCAAGACTCTGGAGTCCTCAGGTGTGTGTGTCTATGCATGAGAGTTAGTTGGGTAGATCAAGAGTCTGCAGTTTAGAGAGAACAGAAGAGTGAAACATGTGTCAGAGGATGTCAGCATTGGAGAGGTGGCTGTGCTCTAGTCAGAGGCTGAGGAGGACAAGTCCACAGAGAGCAGCAGCACCAAGGGAGAATGCTATACTAGCAAGTAAGGAGAAAAAATGTTGAAAAATAAATATGTGAAAAGGATTTATTTATCTGGAAGATGGAGTTATAAAGAAGGAGAGACAGGGAGGGGGAGAGAGAGATCTTCCATCTGCAGGTCAACCCACCAAATGGACACAATGTCTGGGACTGGGTCAGATCAAAGCCAGGATCTGGAACTCCACCCAAGTCTCCCTCATGGGTGGCAGGGACTCAAGAACTTGGGTTGTCTGCTGCTTTCTCAGATGCATTGCCAGAGAGCTGGATGGGAAGTACAGCAGCTGAGACACAAACAGTGGCCATATGGGATGCCAGCATCAGTGGCAACAGATTATCCTAATGCATCACAACACTGGCTCCAACAAATGAACTTAGGTAAACAAGTCCAAATGCCAGGGAAACATCAGATAAAATGCCAAGGATGAGCATTGTGGTGCAGCAGGGTAAACCACTACTTAGGAGGCATACCTCATTCTTAAGTATGAGGATGTCTTTTAACCACTTTTGTACAAGAGAGTACAAGCCAGAACACCATAGCATCTTCCAGATTCGGCACTGCCTGTTCTCAGGGGGCCCCCCACAAACTCCTGTGCTTCCCCTGGGCAGTTTGTTTTGGCTGAAGCCAGCCAGAACCCTGGGGTCATTGGAGTAGGAAATGGGATTAAAGGATTTCATGCTGCAAAACTGCTCCAAGCCAGTTTTTTCACTGAGAGACAGAGACCCAGAATGACCTCCCCGGAGCTCACAAGACCATGCCTGGACACCTGCCAGGGAAAAAGTTGGAAAAAAAAATCCAGATTCTGGAATCTTCTGGAACATTCTAGAATATTCTAGAATTTTCCCAGAATGTCCTAGAGATTTTGTAGGATGTTCCAGAATGTTCCAAAATGCCACCTAGTTATCCTAGGGGGATTCTGGGATGCAGGTCTGAGTGGAAATTCCCCAGCCAGGTGCAGCGGGTGTCCTGGTGCTGTGCCCAGCCCGGCTGACATTTACACAGCGCACATAGCCTAAGCACCTGCACACATGGGAGGGGAGTCAAGGGGGTGTGGCCACTCCAGGACATCCTGTGCTGATCTCTGGGGGCCGTAGTAATTTCCAGCCCATCAGAAGAGGTTCTCGGCCCCCCAAGATGGTCACTGGGCAATCTGGAATGTTCTAGGACATTCTACAAAAATCTAGAAATACTGAGAACATTCTAAAAAATTCCAGGACCCCCAAAGACTTTCACTGCATGTTCTGGGAACATTCTAGAAAATTCTGAGAATATTCACCATTGTTTCTAGAACATTTCTAAAACCCCAATGATGCCTACCTGGTGTTCAGGAAAAATTCCAAGAACATTCTGGAAACATTCTGGAAAAATTTCTGAGAGCATTCTTGAAAATTCTGAGTGTATTCTAGAACGTTTTAGTAAATTCTATGACCCCCGAAGACACTCAGCAGGTATTCTAGAAAAAGTTCTAAGAACATTCTAGAAAGTTCTAAAAAAAAACTCCATAAAATTCTAGAATATTCTAAGACCTGAGAAACACTCGCCTAGTGTCCTTGAAACATTCTAGAAAATTCTGGAAAATCCCTAGCCCCAGAGAATCCATAATGGAAGCTCATGGAAGCTCCTGGGACATTCTGGAATGCCCCGGGACCTCATCCCATCCCAGTGCCACCTGGATGTTTGCACAACCTCAGCCCTGCCCACTTCTCCCAAGCCCTGGCTATAAAGAGATGCCTGGTAGCAGCCGGTTCCAGACGACGAAAAGACGATGATGATGAAGGCTCTCATTCTTGCCCTTGTGGTGGGCGTGGCCTGTGCCCAGGTATCAATTACTCGCATCATTTGTGCAATGTTCCATAATGTCCTAGAATGTTCCAGAATGTTCCAGATGATTGCAATAGACTCTCTAGCAGGCCCTACGGGAGCAACTGGAATGTTCCAGAATATTCCAGGATGTTCTAGAACACATCCAGACAATTCTACAATGTTCTAGAATGTTCCAGAATCTTTCCAATTTTGTTTCTAACAATTCTAGGATGTTCTGGAATGTTCTAGAATCTCTCCCCCAGAATATTACAGAACATTCTGGAATGTTACAGACAGTCCCAGTAGACTCTAGCAGGACCTAGGGAAGCATCCAGAGTGTTCCAGAAAAATTCCATAATGTTCTAGAATGTTCCAGAATGTTCTAGAAAATGCCTCTGGAACGTCCCAGCATGCCCCAGGATGTCCCAGCATGCTCCACAATGCCCTGAAACATTCCACCATGTTCCAGCATGCCCTGGCACACCCTGAATGCCCACCTCTCCCCCTGAAGTTGAAGGCCAGAACTACTTCAAGTTCCTGGTGCAGGAGAATGGCCACATCTTCTTTCTCAATCAGAATGTGGGCACCGATGGCACTGCCACCTGCGTCACCCTTACTGCTGGTGAGCCCCCTGCACACACATGTGGATACAGCCAGCACCTGCTAGAAAGAGAGTCTGACCCTGACTGTATACACAGACCCTGAGTGTATGCAACCAGTCCAGAGCTTGACCCTGACTGTATACATGGATCCTGAGTGTATACAGTCGGCTCCTACTAGGGACACACATTGCAACCTGAAAGCCTGACCCTGCTGTATACAGTTAGCACCCACTAGAGAGAGATACATTCTGACCGTGACCGTATACAATCAGTGCCTACTATGCAGAATAACTTTGACCCTGGTGCATCCTAGAGGGGCTTGGCCAGCTGTATACTGGTGGCACACACTAGAGAGAGAGCCTGACCCTGGCTGTGTTCAGGCAGCACCTACTAAATACAAGATCCTCAACCCCAGCACACCCTAGAGGGGGGCTCGGCCAGCTGTATACAGTCAGTGCATACTAAGTAGATCCCATCCTGTCCGGGGTGGGCTTGGCTGACTGTATACAGTCAGCACCCACTAGATGGGGCAAGCACATACAGTCAGCACCTACTAGATATCTGGGGCAGGTTTTGCTGAATGTATACAGTCAGTGCTTACTGAACAGAACCATCCCAGCCCCATCCTATCCTGGATGATTTTGGTTGACTGTATACAGTCAGCACACACTAGAAGGAGCCATCCTGACTGTGACTGTATACAGTTGGTGCAGACCCAGTGGTAGTTAGTGGGCACCCTCTAGACAGAGGCACCCTCGGTGTACACAGCACGGAGCCCATGCTGCCTGAGGTGCGTCTGGCTGGCTGTATACAGTCAGCGCCCACTAGACAGGGCAAGTGTATACAGCTGGCGCCACCCACAGCCCAGGACCAGGAGCTGAGCGATAAGCACCTGGCACAGTTCTTGGTGTTAATGAAGGAGAACGGGATCCCCGGGGGAACATGGAGTGTGTGGCCAGCATGGGTGAGCTGGGGGTGTGGCCAGTGTGGAGGGTTCATGGCCAGGATGGGCATGGCTGTCACGAGTGAGCCAGGGGTGTGGCCAGGGTGGAGGCATGGCTGTGAGCTGGGGGCATGGCTGACATGGATGAGAATCAGGTGTGGTCTGGGTGGAGGGGAATGAACTGGTGGGTGTGGCCTGGGTGGAACATTCCAGGGGGTTCCAGAAAAATCTAGAAAACTCTAGAACGTTCCATGGAGCCACCAGGCCATCCCATGCTGACTCAGCCAATTTCTCCTCCCTGACAGACACCTGTCCCCAGTGATGATGCTGACGCCCAGGTGAGCAGTGTGGTGCCAGCCAGTCCTCACACCTTCCCAGGGGAACATTCTAGAGTGTTTCCGAAATATCCCAGAATGTTCTAGATGTTCAGGCAACAGGAATATTCTGGAACATTCCAGAGCATTCTGCGACATTTCCAGAATGCTCCACATTTTTTTTCTCCTCCCCAACAGGTAAAAAGCCAACGTCTCCCTGCCCCTCACTTGCAATCTCTGCTGGAAGCTTCTGGAATGTTCTGGGATGTTTTCAGAATGTTCCAGAATGTTCTGGAATGTCCCATAAGCCTCTGTCCCCAGCTTGCTCTCAGTTTCTCTTTCTCATTGATGTCATAAACTGATTGCACACGACTGTGGATTCTGTGGTCTCTCTGGAATGCTCCCACATCTGGCTCCCAGAGGCCCTTGGGGCCCCCATGTCTGGCTCAGAATCCCCTGGGAGAAACCATGCCCTCACTTCTGGCTCCCAGAAACCCCTAGGTCCCCTACTCCAGCGCCATCTTCCCCACCACCCACACCTTGTGGGAACATTGGGTTGGGGATCAGGACTATCAATCACCATAGCCCTGCCCATTTCCAGGCCCCAAGCCTGCACCAGGGGCTGCATTGGTGTCTCTAAAGCTCCATACAGGTCTCCATCTGGGTCTCAAAGGCTCCATATGGGTCCCCAGGGGCTCCATATGGGTCTCTAGGGCTTCATCCGGGTCTCCAGAGCTCTATCCAAGTCCCCATGGCTCCATCCATATCTCCAGGGGCTCCATCCAGATCTCTAAGGCTCCATCCAGGTCTCTAGCAGGTGCATGGGCCCACCAGGAGCTCCATCCAGGTCTCTAGGGCTCCATCTGGGTCTCGGGGGCTACAACCAGTTCTCTAACAGGTGCACAGGGCTCCATCCGGGTCCCCATGGCTCCATCCATATCTCTAGAGGCTCCATCTGAGTCTCTAGCAGGTGCCTGGGGCTCCCAGGAGCCCCATCTGGGTCTTTAGGGCTCCATCTGGGTCTCCAGGGGCTGCATCTGGGTCTCTAACAAGTGCACAGGGGCTCCATCTGAGTCTCTAGGGGCTCCATCTGGGTCTCCAGGGATCCATCCAGGTCTCTAAGGCTCCATCTGGGTCCCCAAGGCTCTACCCATATCTCTAGGGGCTCGATCTGGGTCTCTAGGGGCTCCATCCAGATCTCTAACAGGTGCATTGGGCTCCAAGGAGCTCCATCCAGGTCTCTAGGGCTCCATCTGGGTCTCTAGCAAGTGCCTGGGGCTCCCAGGAGCTCCATCCAGGTCTTTAAGGCTCCATCCAAGTCTGCAGGAGCTCCATCTGGGTCTCCAGGGATTCATCCAGGTCTCTAAGGCTCCATCTGGGTCCCCAAGGCTCTACCCATATCTCTAGGGGCTCCATCTGGGTCTCTAGAGGCTCCATCTGGGTCTCTAGCAGGTGCCGGGGGCTCCCAGGAGCTCCTTCCAGGTCTTTAGGGCTCCATCCAGGTCTCCAGGGGCTCCATCTGGGTATCTAGGGGCTCCATACAGGTCTCCAGGGCTCCATTGGGTCTCCAGGGGTTGCATCCAGGTCTCTAGCAAGTGCACCGGGCCTCCATCTGGGTCCCCAGGGCTTCATCCAGGTCCCCAGCAGGTGCCCAGGGCCCCCAGGAGCTCCATTTCCAGTCCAGCTGGAACCCTCCCCCCAAAGCTGGGGACCCCCAAGGCACCTGGGCCAGAACCGTGGAAAATGCAGAGACTGTGGGAACATGGCTAGGCAACTCCATGAAGGCATCCTCCACGCCTCTGGCTTTCTCTCGTTGCTACGCAACCCCGTGCAGGCTTGCCCGGGGCTGCGGGGCTTAACCCAGTTGCTAGGCAATCCCTCAAAGGTGCGTTCAGGGCCTCTGGCTTAAGCAAGTTGCTAGGCAATCCCACTCATGCACACTAATTATTTAATTATTTTTTAAATTAATTTTAAAAGAATTTTAATGAATTTTTTTTTTTATTTTTTGACAGGCAGAGTGGGCAGCGAGAGAGTGAGACAGAGAGAAAGGTCTTCCTTTGCCATTGGTTCACCCTCCAATGGCTGCTGCCGCCAGCGCGCTGCGGCCAGTGCACCACGCTGATCCGATGGCAGGCGCCAGGTACTTCTCCTGGTCTCCCATGGGGTGCAGGGCCCAAGCACTTGGGCCATCCTCCACTGCACTCCTGGGCCACAGCAGAGAGATGGACTGGAAGAGGGGCAACTGGGACAGAATCCGGTGCCCCGACTGGGACTAGAACCCGGTGTGCTGGTGCTGAAAGGCGGAGGATCAGCCTAGTGTGCCGCGGCGCCGGCCAATTTTAATGAATTTTTAAATGGAATTTGAATGTCTTTTTACATTTTTAATTTTTACTTAATTTTTAATTTTTAATGAATTTTTAAATGAAATTTTTAAGAAATGTATTTTTAGATTTTCTGATGACAGCCATATTGGAGTCTGGCAAATTCTCGTTCTGACATCAGCAGCAGAATGTTGGATCCTGGCAAATTCTCATTATGACAGGAATGACAGGCATCTTGGAGGCTGGCAAATTTTTCTGACAGGAGTGGCAGCCATGTTGGAGTCTGGCAGTGTGTTTTCTGATGTCAGTGGTGGCCATCTTGGATTCTGGCAATTGTTTTGACAGGAGCTATAGCCATATTGGATCCTGACAAAATTTCTCTGACAAAAACTCAAGGGAGTCCCTGTAAGAAAAGGTGTCTTTCGGACCCAGGACCAATTTGCTGAGAGAAACTTGTATGAGAATTAAAATGTTTTTCCTGAGTGACAGGTCTATTCTGAGTGATGGACAGGTTTCTGAGTGATGGACAAGGGTGACTGGGTGATGGACAGGTGTCCCCGCCAAGAGCCCTGGGACCCCCAGAGACCCTCAGAGACCCCCAGAGATGCTGAAAGACCCTGAGAGAACCCCAGAGACAACTGGGACCCACAGAGACCCCCAGGGACCAACAGAGACCCTCTGGGAAGTGACTATAAGAACCTGGAAGTACACCAGAAGTACCCAAAAATGGGTATAAACAGAACCAAAGTGACTGAAAATGGGTATACAATGGCCGGAAGTGGACCGGAAGTGACTTAGGAACCCAGAAGTAGACTAAAGTGAGTCTGAGAACCCTGAAGTGACATAAATTAGCTGGAAGTTAGTGACTGTAGGAATCGGGAAGTTGACTGGAATTGACTCTGGGAATGCAGAAGTGGACTGGAAGTGGGTCTAGAATGACCAGAAGTGGGTTTAGGAAATTGAAAGTGGACCAGAAATGAATGCAAAGAGGGGAGGGAAGGAAGGAAGGGATGAGTCATGCTGAGACTCCTGCTGAGTCATCAGGAAATTCTGCTGAATCATCACTAGCACACACCTTGTGAGCCATCATTATACATACCCACTTAATCCTCATTATCCCAGACCTGGTGAGTCATTGAGAAACTTCTGCTGAGTCACCATTTTATACCTGCTGAGTCATTATTACCTACCAGGCATCCTTACCCACAAAGGTAGACAACTACACCTGCCAAGTCATACTCTTAGGCCAGTGAGTCGCACTTCTAAAATTGCTGAATCATGCTTCCAGACCTCCTGAGTTGTGCTTCTAAACTTGGTGAGTCATGCTTCAAACATGAACCCTAACCCAAATCCCATCCCCACCCTAACCTTGACATCAAACCTAACCTGCTGAGTCATGGCACCAGGCCAGCTGAGTCATGCTTCTACCCCTAAATCTAACCCAAGGTTGCAATGAAGGAAGGAGGGGCCCCTTGCACCTGCTGGGACTGGATGGAGGTCCTGAGCACCCCATGCACCTGCTGGAAACCAGGATGGAGCCCCTGGGGACCCAAATTGAGCTCTGGAGACCCAGATGGAGCACTGAAGAACCAGATGGAGCCATGGAAACCCAGATGAGGCTCCTAGAGACTGTATGGATCCCTGTGCACCTGCTAGAGACCCAGATGGAGCCCTAGAGACCTGGACGGAGGCCCCGGCACTTGGATGGAGGACCTGGGGACTTGGCTGGTGGCCTGGAGACCCGGATGGAGACCAGGAGATCTGTATGAAGGCCCTAGAGACTGAATGGAGCCCTGGGGACCCAGATGGGGCAATGTATACCTGCTAGAGACTAGGATGGAGCTGCTGGGGACCACCCTATCTCTCAGGACCCCTTGACAGGGCTCAGGTCTCTAAAGAGAACATGTGGGGACCAGGGAGGTGGTAATGATGAGTCAGCAGAAATTTCATGATGACTCAGAAGGTATGGTAATGATGACCCAGCAGAAATTTCATGATGACTCAGCATAAATGGATGGTGCTGACTCAGGAGCGAGGAAATGGATGGACAGGAGGAAGTGGTGGCCCTTTGTGAACTTCTGGCTGTGGGAGACCCTGAGGAAGTGTGCTCCCAGCACTGAAGGATGCAGGATCTCTGTACTTGCGAACTCCAGATAGCTGGGTCTGGGGAGAGTGCAGGGGTGACCTGCGCAGGCCCTGCTGCAGCCACCCTGGGACCTTGAGGCCAACCCATGGGTGCCACAGGGCCCCTCAGGGTCTCTCCCAGCCAGTGCTGTGCCAATCCTCCCTTCTTATCTCTGGCTCTCAACTGATTCTGGGATTTTTCCAACCCGGAGGTGGGGGCACCAGACCAGAGGTCAGGGAATGGTGGGGGGTGAGGGCCACCAGGTGCCCCGTGCACCCTGTGGGAGCCAACCCATGACCCCACCACATGGCTGTGGAGGAAGGCTGGCTGCAGGGTTTCTGGAGGCCCCAGGGCTGGGAGTGAACCCTGGTACACATGACTGCTAGAGGGCACAGAGAATGCAGCTACTCCCCCTCAGTGTGGGGTGACCCTGGCACTTCCCTGCCAAGGGTGGAAGCAGATGCTGAGCTAGTCTTAGAGCACTGCTCTCTCCAGTCCTGTTATCCATGGGTTCTCAGTCTGGGAAGACAGGTTTCAAAGTGTTTTCAGAAGACTTGGCATCCTAAGAACTGCTGGAAACTCACAGTCACAGTCAGTGTCATTCTAGAGCAAAGGTGCATTCGATGTGAATAACCAGGTTTGTGTTTTGAGTCTGCAATCCTTTCAGTCTATATGTTAGGTCCCTATGTTGTTACCTGTTTCCAAGTGATTGCAAGACATTGCTGTGAAAATTAAAAAAAAAAAAAAGAAGTGATAGGAAATAAATTGAGATATTAAATTTTGTGTTTTTTATTTTTATTTTTTGGCAAAGTTAGACAGTGAGAGACAGAAAGATCTTCCTTCCATTGGTTCACCCCCCAAATGGCTGCTACGGCCAGTGTGCAGCACTGATCCAAATCCAGCTGCCAGATACCTCCTCATGGTCTCTCATATGGGTGCAGGGCCCAGGCAGTTCGGCCATCTTCCACTGCCTTCCCAGGCCACAGCAGAGAGCTGGACTGCAAGAGGAGCAGCCAGGACTAGAACCCGGTGCCCATATAAGATGCTGGCACTACATGTGGAGGATTAACCAAGTGAGCCACGGCACTGGCCCCAATTTTGTGTTTTTCCACACCCCCTGGTCCCTCAGTCTTCCAGAGGCAGTCACAGATTTTGTTATGATTATCTGTACTTCTTACTTCTAAAGTAGGCTTTACGGACACATATTAGCCTCAGAGACAAGGAGTCTGTCACGTGGCATCTTTAAATGGTGGTTGCTCAAAGGGAGGCTTTATCATGACAAACAGACAGTGGAGAAGTAGAATTCTGATGCATGAATGGCCTCCCTAGACACAGTCTTATTCCATGTGCCTTCATAAGTCTCCATCCCCTGTGTCTCCAGCACCTCTTTTTAAAAAAGATTTATTTGAAAATTACATAGAGGGCCAGTGCCATGGCTCACTAGGCTAATCCTCTGGCTGTGGCACTGGCACTCTAGGTTCTAGTCTTGGTTGCTCCACTTCCAGTCCAGTTCTCTGCTGTGGCCCGGGAAGGCAGTGGAGGATGGCTCAACTTACTTGGACCCTGCACCCGCATGGAGACCAGGAGGGAACACCTGGCTCCTGGCTTTGGATTGCCACTATGCACTGGCCGTGGCAACCATTTGGGGTGTGAATCAATGGAAGGAAGATCTTTATCTCTCTCTCGCTGCCTAACTCTGTCCAAAAAAACCCCATGAAATTTAATATCTCAAGTTATTTCCTTATCACATAGAGGGAGAGACAGAGGCATAGAGAGACAGAAAGAGCTTCCATCCTCTGGCTCACTCCCCAATTGGTTGCAATGGCCAGGGTTGGGCCCATCTGAAGCCAGGAGTCAGGCCTTTGGAGCTTCTTCTGGGTCTCCTACGTGGGTGGCAGAGGACAAAACAGTAAGGCCATCTTCCACTGCTTTCCCAGGTCTTTGGCAGGGAGCTGGATCTGAACGGGAACAGCCAGCATACAAACCAGCACCCATATGGAATGCCAACATTATAGGTAGTGGTGTAACCCACTGCACCACAATGCCAGACCCTCCATCACATCTTTCCTTGAGTGTCCATCTGTGCCTGCATCCCAAGCCAGCTGTCAGGTCCTCCAGCCCCTCTGCATGAAGCTGTGATCTCCCATCAGTTATCTGCATCTCTACTCCAGAGTATTATCCTGCTACCCTGGAGTGACTTCATAGCCTGAGCCTTCAGCTCATGGCAGCCTTCAGATACCTCTCTGCCCTTTGCTTGAAGTCATTGTCTTCCTTGGGCTTCTAGATCCCCTATGACTTCAGCCTCGGCTTTTTTCTTGTGTCCCCATGCTAAATGCCTGCACCCTAAACATCTCATGTGTCTTCATCTCCTGTTCTCTTCCCAGGGTCTCCACGCACTTTGAAGGTTTGGTTATGTGGTTAACTGTTGAGGAACAATGTGGTTTTCTATGAGCTTTAGCCATTGTGAATAAAGCTGCTATATATATTTTCATGTCAGCTTTTATCAAGGCATACGTTTTCACACCAGCTCTGTAAATATATTAGAACATGTATGGTGTATGACACGGTATTGGATTCCTAATAACATGCCAAGATGTCTGATAAAGCATCTACCCCATGATGCATTCTCACCAGGAATGAATGAGATGTCATGCTACTCTATCCTTGAAAGCATTTGTAATGTGTGTTTTTAAGTGTAACCATCCTGATACACAGTGTATCCATCTTGTTGCTGTCTAAATGTGCTCTTCCTTTATGTACAGTACATTTCTTTTTCTCAGAATTCTCTAATATTCAGATTGGTTTATATGCTTTTTTATTTATTTGACAGATAGAGTTAGACAGTGAGAAAGAAAGAGACAGAGAGAAAGGTCTTCCTTCCATTGGTGCATCCCCCAATGGCCACTATGGCTGGAACTATGCTGATCCGAAGCCAGGAGCCAGGTGCTTCCTCCTGGTCTCTGATGTGGGTGCAGAGCCCAAGCACTTGGGCCATCCTCCACTGCACTCCCAGGCCACAACAGAGAGCTGGACTGGAAGAGGAGCAACTGGGACTAGAACCCTGTGCCCATATGGGATGCCAGCACTACAAGTGGAGGATTAACCAAGTGAGCCATGGTGCCAGCCCCATATATGTTTATTTTATTATGCATTTTACGTGTGTCTCTATGTATTCTGGCAGTATTTAAATTTGAAGGCATTTATTTTCCTGTTACTGAGTTCTCCAAGTTTTTGTTAAATTTGCATACAATTCCTTCAAGTGTGTATTTTTCTTTTTTATACGATTAATTTATTTATTTGAAAGGAACAGTTACAAAGAGGGAGACACATAGTGAGACAGAGAGACAGATCTTTCATCACTGGTTCACTCTAAAAATGACCACAATGGCTAGTTCTGTGCCAGACTGAAGCCAGAAGCCTGGAACTCCATCTGGGTCTCCCATGTGGATGACAGGGGCCCAAGCACTTGGGTCACCTTCTGCTGCTTCCCCAGACACATTAGCAGGGAGCTGGATGGGATGTGGAGTTGAACTAGTGCTCATATGGGATGCCAGTGTCACAGAGCATGGCTTAACCTGCTGTGTGACAATACCAGCCACTGTTTTGCCTTTGATAATAGGCATTCTAACTGGAGTAACTTGGTGTCTAATTGTGGTTTTGATTTGTATTTGTATTTCCCTGTTAATTAGTGATGCTGAACATTTTTCATGTACTTCTTGGCCATTTGTATGCCTTTCTTTGACAAATGAGCATTTAGATCTAATGCCAATTTTAAAATCTGTTCATTTTTCATTGAGTTTTTAAAATGTCTTAAAGGGTGTATACACCTTAATAGGTGTATATTTTCTAAATATTTTCTCCAATTTCATATTGTCTCTTTGTTATGTTGATTATTTTGTTTGCTTTGCAGAAGTTTTTTAATTTGGTAAAATTCCAGGGCCAGTGCCGTGGCTCACTTGCTGCAGTGCCGGCATTCCATATGGGCACTGGGTTCTAGTCCCAGTTGCTCCTCTTCCAGTCCAGCTCTCTGCTGCATCCCAGAATGGCAGTGGAGGATGGCCCAAGTGCTTGGGCCCTGCACCCATATGGGAGACCACAAGGAAGCACCTTGCTCCTGGCTTTGCTCCTGGCACAGCGCCAGCCATAGTGGCCATTTGGGGAGTGAACCAATGGAAGGAAGATCTTTCTCTTTGTCTCTGTCTCTCACTGTCTATAACTCTACCTGTTAAATAAATAAAAAAGTGCATTTGACTATTTTTGCTTTTTTCTTCTAGTGCTTTGTTGTCGTATCCTTCAAATACTTACTCAATCCAATGTCCTGAAGCATTTTTTTCCTAGTACTTTCAGATCTTACATTTAAGTCTTTAAATAATTTTGAATTGAGTGTAAAATTATTTATTTGAGAGCAGATAAACAAAAAGAGAGAGCTCTCATGTTGATTGACTCCACAAATGCCCACAAAGGACAGGACTGGGCCAAACAGAAGCCAATAGTGTGGAATTCAACCCAGCTTTCCTGCATGGTGGAAGGAACCCAGTACTTGAGTTATCCCTACTCCCTCCCAGTATCTGCATTAGCAGGAAACTAGAGTCAGGAGTCAGAGCTGGGTATCTACTAGGTACTTTGATATGAGACACTAGCATCTTAACTGACATCTTAATGCCTAGGGTAAATGAACACCTTTGAGTTCAGTTTTGTATATGATGAGAGATAAAGTTTAAATCTTCTATGTGTGAATATTCAATATTCAAAGCACCAGTCATTGAAAAGACTGTCCTTTCTGCAGTGAATATTCTTAGCATTTCTGCTGAAGATCAGCTCGTAGGAGATGTTTACCTTTAGGCTCTCCAAAATTTTTTATTAATATAAAGAGAACAGATATCATGTATTTTATAAATACAATGCTAAGAAGATATCCATAGTCCCCTCACTCCCTCCATCAATCCCCACTCACCTTTCCTTTTTCTCTATAAGTTTTGCAAAAATATAAATTCAAAAAAACATGATTTCACAATTTTCTTTTGAACCTTGGGTTTAGTGCACCACTAACCATACTATTCAACAAATAAAAAAAAAATCCAAAACCACAGTTTGACTAGAGTATTCACAAGGGCTAAAAACAATAATCAAATCATAAATCTATTTCATTCTTATTTATTCTTGTATCCTATATTAATCAGAACTTATCAGGGAAGAAATGACATTCATCTTTCTTGAATTGCTCATTTCAATAAGCATAATGGTTTGCAGTTGCATTCATGTATTGCAAAGACAGGGTTTCATTCTTTTTTATGACTGAGCAGTATTCCATACTACTCATTTTCTTTTTCCAGACATCAGTTAATGGGAATCTGATTTGATTGCTTATCTTAATTATTGCCAATTGAGGTGCAGTAAACATGGGGGTTATAAATAACTCTTCCAAAGCCTGATTTCATCTAGTTTGGGTAAATTCCCATGGGTGGGATTGCTGGGTCATATAGTAGATCTATTTTCAGATTTCTGAGGAATATCCTTACTGTCTTCCATAATGGTTGTACTACTTTACATTCCTATGAACAGCGTATAAGTGTGCCTTTTCTCCAACATCCTTACCAGCATTTATTATTTTTTTTCATTTTTGGATGATAGACATTCTAACTGGGATGAGATGAAACTTTATGGTGTTTTTGCATTTCCCTGATGGTTAGTGATGCTGAGTATCTTTTCATGTGTCTGTAGGCCATTTGTATTGATTGCATCCTTTGAAAATTTTCTGTGCATGTCCTTTGCCCATTTCTTAACTGCATTATTTTATTGAAGTTGAGTCTCTTAAGATCTTTATGAACATCAGATTGTTGTACCTGAGTGAGTGCAAACAAAAGAGCTCCACAGATTGATAAAATTTGGTGGTCCTTTATTGCGGGTGGTGGAGAGTGGGCTCATGCCCTAAAGAACTCTCGACCCTGAAGCCCAAAGCAACAGGGTTTACAAAGGCAAAAACCACAAAATCGGGAGGGGAATTCATGCTTGCTAGGAATAGGGGGGAATACATGGTTACTGGTTACTGGTTACTGACCTAAAACCTATGTGAAACTAGTATCAATTATAATCTAGTATCAATAAGCTAGTATCAATAAGCTAGTATCAATTATATTGACAACACCAGTTACAATCTTAACAATTCCAATTATAATCTTGACATTAATCCAGGTATTGGTTTTAATCATACGTAGGACTTAGACAAATTACAGTTTTTATCATTAACCCAGGTGTAGTCTATCCACTTCCAAGCTTGAGCGATCATGCTAGGGGGTTTCTGTGCTCTGCCAAGTGAGATGTAGTGGACTGCTATTATTCAACTGTTTTAGATCATAGTCTCAGACCAGAGTCTCATGGTGTGGGGGGGGCACCTTCCCAGAATGGAGTCTCAAGTGCTCCAAAATGGAGTCCCTACTGTCAAGGTGTTATGTCAAGATATTAACCCTTTATCAGTTATATAGTTTGCAAATATTTTCTACCACTCTTCACTTTGCTTAGTGTTTCCTTTGCAGCACAAATCTTCTAAGCTTGATGTAATCCCTTTTGTCTCTTTCTGCTTTCATTGCCTGTGCTTCTGGGGTCTTTACCAAGAAGTCTTTCCTATGCTAATATCTTGCAGTTTTCCCAATATTTTCCTCTAGTAATTTGTTGATATCAGGCCATAGATTTAGAGTCATGATCAGTTGTGAGTTGATTTTTGTATGGGTGTAAGTACAGGTTTTGTTTCATATGTCTGCATGTTGAGATCCAATTTTCCCAACACTATTTGTTGAAGAGACTGTCCTTTCTCCAGGGATTGATTTTAGCTCATTTGTCAAAGACTAGTTGGTTGTAGCTGCATGGATTAATTTTTTTGGTTTATATTTTGTTTCATTGGTATACATGTCTTTTTCTGTTCCAGTCCCAGGCTGTTTTGTTTGTAACTGCCCTGTAGTATGTCTTGAAATCTGGTCTTCTGATACTTCCAACTTTTTCTTGTTTAATGTTGCTTTAGTTATTTGGGGGTCTCTTGTGTTTCTACACAAATTTAAGCATTCTTTTTTTCTAGATCTGAGAAGAATGTTCTTGGAGTTTTGATTGGGGTCTCATTGAATCTATAAATCGCTTTGGGTAGTATGAACATTTTGATGATATTATTTTTTCCAGTGCACAAACATGAAATATTTTTCCATTTTTGTGTGTGTTCTTCTATTTCTTCCTTTAATGTTTTTCAATTTTCATTGTGAAGATCTTTCAAATTCTTAGTTAAATTTGTTCCAAGGTATTTAATTTTTTAGTAGGTATTATGGTTGGTATTGTACTTACAAGTTCTCAGCCTGAATTCATCAAATACAAATATATTTAGCTTATCCAATTCCCAAAGGATTCAAAGTTCACTTTTTTGGTACATTATAAAAATTGTATAAGGAGTTGTTAATTATCCATCCCAGATAATAATTCCTGTCAGATCCTTCATAGAAAGATACAATTATAAATGTGGATGTTAGTTATAAGTGTAGGTGTTGATGAATCTGCCATAGTTTACTGTGGTATTTTTGGTTAAATTTTAAGTCATTCCTGATTACAAACTGATGAGTATCATAACATTTGTGGCAGTGAAGTGTGCTCATAACTTAACATTCCTACTTTCTCTGAATTCTGAATGGTTCAAGCTGGACATGGAAAGAAGTCAAAATGTAAGCTTTCTAGCCCACAGAGTTGTTGGTCTTGGTGCTTAGCAACAAAGATTCCTTTCCATTGCCCTAGTACATTACATTGCATCCTTACCTAGTCACTTACAGAGCACAGGTTTTTTGCTAAATTTACAGTATAAAAAAGGGCAGACAAGAACCCATGTTCTCATAGGCATCCTAGAAAAGTGCTAAATAAAGAAAAAGGGGGGTGGTAGCTCATTGCCTCTTTCATCTCTCCATTCATGCAAGTCATTCATAAATCCCACATAGAGGAACAAGTGAGCAGGGGTCAGGAGCAGTGCTCTAATGTTTAGGCATTTTACTTTGTGGAGGGGGTTGTATCCTTGTCAGCCTACATTCAAAAAAGATACTCTGTCCCAGGAAAACAAGAAGACTAGGAAAGTCAGCATACCCAAATTGTTTCTTTTAATTTTAAAGACTCTCTTGTGTCCAACTGTGGTCACTATGTTAAAAGGAATATTTAGAAGACTGTGAACATTTTGAATGTTGAGCAAGGAGTTGCTCTCCTATGACATGGGTGAATCTATTGTAAGAACAACATGCATGAGTACATTCTTATAGAATATTTCTGCAGTGGTTTTTGAGTTCTTACAGATTTGAGTTTTATAAAATGATGCCAAATCATTATATTTACTTGTTTACTCAAGAGACACAAATATTTTTCTTTAAAGTGAAGAAACAAATTGTAAATGTTGAGAAGCAATTAATTTTGGGATGTGTTAATTTGGAATAACCAGTAAGGATGGCTAATATATATATATACATATATATATATGTACAAATTTAAAATGCAAACCAAGAAGTGAAAAATGTTTTTGTTACTTTAAAAATGAACGTTATAAATTCTCTCCTTAAACTATATTTCACCAGGTACGTGGCTCACAAGGCTAATCCTCCGCCTGCAGTGCTGGCACCCCAGGTTCTAGTCCCGGTTGCTCCTCTTCCAGTCCATCTCTCTGCTGTGGCCCAGGAGAGCAATGGAGGATGGCCCAAGTGCTTGGGCCCTGCACCCACATGGGAGATCAGGAGGCCATAGTGGCCATTTGGTGGGTGAACCAATGGAAGGAAGACCTTTCTCTCTGTCTCTCTCACTGTCTAACTCTGCCTGGCAAAAAATAAATAAATAAATAAATAAATAAATAAATAAATTTTGCCTTGTACACTCTCAGTTCTTATTCTGAAGATGTTAAAGTGTATCACATTTTTATTGAGAAGCAAAGAAAAATGTTCCATTTTAGAATATTAAAAACATACAATTTAAATTTTGCTGAACAGTTTGTAATAGTTGAATTTGTATTTTTAGGCATAAATATGTTTTCTTATTGATGTATTATGACAGATATATTATTTTCATGGTAGTGGAATGTATGAGGTAAATGATCCAACAGATTTGTTTTCATTAGATCAAACTTTCCATGGGGTACCTAAACTTAGAATGAGTTTGATATCACAACACTATTTACATTCTCTGTAAGAAAAATAAAGGACATTTGTCCCTAGATTTCAAATCACAGAATGAGATAGTCCAATTTATTTTTGGTTCTCAGTGAGGTATTGCTGTGTTTTGTAACACCATGCTTTCATGAAAGATAGATTTTTATTCAAAAGTTCACATTTGTACCACATTTTTTTTCTGTAGGTCTAAAATTTTTCTAAAGGTCAATCTTTCTATAAAAAAGTTCATATGTGTTGCCTGATGTAATCAATTTCTTTTTTTCTAGATTTATTTTTATTTATTTGAAAGACAGAGTTATATAGAGAGGTAGAGACAGAGAGAAAAGTCTTCAATCTGCTGGTTCACTTCCCAATTGGCTGCAAAAGCCGGAGCTGAGCTGATCTGAAGCCCGGAGCCAGGAGCTTTTCTCAGGTCTCCCACATGGGTGCAGGGGCCCAAGGACTCGAGCCATCCTCTGATGCTTTCCCAGGTGCATTAGCAAGGAGCCAGATCAGAAGTGGAGCAACTGGAACTCAAACCAGCACCCATATGGGATGCTGGCACCCTAGGTTGGGGTTTTAACATGCTGTGCCCTGTAATCAATTTCTAAAGTGTATACACTGACAAGAAGAATTACACAAAGTACACTCATCTAACAAGGCATATCTTTGCTAAATTTAAAGACAATGGCTTTACCTGCTACACGTAATGCTAGCCTCAAGTATTTGCTTTGGAGCAATACTCATCTGCAGTTTTCATAGGTTTTATCAGAAAGTATCATTTGATAGTAAATCCTTTTAGTGAATATATGAAATAGATCAAACATTGAATTTGTGAAAAAAAATGGCTGCCATTCAGATCATGCCAAGTCTAAGGCTTTGCCACTTCATGATTATATATCCTTGGGCAAACCAGTTACTTACCTCTTCATGCCTCAGTTGCATTTTCTTTAAAGTTAAAATAACAGGAGCTACCTCCATTTTTCTGGAAACATAAAATTCAGGAAACATCACCTGGTATAAAATAAATGTTAGCAATTATTATTATTATCTATTCACATTTTCCTAAATAAAGGTATTTAAATATCTGTGCCTTTATGCTTAATGTTGTAGTGTACACATTTAGATACAACTCAAAATTTATTTGAAATTATATACATTCAAGTTTTGTAAAACTTCATATTTTGCTTGACATGGTAACTCAAACTAGATTCAATTCCTTTTAATTTGATGAGTGAGCCATTTCTTATCTAATTCCCTGGATAATGTAACTTATTCACTCATTTGTGCTTTGTGATGATACCTGCCTCTTTGTCAAAACAGTAACTAAACTGCATCCTTTTTGGTCAAAAATAAATCAATAGAGTAAATTGGTATTTAAAGAAAGGGACTATTCTTTGGCAGTAATCTTAAACTAGCACATTGATGCACTTTGGTAAGTGCATTGGAGACTTGCTGATTGTGTATGTACATTTGTGAATGTATGTATGGTACATGGGTATGTGTGTGTGTGTGTGTGTGTGCGTGCTCAATTTAAAGCTACAATAAAATTGTAGCATTATCCAAAGAAATAATTCTAGAAAATCATAGTTTGCAATGATTTTTGCTCTTTGGAGATTATGATGTTTAGATGATGCCTAAAGTTTCTGTGAATTTTTTTCAGAATTCTAGTAATATACAACACTGAAATTCATAAAGAAGGGGAAAATAGTTGGGTTCAAAGATATCATTAGACTACAGAACCAATCAGCCATAATTCAGGCCTCCAAATTAAACTACTTGTATGAGAAAATTTAAGTAGTTGTACTGATGTCACATATTGTTTGCAAACAAATGTATCTTTTTAAAAATTATTTATCTATTTACTTATTTATTTGAAAGCTAGAGTTACACAGAGAGAGAAGAAGAGGCAGAAAGAAGAGAGATAGGTCTTCCATCTGCTGGTTCACTCCCCAATTGGCTGCAATGACTAGAGCTGCACTGACCCAAAGCCAGGAGCCAGGAGCATCTTCTGGGTCCCCCATGCGAGTTCTGGGGCTCATGGACTTAGACCATCTTGCATTGCTTTCCCAGGCCTTAGCAGAGAGCTGGCTCAGAAATGGAGCAGCCGGGACTCAAACCGGCATCCATTTGGGATGCTAGCACTGCCAGGCTGCAGCTTTACCCGCTATGCCACAGTGCCAACCCCAAATGTATATTAATATTACTGTATTTGGTAAACACATAACATTAGTGTTAAAAGAATAAATAATTATAAACCTCAGTGAAGGCAATTTGTCATTAGGTAACAAAACCATGCAATGCATTCAATTGATTTCTAGTCTAGATATTTTTTCATAAAGAAATTTTAAACAAAATTATATTGATGCCAAAATATTCACAATAGAATGATTCCCTGAAGTGCAAACATATGGTAATCATTTACATTGGATGATTGCTTGATAAAATACATCGATAAATTTCATGTAGTCTATCATTTAATAAATCCTTTAAATTAATTGAATTAGTTTGAGGATATGCTTTGAAGAGCGTCTATAAAATGTGTAGGGCAATAATTTATACTGACAATCATAACTTCCCCCACCCACCCATAACCCTCCTATTTCCTGCTCCCTCTCCCATCCCAGAAGATTACAAAATTGTATGAAGGACATTTGTACAGTAAACAAATATACTGATTTCCAATGCAATATTTGAATACTTGAAGCAGGAAAGCTAAGTACTTCTTTGCCAAAATAACATGTTTTGTCCAGTGTAAAACCCATTTGCCATCCCAATACACAAAGGGATTTGGGGCAAGAAGGAAAAAAGAAGTCCACACATGCGGAAATTTTAAGCAAAACAAAATAGAGAATGTATTTAGTTTCATGAAAATCACACAAGAATTAATAGTATTCCACCCATTTCCAACAAATATTTTTAACTTTAATGAATGAATGAATTTTCAGTTACATAGCAGAAAGCTTCTACCCTCTCCCATAAAACTGAAAGAGAAACTTTTTAAAAGTAAAAACTGATGAAAGAATTCTGCAATACATGTTAATGTTAAGTAGCCCAGCAGAGTTTATTTAGAAATACAAACACACACACAGAAAATAAATACATTAAAATCTTACTGAATAGTCCAGTAATAATTCAGGATCCAATATGTGTGCAAAAGATTCTGGATTTCCCACTCACTTTGTATAGGAAATGATGTGCTTTGCTATGTAGCATGTACCTGTAGATTCCTGAACACCTCCACTTTGCTTCTTACCCTGAGTCCCAGCAAATACAGGAACACAGCTGTTGAGTCATTCATTTTCTGGATTTGAGAATATCAAAGAATTAATGAGTATAGAAAGTTGTACAGCAGAGACCAAGAATGTCCAAGGGAGGTCACGTAAATCAATTGAACAAGTCAAACTACTATGAATGTATACTGAATGCTCTGTTTTTAATATGTCTTACTTACCTAAAAAGACATGAGGGCTATTGCTCTCTCTCTCTTAATACAACTAAGGAGAAGATATCACCAATGCTCGAGAAAAATGAATACACAGCAGAGCTAATACAAAATCCCAAAAATCCAAAATAGAAAAACTGGATATGCACTCTTTACACACACCCTGAAGTGACAATGAAGTAGAACAAATCTAAAATTAGAAAAAAATCTTTTTTTAAAGATTTATTTATTTATTTTAAAGTCAGAATTACACAGAGAGAGGCAGAGAAGAGAGAGGGGTCTTCCATCCACTGGTTCACTCCCCAGTTGGCTGCAATGGCCAGAGTTGTGCCAATCCAAAGCCAGGAGCAAGGAGCTTCTTCCAGGTCTCCCACATGGGTGCAGGGGCCAAGGACTTGGGCCATCTTCTACTGCTTTCCCAGGCTATAGCAGAGATCTGGATCCATATGAGCTGCCAGCACTACAAGTGGTGGCTCTACCCACTATGCTACACCACTGGCCCCGAAAATTCTTGTCAAATTAAGAATATTTAACCTTTGTTTTAGAATGAATTATTAAAATATCTAAACTGGGGGAATACATAATTTCTTTCTTTAGAAATCAGAAGAGAAAAAGAACACTTCAAGGCTACTCTGACACCACACAGAAGGAATGGAGAATCATGACCTCAATTAGCCTAGGGACAGAATAAAAGGGAGGGAAATAGGAACAACAGAATTAAGATGAATAAGCTTTGACAGCTGAGAGAATCTGAATGTAAAGAAAAGGCATCCAGTTAACTGAAACAATAGAGATAAGTCTGAGAGGAAAAAACATTGTTAAGGCATATTAATGGGGCCAGAGCTGTGGCTTAGTAAAGTAAAAAAAAATCTAAAATTTGTTTTTAAATTATATAATTAAAAAAGATAAAAAAAGATATTCAATCTTAAGTCTCTACAGCATAAGATATACATCAATTTTCCCAGGTTCTATTTGCATTAATTAACAAAGTTTCATGGGTATAATCACTAGAGTGGCTCCAATAAGTCTTTTTTATAAAAATTATTTTTTAGTTTGACAGGCAGAGTGGACAGTGAGAGAGAGACAGAGAGAAAGGTCTTCCTTATTCTGTTGGTTTACCCCCCCAGTGGCCACTGCGGCCAGTGTGCTGTGGCTGGCACACTGCGCTGATCCAAAATCAGGAGCCAGGTGCTTCCTCCTGATCTCCCATACAGGTGCAGGGCCCAAGCACTTGTGCATCCTCCACTGCACTCCTGGGCCATAGCAGAGAGCTGGACTGGAAGAGGAGCAACTGGGACAGAATCTGGCTCTCCCAGCAGGACCAGAACTCAGTGTGCCTGCGCTGCAGGTGGAGGATTAGCCTATTGAGCCATGGCACCTGTCTCCAATAAGTCTTAACCTGGGATGCAAGTAAATTTAACAAGGATACTCAATAGGAATTTTAGAAGAATTCCAAAATATGTATCTGAATAAAAATAAGTACTTTATTTGGTACATCTCATATTAACTATACTATTGTCTAAATTTCCAATTGTCAGATGTACTAAAAAAATCCCAGAAGCAGCAGAGTTGGTCCAACATGATGAAGAATAAAATAAAATTTTTCAGTTAAAACTTGCCTAGAGAAAATGAGAATTCACAAATCCCAGATTAAAATAACCAAGAAGGCCCAATAAAAGAAAACTCAATGTCATCATACACTAACATTTATTACCTCAGATTTATTTAGTAAAAAGGTGATTATTCCAGCTATATCCCATTAGGTAGCCCAATTTTACCTGCTAAATCCATTAAAAGAAAAAGCACCTCATGATATATTACTAAAATCATATTGCTATATGCCATCCACCATGTCCCCTGTACCTTATACTTAATGTTAACAGATCTGATGAAAATCAATAAATAAATGATGTGTCTTAACCAAGTGTGGGAAATGCATTTTGCTCCAAGTTTTTCCAAAAACCCCTCAGTCTCAGTTTGCCTTCACCTTGAAAAGACACTTCTGAGGTTTACAAATCAGTCCAGCTTCATTGGGCCTCCCTCCAATGAAAGGGGCTAAAATCCATCAAAATAAACTCTAGGCACTGTCCTTGTGCTCCCAGCAGTCATTAGGGGAGTAAATGAGCATATGGAAGACCTTTCTCTGTCTCTTCCTCTCACAGTCTGTAAGTACACCTGTCAAATACATAAATAAATAATTTATATATATACATTTATTTATATATTTATGTATATAAATATATTCAATATAAAATATATTATAGTTTAACATACAATATATTATATAATATATAATAATTATAAACAGATTTTATATAATTTATTATTAATATTATATATAATATACATATATATTATTGAGATGACTTCAACAACCAGCGTGTGTCCAGTTTGAAACCAGGAGCTTCTCCTCCGCTCTGTGTCGCAGCAACCCAGGCACTTGAACCATCTTTCACGGCTTTTTCAATCCATTGGTAAGGAGCTGGATCAGAAATAATTATATATTTATATATAAATAATAAATTCATATATAATTATATATTTATAATAATTATATGTAATTCTATATTATGTATAGAAATATAATATATATTATAATATATAAATATATATATGATGGACCAAAATGTAGTATTCTCCATTTGGCAGAAGGGACAGGCTCCAACATCTACTGTCTATGTCAGTATGTCAGCATAATGCAGGAGGTAACCCCTCTACCAAATAAGAAAAGCTATTTCAGTTCAGCTGGACATCATTCTGCTGACTGTTGACCTTATTACTGTTAGTCTGGATGCTTTCATTGGTTGCAATCCAGAGACCCAATTTTCCCATAGATATAAACATCAGCAAACAAGAAAATTGGGTAAGAAAAGCTTAAGCTCAGAGTTATGATTAATAACTATTTTAACAAAATTTCTCAGATCCCATCTAATCCAAACCTTGGACAATTGGAAGCTGTTGTACTTGGCCCACCCATAATTGAAACGGATTCTAAATCCTTCAACTGCAAGGAGAGTATCATAGACATTAATGCTCCAAATGGATCCAGTTCCCTGCTAATGTGTCTGGAAAAGCAGCACAGGGTGACTCAAATATTGGGGCTCCTGCACCCATGTGAGAGACCTGGAAGAAGCCCCCAGCTCCTGATATCAGTCTGGCCTAGCCACAGTCATTGCAGCCATTTGAGGAGTGAACAAACCAGGAGGAAGATCCATCTCTCCCACTCTCTCTTTCTAGTGCTGCCTTTCAAATTCATAAATAGATCTTTAAGAAAATAGATCACTTCAATAAATTTGCCATTGCTCAGTCATGATGACTTTTACTACCTTCAGTTCTTTTTCAAAAGATTTATTTATTGGAAAGACAGAAAGAGGAGCTGGTGGTTGTGGTGCAGTGGACAAAGTTGCTATCTGTTACATTGGCATCCTGTATGTGCACCAGTTCAAGTACCAGCTATTCCATTTCTGATCCAGCTCCTTACCAATGGACTGAAAAAGCAGGGAAAGATGGCCCAAGTGCCTGGGATGCTGCCACACACATCAGAGGAAAAGGTCCTGGCTTCAACCTGGCCACACTCTGGCTATTAAAGTCATCTCAAAAATGAATTAGGTGGTGGAAGATTTCTGTCTCTCCCTCTCTCTGTAACTCTTTCAAATAAGTAATTAAATATTTTAACATGATAAAAAAGGCAGAGAGACACAGAGAAAAAGAGAGAAGGAAAGAGAAGCAGAGAGGTCTCCCACCTGCTGGTTCACTTTCTATATGGCTACAACTGTGCAAGACCAGGTTTCAAATCCCCATTGAGTTACAGTTCTCCAAATTAGATGACAGGAAGGAAAGTATTTGAGCTATTATCCGTTGCTTCCTAGGGGTATTAACATGAAGCTGATTTGGAAGTGTAGTACCCAAAACTCAGATTAGCACTGCAATATAGGATGTGGGCATCTGTTGTGACTGCTAACAAATTGGAAATCCTAGAGGAAAAATCAACAGATTCCTGGACATATACAATATACCAAAATTGAGTCATGAAGACACATAGAAAAGCTAAACAAACCAAAAACCAAGACAGAGATTGGATGAGTAATAAAGACCCTCCCAACAAGCAAAAGTCCAGGATCAGACAGCCTCACTATTGAATTCTACAGGACTTTTAAAGAGCTAATGCTTCTCAAACTATTCAACTCAATTGAAAGAGAGACAATCCTCTCAAACTCCTTCTATTAATCCTGCATCACCTTAATTCTTCAACTAGAAAAAGATACAGTGGAGAGAGAGTACTATAGAAAAATATCCCTGATGGGGGCCAGTGCCATGGCACACTGGGTTGATCCTCCACCCGTGGAGCCAGCATCCCCTATGGGTGCCAGTTCTGGTCCCGGTTGCTCCTCTTCCAGTCCAGCTTTCTGCTCTGGACTGGGAGGGCAGTGGAGGATGGCCCAAGTGCCTGGGTCCCTGCACCCACTTGGGTGACCAGGGAGATGCTCCTAACTCTGGCTTCCGATTGGACCAGCACCACCTGTTGTGCCATATGGAGAATAAACAAGCAGATAAAATACTTATGTCTCTCTGCCTCTGCCTCTGCCTCTCCCTATAAGTAACTCTACCTTTCAAATAAATAATTCTTTGGAAAAAGTCAACAAACAATAAAGGATGGTGGAGAGGGAGAGAAAAAGGTACCCTAACCCACTGTTGGTGGGAATGAAGCTAGTACAGCCATTATGGAAGGCAGTATCAAAGTTCCTCAGAAATCTGAAAACAAACATACCATATGATCCTGCCATCTGACTCCTAGGAATTTATCCACATGAAATGAAATAGAATATGCATAGGCATGAGTTATCTGTACCTCATGTTTATTACAATTCAATTCACAATAGCTAACATGGAATCAACCCAGAAGTCCATCAACTGGTGACTGGAAAAAGAATATGAGCTATAAATACAGTGTAAAATACTATTCAGCCATAATTGTGAATGAAATCCTATCTTTTGTAACTAAATGGATGAACTGGAAAAAAGTATGCTTCATGAAAGAAGCCAGTCCCCAAAAGACAAATACCATATGTTTTCTCTGACTGGTGGTAATTAATATATAGACAACGAAAAGTAGCATATGAGTTAATATGACATTTTGAGATTTGAGTATTGTCCATAGCACTTTTCTGTACTCTTTCATAGAGTACACAACATATACTCATTGATATTTCTGCTACTACTTGCTGAATTCTTTACTTTGTAGAGGGTTAAAGCTTGTGATTCTAAAATAAAATCAAAGCATGCAGCTGTCAAAATTAAAAGAAAATAAAACGAGAAGGAGGGAGTTGGAAATATGAGACCAAGGGAAGATAGGATAGGATGTTATCAGTTTGCTCTTCAAACTGTATATATAAATTACATGAAATTTGTTCACTTAATATGCATTTAAAAATATAAACTTAACACTGGAAGAAAAAACCTGGGATCTGTGTTTTCTGGATCACCACTAATAAATTTTAGTCTTCATTTATGTCTGACCATATTTAATTTCTTATTTATTTATTTTATAAGAAAATTAACATCACCATTCCTAACAAGTCCATCCTGCTTCATCCATATCTATCAGTTCCCACTATGCTAATAATTTCTCATGAACTTAAATCCATATCATCTTAAAGTGATGTAATGTGGGGCTGGTGCTGTGGCATAGCAGATAAAGTTGCTGCCTGCAGTGCTGGCAAGCCATATGGGTGCCAGTTCAAGTCGTGGCTGCTCCACTTCTGAACCAGCTCTCTGCTATGGCCTGGGAAAGCATTAGAAGGTGGCCCAAGTCCTTGGGGCCTTGCACACATGAGAGATCCGGAAGTAGCTCCTGGCTTCGGATTGACACAGACCAGCCATTGCGGCCAACTGGGAGTAAACCAGCAGATGGAAGACCTCTCTGTCTCTGTCTGTCTGTCTGTCTGTCTCTTTCTCTACCTCTCCTCTATTTGTGCAGCACTTTCAAATAAATAAATAAATCTTTAAGAAAAAAACCTGATTCATGTTATTATTTATGTGTTTTAGAGGCTTTCCAGATGTTGATTACATGTGCCATGGAAACCCATTAAAATGCAAATCCTATAAGAGGCAACCCTTATAGGTAAAATCCAGTGGATGTGTTGAGAAAAACACACTAGCAATACATTTCAAAAAGCTGTAAAATGTTATAAGTTGCTGTCAAAAGCTAAAAATCTGACAATGACTCATTATGTCATTTAGTACATAATGCTGAGAAAATCAGAAGTATTTGTTAAAACTTCTGCTAAAATGCACTAGATTTATAATTTTTAAATGCATCTTTCCTAGATATAATGCAGTCCTGTACTACTTTAGAGTATCAGAAATTTAAAATGTTGGACTGGTGCTGTGGTGGAGCAGGTTAACACCCTGGACTGAAGTGCCAGCATCCCATATGGGGGCCGGTTCAATACTCAGCTGCTCCACTTCTGATCCTGCTCTCTGCTATGGCCTGGCAAAGTAGTAGAAGATGACCCAAGTCCTTGGGCCCCTGTACCCATCTGGGAGACCTGGAACTAGCTCCTGGCTCCTGGCTTCAGATCAGCACAGCTCTGGCAGTTGCAATCAATTAGGGAGTGAACATCAGATGGAAGACCTCTCTCTTTCTCTCTGGCTCTCCTCTCTGTCTGTAACTCAACTTGTAAATAAATAAATAAATGAATCTTTAAAACAATTAAGAAATTTAACATGTGAAAGGTTTTTAAAAAATGTATTTCTTTATTGTGAGGCAGAGTTACAGATATAGAGAGGAAGAGAAAGAGAGGTCTTCTATCGACTGGTTCACCCCTAAATGGCCAGAATGGCTGGAGCTGGGCCGTTTGGAAGCCAGGTGCCAGAAGCCAGGAGCCAGCAGCTTCCTCCAGGTCTCTCACATGGGTGCAGGGGCCCAAGCACTCAGGGCATATTCCAGAGCTTTCCTAGGCCATTAGCAAAGAGCTGGATTGGAAGTGCAGGAGCAGGGACTCAAACTGGTGCCCATGTGGGATGCTGGTGCTGCAGGTGGATGCTTAATCTACTATGCCACAGAGTGGGCCCAGGGAAAGGTTTTAGGAAGACATCTTTCATGTAGACTAGGCTGCAATATTGCAAGGTAAGGTTTAGCTTTTATTTCCACACATCAGTATTCATCTTTTAGCAACTATAAATACTGAATATCATACATATAGCCATAAATATAGGTAATTGCAGATTTTGTTGTCATTCTTTCTAATTCTTTTTTTAATGTCTCCTAATAGGCCATCTTATGGATTATTATATTGATGTTACCTGTACACAACCATCAGGCATTTCCACTGTTGAATGTGTTTATGTGTACAGGTAGTTTTGTTTGTGTGTACATGAATGCACATTTGATGGAGATAGCAGACAGTAATACTGTGAGAATTCCTAACGCTGATTTTAAACTTTCTGTCCTCTGCAGAGATGGCTGTCATTGAAGTAGACCACAGGGCCCCTTTTGCTGTTGTGAACTGAAATGTAGATTAAATGATAGATGTGTCTATCACATCGGAGAAATACTTCTGAAAAAATCGAGCCTATTTAAGCACCCTGATCTACATTTTCAACCTCCACAACTCTGAGAAGTAAAATTCCATGATTTACATCATATTTTCTGTGGTATTTTCTTAACAAATTTATATATCCTCATTTCTGCCAGCATTTTCTGCTGTCATCTAGAAGGTCCTTGTGAGTAGCAGAGAAATATAGAAACTAAAAACTGTGATTTTAGATTACCAAGTATCTACTAACACAAAAAAGATATCCCAGAAGCAACCTACTACCATCCTCCAGGACCCAGAAAAAAAAAAAAGGAATGAGTCAAGATGCAGGGCAGTAGAAAAAAGTGAATAATGAAAGATCACATCAGAAGTAAATAAGGAAGGGTTTGATGCTGTGGTGTAGTGGGTTAAAGCCTTGACCTGCTGTGCATGCATCCCATATGTTGCTGTTAGGAGACCAGGTGCTCCACTTCCAATCCAGCTCCCTACTAATGCACCTGGGAAATTGGTGGAAGATGGACCGTGTTCTTGGGTGCTGGCACCCACATGAGAGACTTGGAAGAAGCATCTGGCTTTTCCAATAAATAAATAAATCTTAAAAAAATAGAAGCAGTGTTAGCACTGTTGGAAAAACAGACACATAGTTCAATGGAAAAGAATAGGCAGCTGAAATTTACCGACTTTTCTACAGGCAACTCCTATTTAACAAAGGAAAGAAAACAAACAGGAGAAAGAAGAATCCCTTTCGCAAATGGTTTAAAGGAAAGTGATTATCCATATGTAGAAACCTGAAAAGATACCCCAACACCTTATACACTATGTAAAAGCAACTCAAGGTGAATTAAAAGTCTAAATATAAAACCAAAAACTAAGTAAACATATGAGAAGCTGTAAAACATTAGCATAGACAACAGTTTTGGGTCAGATTCCAAAAGCACAAGTAACAAAATAAAATATACAAATTTGAGCATATCAAATTAAGATACATCTTCACAACAAAGTAATCAACAGAGTGAAGATACAATGGACAGAATGGCAGGAAACATTGAAAACTCTGACTATGACAAAAGATTGATAGCCAAAACATACTTATATAGAACTGGAAAAACTCCAAACAAGAAGCAAAATGTACAGTTCAGAAATGGAGAATGATCTGAATAGATGTTTCTCAGAAGAAGAAATCTCAATGGTCAAGACATAGATGAACATGCCCAATATCACTAGCCATTAGGGAAATGTAAATCAAAACCAATAGCAGACTCCATCTGTGGGAGAAGACAATGCTTGGGCTTTCATTTGTGCAACAAGTGGGTTTAGAGGACCCTGTTCACCATTAGAGGGCAGAGTCTACATGGAAGTAAGGAAACCTTAATGTTTTCCTAATGGGCTTGTTAACTTCTTGACCAATGCCTATTACTTTTGCCACAAACTTTCCAGTCTCACTACTTTCCTGCTTCTTCCTCTTCGCTGTGGCTTGCAAAAACAGTATACCTTCTATATACGGAGGATACTTTTGTTTTGTTTTATTCCTTCTGTCTCATGATGTTCCTCTAAGAAATCACAACCCTCCAAGTATTCATTCATTTATGCAGTCTGCAGTTTTCATGGGCTACTACATGGCAAAGTACTAGGTTAAAGGAAAGGTATAGGTCAGGAACTGAGCAAAGTTCACAATGATGAAGCCATTGGGGAAATGAACCTGATGGAAGACCTCTCTCTCTCTCTCTCTCTCTCTGCCTCTCCTTCTCTCTCTGTGTAACTTTGATTTTCAAATAAATAAATAAATCTTTAAAAACTAACTAAATATACTAATAACTTGGTGGCAACACCTTTCTATCAGAACATGTGAAGCACTCAAACACAGTTTGTCCCAGAAAGTCAGCCATAGTTTTCAAGGGCATGTCTTCTACTCCATTTGTGGACACCTCTGTGTGGCGTAAGGGCACTTATTTCTTCCCTTCTTCTTTCTTACCACTCTCACAGTTATAACTTCTATCAATGCTTCCACAGACCAGTCTCTATGAAATTGTAGAACTAATATCCTCCCATGTCAAAAATGTCATGGGTTTAAACACAGAACCCAAAATAAGACAAGTAACTGACCTTCTTATTTACACAGTGTGGAAAGTAAGATTCTCAGTGGATCACTGGGTAACTGTAAAGTACTGCGCAGAGAAAAACTGTAACTTATCTGTATTTATGATGCTGTAATTCTCCACTTTATGCATACTCAGATTAAATGAGCTCCCGTTAGTGGGCAGCACTGTTGCATAGTGGGTAAAGCTACTGCCTGCAGTGTCAGCATCCTATATGGGTGCCGGTTATGATCCTGGCTGCTGCACTTCCAATCCAGCTCTCTGCTGTGGCCTGGGAAAACAGTAGAAGATGGCCCAAATCCCTCATCTCCTGCACCCACCTATGAGACCTGGACAAAGCTCCTGGCTTCTGGTTGTGGATCCAAACAGCTCCAGCCATTGATCTCTGTTTCTGCCACTCTGTAACTCTGCCTTTCAAATAAATAAATAATTATTTTAAAAAACAGCTTCATCCCAGAAGAAGTTCCTGGCTACTGGCTTCAGACTGGCACAGCTCCAGCTGTTGCTACCAATTGGGGAGGGAACCATCGGATGGAAGATGTCTCTCTCTTTCTCTCTCTCTCTCTCTCCTCTCTCTGTGTAACTCTTTCAAATGAATAAATAAATCTTTAAAAAAGTAGCTCCAGTTATTGACAACACAGTAGACTTGCATTAATTTTAATTCCCTTCTCACTTTGCAAAGGGATCAGTGGCAGGTCAAAACAGTTGAGAGCCTTGCTAACAGGAGAAGAAATAGCTGAAGACAGAAAATGAAAAGCAGCCAAATACATCATCAAAGAAAGAGAAGTGGACCTCATCCAACACAAACCTTTAAAAGTGGATGCTCACAATTAACGAGTGAAACAGCTGCCCACTGAAATCTTATCTAGGGAGGGAAGATGTCCTAAGTTCTGCTTCTGTAAACTTCAGTCATAAATCTGTCCTAATAAATCTGTCCCCAGCATCTCTTTTACAATCATACTGGACCCACTGACCATTGGAAATGTGGTCCTAAGTCATGTAGGCTGCCATTTAAACCCACCAATGCTGTAACAGCTAAGAAACTTGAATTTGATGCTCAGTTCTCAGGAAATCATTCCAACTGAGCCTAGGGCCATTAATAGAAACTCCTTGGATCCTCCACTGTCTCTGTGCCTGTTTGAAAGAAGAGAGTTTTCCCACCCCAGGTTTCTGGAACAGCTTCAAATTCCACATTGGAAAAATCTGATAACTAATATGAGAGGGATCAACACACAAAGCAGCTATTCATGCTTCACACTGCTCCCCACCAGGAAGATGAGATGCAGGATGAGAGCAGTGGGGCAGATCCTAGTCAGATCCTTCTTCCCACCCCTCTGCTGCCCCAGGCTCCCTGCTGAAGGCCATCCTGCCCCACCCTGCAGAAACCAGCCCAGGAAACATCAAGAGGCCCAGCCCAACTGTATTCTAAGACCACCCACAGTGGGAACCCAGCTTATTTAACTGTGGAGAGCCAGAGTCTTTCCGCCTTCCTTCTCTGCGTGTGCAGGTTTCCAGAACGCTGCCCTCTCTCTCCTGTAACCACTAGATTAAGCACATTAGGGACAGTTTGGGTGAGGTTCTGCAGGAGAGAGTCCAGGCACTGGGAGCCTGAGAAGCAGAGGTGGGAGACAGAACAGCCCAGGTCCCAGCCCTGACCTCGGGGGAAACTGCCAGGATCTCTGGTGCCCTGGCACCCACCCTTCTCCCACACATGTCCCCACCCCATCCTGCACACCAAACCTGCAGCAGAAAGTCCCCGAGCAGGTAAGCTTTCTTCCAGAAACACGGGGAGCAAAGCAGGGAGTGTGGGGAACAGAGTCCCTGGTAACTGGGACCCACAGGTGGACAATGAAGAGGGAAGAAGCAGCAGGAGGCAGGCTCAGGTGAGCACTTGGAAACTGCCTGGGATTGCACGTGCAGAGCAGGTGATGCAGTAAATGAGAGAGAAGGAGCACCACAGCCCCCAGGGCTGACCCTGATCAGGGAATGAACTCCCTCTGGTCCAACTCAGACCCCCAGGGACTGGCAGTTTTACACACATGTGCACAGGCATTCGGGAAGCAGAATATGTTGGAGCTCCTGGGAACTCTGGGAAATGGAGTCCAGTCCGCAGCATCCATAGAGACACCAGCTGGCCCTCCCCAAAGGCTGCAGTCGGGGGTGGGTGCCCACAACCAGAGGGCATTTCCTTTTGTTCAGTCCCTCCTTCCTTTCCTTCCCAACCCAAAATCTCAGGGATCAGTTGCTGTTCTTCCTTTCCTGAATCAAATCTGAAAGAGTGACACTCACTGCTGCTAACTGACCCCAAGTCCTGGCTCCCTCATAACCTCTGTCTCTTCCAGAAAAATCTTATTTACTACTTTGGCCCTAGAAATCATAAATGACTATGATAGAATGTAACTTTTAACAGAAGTGAGGAAGGCATGGTTTAATATCCAGTTTTGAGAATACAATTTTCATTTGTGTTTTATTGATGTTTATAGTTCTTTTAAGATTTGTTGATTTATTTGGAAGTCAGAGTTACAGAGAAGGAGAGGCAGAGAGAGAGAGAGAGAGAGAGGTGTTTTCCATCTGCTGGTTCACTCCCCAATTGGCAGCAGCACCACAGCGCTGACCCCTTATAGTTCTTTTCAAATCATTTTACACTTTCTTTTTATTCATCTAGTACAGAGACAGAAGAATGGACACAGAGCTAACATAGCTGAGTATTCAAGGAGACAGGTTAAGGGGTTAAATGCCTCATATCATATCATTTATACCTTAGATTAATTCTGGGGACAGTATTATCTGGAATTTACAAAGTAGAAACTGAATGGAAAGAGCTTAGAAAAATACGGTGTTTTTTAATATCATTAAAAAGTCTAAGATAAAGGCTAACCAAGGGGCCAGCACTGTGAAATAGCAGGTAAAGCTACTGCCAGCATGGACATTCCATATGGGTGGAGGTTGAGCCCGGCTAGTCTGCTTTCAATCCAACTCTCTGCTATGGCCAGGGAAAGTGGTGGAAGATGGCCGAAGTCCTTGGGCAGCTGCACCTGTGTGGGAGACCCAAAAGAAGCTCCTGGCTGCTGGCATTGCAGCAGTACAGCTCCAGCCATTGTGACCAACTGCTGAGTGATCCAAAAGATGGAAGATGTCTCTCTCTCTCTCTCTCGCCTTCTACTCTGTGTAACTCTGACTTTCAAATAAATAAATAAATCTTTTTTAGAGAGCCAATCAACATATAACACTAGCATAAAAATGTTTCTTTTGTCTTGGGTCTCAGTTTTTATAATCTGATTTCTCAAATGGAAAAATGTGAGAGAGATGAAGTGTACCTACAAAAATAATTTACTATACTTATTTACTGTAATAATTTACTGTAATGATGTACTGTAATTTACTGTAATAATTTACTGTAAAGAACCACATAGGATTATAACTTGTCTAGAAAACAAAGGAGATTCAAAGTTGCTATTATTTAATGGTTATTTTTTCTTATTTTTAATATCAAGATAGTATATAAATATTATGCACTCCTGGGTATTTCTGTGTTGTTTGATATGTTTTATTTTTAAGCAGAAATTCAAAGAGATAACTGGCTAACATGGAGTTCTGTGTTTCTGATTACTTCTCTCAATTAGAGATCATGGGATTAGAGTTGGTGCTAGATTAAGAATGCTTCAATCTTTATCCACTGGCTTCACACCAGCATTTACTATGTTAAAAAGTATTCTTTGGGTAGATTGCTCTTTCTTGCCAGACTGTAAACTTCATGGGGTCTAGAAACATATTTGCTTTGACACTAAAACTCAGCATCTTGACAGTCAGTCTTTTAGTTGAATAAATACATGATATACAAAATAAATATTTCTGCCCCTCAAGAACTGCCTAAGAGAGAAGAAAATAGAAATCAATTTGATGACTCTCAGTATTAGGTGAATATATAATTTGTCGTTCTGACATAAGCTTGGTCATAAAAAGGGAATATGAATAATTACACACAGTTGAAGTGTATGAACACCTAGGGCCAGCGGGTTAAATGTTCACCCTAGCAATGTAAGGCATTCCATGTCAATAGGAGAGGAAGGAGGAAGAGGGGAGGGGGTGTAGGTGGGAAGGTGGTTACGGTGGGAAGAATCACCATGCTCATTACTTAGCAGCAAAGAGAGAATCTGTGATCATTTGTTGCTTAAGAAAGGGTGATAGGCATTATTTAATTATAATGCAGGCATCAGTGTTTTCCTGTCTCTGAAATAGGAAGTCTATAACTCAGAATTCCTTGCTGTTTCATCAAAAACAATTCAAAACAAAAACCTAATTAAGCATAAGAGGAAGTTACGCATTAGAAGTCTATTCTAATCTCTAGGAGGTTCAGGGGTTGGAAAATTCATCCAAAATCTTGCTGCCAAATGTCCCATACATTTTCCATGACCACTACCCATCAGCATAAGCTCTTTTAAAAAAAAGAAAGATTTATTTATTTGAAAGTCAGAGTTACACAGAGAGAAGAGAGGCAGAGAGAGAGAGAGAGAGAGAGAGAGAATCTTCCATCTGCTGGTTTACTCCCCAATTGGATGCAATGGCCAGAGCTGAGCTGATCCAAAGCCAGGAGCTAGGAGCTTCTTCCAGGTCTCCCATGTGGGTTCAGGAGTCCAAGGATGTGGGCAATATTCTAATGCTGTCTCAGGCCATAGTAGAGCTGGATCAGAAATGGAGCAGCGGGACTTGAACCAGTGACCATATGGGATGCTGGCACTGCAGGCGGCAGACTTACCTGCTACACCACAGCACCAGCCCCCATAAGCCCTATCTTCTGCAGAACCAGCACCCCAGACACCAGCCACCACATGGCATCCCATGGCACACTCACCCCTGGCAATGTGCTGCAGCTCCTGCTCCTCTCCACTTTCACTGGAAGAATCTGCAACTCCTTGTTTTCATGCAAGTAATTCTGATTCAGATGATGACCCTGACACAATTGGCTGGCAAGTGCCATGGCATGTGTCCATGGCCTAGCTAAATGCAAAGCTGGAACATTTTAAACTTTTCACTGCCATGGTGAGACACGGACTCCATCTAATGAAGTAGGGGATTTTTCAGGGAGTCTAGAGAATCAAATATGACAAAATGACAAATCTTAACCAAAGAGTGCCGTGGTACAGATGAAGAGAACCCAAAATGTATTTTTCTATCTTTTCTTTTCTGAGTTAAGTGCCTAAAAACAAAGCCAATGAGGGTTAAACAGACCCATTCTGAAAATTCCTTAACATCTTCATTTTCATCCAAATTAATATATTGCTTGAAGAAAATAAATTTTACATAAATGAAAATGCAGTACCACAGACAAGTGTACAGAACATAGGCCCTCAGTTAGCTTCAAACCATCTGGGTCCATTAATGTGTTCTTCCAGAATCAAAGCTGCAGTACAATAGAACCACAGCCTCTGACATTCCTCCTCCACCCCAATGGATCTTGGGTTTTCCTCCCACCTCCCCTCTCCTGTGAATACATCAGTAGCAGAACAAATGGAATCCAAAGATACGATGATGTTATTTAACATGGAATAAACACAGTGTTTTAGTCAGTATAATCCTCAATACTACACTAATAATTCCGAGTTCACTGATTATGAAAGTAAGTATAAGAAATCTCTTCCTAAGTAATCATAACATCGAGAGCTGAATGTAGACTTTCAAAGTGAAAGAGAGAATAGTGTAGAGATGTGTATCTCTATAATAGAGATTTACCGCTGTAATTTATAGACAGTACACCATGTTTGTATTTTTTTTTGTAGTCCTGCATATTTTATTACATGCAGCTTGTCACTTTGGAAATTTTATGATTAGACACTAATATGCAACAAATTTTGAATCCTTACAGATAATATAGAGCACCCTAGGCCCTCCCAAGGGCAGAAAACAGACCAAGAGCTCATAGACTGGCTGCAACTGCAAGAAGCAGATGAAGATATCGTCAGAAAGATACATATTCCTGCAGTGTGGCTGCTGAGCAGTTCTGCCCTTATGGATCTCATCTCTGTTTCAGATCGTTAAAGAAAGTTACATGCTTTCTGACATTTCTAAAGATTTCACTAATGAGAATCTAAGATATCTTCACTACGCTAAGAGCCTCAGAACAGCCCAAAGACTTGGGCCATCTTCTACTGCTTTCCCAGGCCATAGCAGAGAGCTGGATCAGAAGAGTAGCAGCCGGGACTAGAACCGGAGCCCATATGGGATGCTGGCATTCAGGCCAGTGCTTTAACCTACTGTGCCACAGCACTGGCCACAACATAGTATTTCTAATAGAAGAGATGGTTAAGTCATTAACTCCTCTAAAATACAAGTTAAGTATTAGTTTTGAAACTCTGATTCATTCATGAGAAAAACAAAAGGTTAATTTTCTCTCTTTGCTTCTGGGTATGTAAATTTTCTTCTAAGAAATTAATCATGACTTTTACATCTCAGACCCTATTATGAGTAAGTAGAGAATATTGTGGGGTCATACGCTCATTCTATCAAAAGAACATTTCTCCAATTAAAGAAAACATTATGGGAATCCCATATGGGAACTGGTTTGAGTCCTTGCTCCTTGCTGCTCCACTTCTGATCCAGCTCCTTGCTATGGCCTGGGAAAGCAGTAGAAAATGGCCCAAGTGCTTGGGCCCATGCACATGCATGGGAGGCCAGAGCTATGGCCCAGCAGATTAACACCCTGGCCGGAAGCACTGTCATCCCATAAGGGCACTGGTTCAAGACCGGGCTGCTCAACTTCTGATCAAGCTTTTAGCTTATGGCCTGGGAAAGCAGTAGGAGAAGGCCCAAGTCCTTGGGCCCAAGCCTAAGTGGGAGACATGGAAGAAGTTCCTCGTTCCTGGCTTCAGATCAGTACAGCTCCAGCCATTACAACCAGTTGGGGAGTAAACCATCAGATGGAAGACTTCCCTCCCTCTCTCTCTCTTTCTCTCTCTCTCTCTCTCTCTGTGTGTGTAACTCTTTCAAATAAATAAACAAATCTTTAAAAAAAAAAGCCAGGAGTCAGGGAAATTTCATCCAGGTCCCTTGCTTGGGTGCAGGACCCAAGGATTTACCATATTCTGCTGCTTTCCCAGGTATGTTAGCAGGGAGCTGGATCAGAAGTAGAACATGCAATTGGTGCCCATAGAGGATGCTAGTGCTGCAGTTGTTGGTATAACCCATTTTGCCACAGTGCTGGCCCCATAACAATTTATAATTCCTAGTAATTAACAGGGAAGAAAGAAGTATGGCAGGATACCTTTTTTTTAGAAAAATTATTTTATTTATTTGAAAAAGTTATATAGATAGGGAGAGAGAGAGAGAGAGAGAGAGAGAGAGAGAATCTTCTGTCTGCTGGTTCACTGCCCAAATGGCTACAATGGACAGAGCTGAGCTGAACTGAAGCCAGGAGCAAGGAGTTTCTTCTGGGTCTCCCACATGTGCAAAAGGTCTCAAGGACTTGGGCCATCCTCTACTGCTTTCCCAGGTGCATTAGCAGGAGGCTGGACTGGAGGTGGAGCAGCCGGAACTCTACCAGCACTCATATGGGATGCCTGTATTTCAGGCCAGGGCTTTAACCTGATGTGCCACAGTGCTGGCTCCAACAGGTGACCTTTTACTCTCAATAATCTCCTCTTGGTATTGGCAGCAGTTTGTAATTTTTTGTTTATTTGCCTTCTTCTTAATCTATATTTTTAAAAAATTACAAAATGTTCCAGCACCCTGAGAACCTCCATCACAAGGGCATACCATCAGATGTTTGTCCAGAAAAGGGTGGTGTAGATGCAAGGTGGAAAATGCAAGGTGAGTTGATTCATCTTTCTCAGGCTGTGGTTTCCATGGGCAACTTTTACAACCAACTGCCTTATTTGTTCCTCTTCCACAGAGTGGAACACATGTTAAGTCATCCTATTTAGCCAAAAGCCAGTGGCAGCACTTCAATATGTCATCAATCCAGGGACAGCATTGTGGTACAAAGAGGTAAGTTGCCAACTGCAACAGCAGCATGCCTTATGGCACTGCTTTGAGACTCACCACCTTCACTTCTCATTCAGCTCTTTGCTTGGGAAAGCAACAAAGATTGCCCAAGAGTTTGGGTTCCTGCACCCCCATGGGGGACTGGGACAGAGTTCCAGGGTCCTGGCTTCAGCCTGGCTCAGCCCCAGCTATTGTGGCCATCTGGAAGTGAGCCAGCAGATGGAAGATAGAGATCTCTCTCTCTATTACTTTTACCTAAGCATACATTACATACATAAATGAAGATGCATCAATATAGCAACTTGTTGAGGAAAAGTCTTCTGATTATTGCAGGTTTTGTTTGAATGCAGAAAAATCTTCAGACACAAAAATTATAAACTGATTTATATTTATATTTCTCAACCACATACTTTTCAGAAAAAATTGTCTGCCACTCAGCATCAGGTATCAGTCTGAAAGCATTCATTAAAAAATCAAGTAATTTTACTAAGCACAAAAACCTCTAGTATAGACTGCATATAAACCAGTGGCTTCCATGGGTATACACAGATTGATTTTTGTTAATTTACGGGGATCACTGCACTTCCCTGGCATGGAGCTGTCTGAAGAGTTTAAACACTGATGGGTGTGGCATTATTTCTGATATTTGCTTATTATCCAGAGTGCATTTATTAAATATCTATCTTGAACTCCACACTCTATAAATCTATTTCAAATATGTAGATATTTAATGGTACTTACACATTTACAAACTGAGCTAATCCTCCTAACTTCTCTCTGGAATAGCTATGCCTTTGACATTGCCTTTTTTCACACATATGGAAATGCATAATATGCTTCTGTATGGTACTTCAGAATTTATAAAAGGCTTTTCAGGTAAGATTTACATAACATCATGTGAAAGTGGCCAAAGGACACAGTCTTCTCATTACAGAGGGGAGAGGTATGAAGTCACTCTCTGAACAGTTACTCAGATTCTATCAGTCAGGTTCAGAATCTTATTAGGTATCAGATACACATCTAGATTTTTTTCCCTACTGTCTCTTTGTCAGAATTCCCAGCCTATGAGTGAACTTCATCTGAATGAATGCTAATATTCAAGGTTCTAAGTGAAAAAATTACTGAGGTTTGTATTGGTGAGTAAAGCATGTGTCTAAATGTTACATGTATTTAATAATAAGTATTGAATCATATGAAACTGAATATAAGATTATGCAAATTTTTAAGATGAAGAGCATATATTTAAAACCACATTCTTACATTTTGCAAACGTGTTGAAACAGCTTACTGGAGCATGTGTTTGGCATAGTGGTAAAGCCTTCCACATCCCAGTCAGAATGCTCAGGGCTCAAGCCCTAGCCCTGCTTCTGCTTCTGGCTTCCTGCTAACAGAACCCTGGGAGGCAGCAGCTGATGGCTCAAGTACTTGAGTCCCTGCCACCTGTGTGGGAGACCCACACTGAGTTCCTGGCTTCAGCCTGACCCAGCTCTGGTTGGTGCAGACATTTGAGGAATGAGCAGGAAATGGAAGGGCTCTCTCTGCCTTGCAAATAAACAAAAATAACTATACAGACCTTTTCTTAAGGTGTCTTGTTCACATCTAAATGATTTCCCTTTTCACAGTAAAATGCCTAACTGTCCTCTTTAGTAACAATGCATGTTTTGCTCTCCATGTCCACTCCTGAGCTCCAAGTACTGGCAGCTCACCCTAGCATGCTGACTGGTTCCAATGTTCAAGTACTCATCTCCCATTCTCTTTTGGTGGGTCTACCAGAAAGAAAGGAGAGTATCTACAGTAATTAATATCTTACTGTGGCTCTTGCTGTCCACCTGCAGGCCTGAAGGATGACCACCTGAATACACACTGTGATGTTCTGGACGTAGTTTTCAAACTTCAGTCACTTTGCAGCTGAGGGACTCTGTCCTCGTCAATGACTTGAAAGCCTGCAGGAGTAGGGAGAAGCTGTGTTTGAAGAATTCACAAATACAGTGCATTGAAGCCAACCACTACCACCCCCACCACACCCCTACTTCAGGGTTCTGGCAAATCCCAAACCAGGAGTTTGGGACCAGCAGTGGTTCAGGAGGTGACCTCAACTCCTTACTCTGAACAGCTCCAAAGAGCCTGGTGCACCCAGCGGGAGCTCAGCACCTCGAACTCCCACCCTCCTGCCCTTGCCACCAGGATGCCCGGCTCCCAGAGCCTCCAGGAGGCCTGCAGCAGACCCGCAGGTCCAGGTGCACTGGGATGTGCGTCCAGAACTAACCCAAAATACAGGCCCAGCTTAAGTGTCACCTCCCCACAAAGTCACTGTCACCTACTCCCTCCCGGAAGGCTGCAGGCCAGCACCCGGCACCGGGTGTCATGGCATTTGGGGTTCACCCGCTCTCCCTCAAAGGAAGATGCCCCCGTGGGAACCCCGCTCCACCTGCAGCAGGGCTGGGGGTGGAAGGGCCGAGCCAGCCTCCACCCTAGGACTGCAGCCTGGGAAAGTCCAGGGCCCCAGTGCCCTTGCCAGGCATAGGGTCTCTCTAAGTGTACTCTGAGCCAGGGCCTCAGCCATCAGCAGCTCTCTTGCTTCCAGAATCTGCTGCAGGGCAGTTCAGGCTCAGTCCAGCAGGGGGCCTCAGGACAATCGTTGCTGCCCTGAGGCAGGACCAGTGCTGCAAGACCCGCCCCATGCTAGGCTGGGTATAGAGGCTGTGGACATTGGTGGGCAGCTGGTAGTTGCAGTGTGTGCGCATGACATGGGTGGTGTTAGGTTCTTGGCTGTCACGTTTCGTGCCTTGGGGCTAAAATGCCGGTGGTGGCCCCTGAGTCAGGAGGGGCAGGAGAAGAAGAGACAGACCTGGTGAGTGTGACTGCCCACCTCTCCTGCCAGCCCTGCTGGCTGAGGCTTGCAGCACGTGCTGCACTTGGGGAAGCAATGAAGGCCAAGTCTCAGCAGGAAAACCAAGTGCGCGGTGCTGATTTACTCACTGACACAGCATCTGTGTGGTCTGCATGGGCAGACAGGGGGAAGGGTTTGGTAGAAGGGTGCTGGAGGTGCACTGGGCCTTTGTGCTGCTGCCTGCTGTAGGCATCCAGGGCAGCAGAGTCCTGCGGGGTCCCTAGAGATCCTGGCCATGCTGTGCCTTCCATCATCCACCCTCCTGCACTGATGCTGGGGGAAGTGCTTCTGTGGTTGATATCTCATTGGAATCCATGGTCATTTTCTCATGATGGGCTGATCTCACACAGTGACAATCATGGAACAAATCACTGTTCTGTGGCATCTGCCTCCCAGGAGCATTGCAGGTGGACAGGGGGAAACGGGTGACTGGTGGCACCTCCTGTGCATGGTCTCTGTCCCATCCTGGACCGAAGGTGGAAAGGGAAGGAGAGGAGCTGGCTCAAAGCAGTCCCGCTGCGGGTTCCATTAGGTGCAAAATGTCTCCCGATTGCGGTTAACCTTGCAGAGAAACTGTCTCCTTTTGTGGGCAAGTGACAGCATCTGCTTTATTAGCTGTGCAGTGTATTGATAATTAAAATTTGGGCATCCCTATCTATAGTCCTCACAGCATAGTTACATTCTGAGGAAGTGATGAAACTGCTCAGTACTTCGGGGCTGAGTGTAATATTAGGTGGGCAAGCCTGTTGTTGGCTTTTGGTTTATAGCTATTGGGCGACTTTATTTGGTAAAAATGCATTCAGGCTCAGTAGTGTATTCAAGGATGACCACTTACTGAATTGTCTTTTTTTTTTTTTTTGTAAGAATAAGAGTATTGAAGACTGGGTTGAGCTACCTATGGCAAAACTCCACCATTCCTGGGAAGGCCACAATTGGCAAGAAAAGCAGGTAGCAAGCTTTCACCAAGTAAGTTGAGATTCCTGTGTTTGCAATCTGAAGAGCTCACTGCTGAGCTGGGAGGGGAACTGCTCTGAGCACAACTCATTAGAGAACTGTTCTTGCAGACCTTCCCCGAAGGAAGCACTGTTGTGGTCAGAAGCATTCCAGGAGCTGCTGGCCAGCAATTGTGAATTAGGCTTGAATTGAATCCACTGCAAGTATCACAAGAGTGCAGAAAGGCTGTGTCCTCAAATCAGCAGCTCACCAAGGAGAATTTGACTTAACCTAGAAGGTCTGTTTATCTCCGCTTATTTCTCAACATATTCACACCAGGTGGGGAAGATAAATCACCCTTCAGCTCTGCAATGGCAGTGCTCTTGGTTGAGGCTGAGGATGCTTTTCATTGCATGCAGTGTTTGCAAGAGACTTAGTTCCCTGAGGATTTATGCCTCTCCTGTAAATACATTTTTGGCATTAAAACAAACTGAAGTATTTCTGTTTTAGTAGTATGGAACCAACTTAAGTATATTGCCTACTGGCATCTTTGTCTTTAAAGAGCTAAATCCACAGGATTACAGGATTGAGTAAAAACAAGAGAATAGCTAATCCTAGTACTAGAAAAGCACAAGGGAATGTTTGATCATTAGCTTCCTTATATTCCTCATGTTTCTTTTTATTTTTCTGCCTGCTCTTCCCTACATACAGATGGTCTGGCTGTATTGGAAGCTTTTTTAAAAACTGAATTCTGTGAAGAAAATATAGGCTACTGGCTAGCTTGTGAAAACTTCCAAAAAAATCCACCCACCCCAGAAGCTATCCTTATATGCAAGAAAAATATATACATTCTGCTTAGAAAAAGGCCCAAAAGAGGTTAGACACAATTCCTCATTTCAGCATAAAGTGTACACTCTTGACATCAAGAAGCAACAAAAGAAGTAAAGACATAAGACTAAAGCAAGGGCCAGGGAATCTGAAAAGCTTCCTCTCCTGATGCCCTGACTTTCAAATAAGTCTCCCCAGACCTGGCAGGTGGAGCTCATCACACATTACAGCTTCTGATTTCCACTTTCAAAGAGAAGAGCCCCCTTTTCTAACAAAGGATAATGAGTGATCTTTGTTTCAGATGAACATGCTTTCAAACCAAAACTCTTATTATCCAAAATATAAGAGAAGCTATGACTCCCAGCTTTACAACTGCCTCGAAAAGGGTGTATTGCTTGATGGAGAATAACTTTCTGAAGTTGTATTTATTGGCAAGGCAGAGTTACAGAGAGAAAAAGAGAGGGAAAGACAGCGGTCCATCTGCTGGCTCACTCCCTAAATGGCCACAATGGCCAGGGCTGGGCCAGGCTGAAGCCAGCAGCTTCCTCCAGGTCTCCCATGTGGGGGCAGAGGACCAAGCGCTTGGGACATTCTCTGCTGCTTTACCCAGCAAGGAGTTGTGGAAGAAGTAGAGCAGCTGGGAGTCAAACCGGCATCCATGTGGGTTGTTAGTGCTGCAGGCAGCAGTGTAACTTGCTATGCCACAACACCAGCCCCCAGAAAGAACTCTTATCCCTGGTCTTTCTTTTGAGTCAGAATGCTCCCAGGACTTGTGTTGAAAACCACAGATCACCACAGAACCCCATGAGAAGAAAAAGGAGTCCCAGAGTAGAGGACATGTTCTGTTTCCTACGGCAGAAGTTTTTGACTGCCAGAGACGAACATTCAATTCAGCCTGGGTGTTTGGGAAATATACCTCGCAACTGGGGATTCCAGTTCAGGTAGTAAATCAGGAAGCTGCTGACTGTCCAGGAGATGCCTGTATCAGAACAGCTTCCACCACCGTGAAGACACAGGCAGGAAATACGTGGTCTGAGTGGGGTGGGTCTCACTGGAAAAGCAGGACTCTGAGATGGAAGATAATGCAATGGAATGCTGTTGTTCCAGACTCACTTAAAATCAATAGGTCTGGGATTCTGTAGCCTTAGCTACCTAGCTCTACATCTTTCCTTAAATCCATCCATATTACCACATGGTTTTAATTCTAGGTTTTAAGTCCAAACTAATGTAACATGTTTATTATGTAGAATCATCCATTCTATTGTTGTGTATTGCTGAAGCTGAAGTGATGTTTGAATTGTTAAATGGTATATAAAATAGTGAGTGCTCATGTGTAGAAAACCACAGTGGCTGTTCCAAGTGCCAAACACTCTTGAAGGCAGTTAAGCTTTGAAGTGGTCTTTGAATATTTGAATACATTTATTTTGATAACTAATGTCATTGAATACTCAGAGTCCAGGTGTGAGTTGATTTGATTTTTGTAACTGGAAATATGACCAACATAAGATCTTTGTAGTAGAGAAGAAGCATGCATTACTGAATCTGTGCAGGGAGAACTGACAGCCCCCAGAGCTGAGATGAGGGTGGCAAGGAAGATGCTCTTTTCTAAACCTAAGTCACAGCACATCTTTAGAACGACCCAGGGTTAAAATTACTAACAGAATCTTTAATTAAACATTAAGGTATTTGATGAGAATAGAACATTGACCTAAATCCCTTCTTGAGGATTAAGAACCAGCTAAATAGGAGGCTGCGGTGGTGACCTCGAAGGGGTTGGAGCCTGGGGTCAGAGGTCGTGGGTCCCAATGGCTGGTCCAGAATCATCACGGGCTACCTGGGTCGTGGGCCAGCACCATGGCTCGGGGCTCCAGAGGTCGGGGGAAGCCTGCTGGGCCCCTTCTTGCTTCCTTCTTTGGGCAGAAGTCAGGCATCACAAAGTGACCTAAAGTGACCAGTTTGGTGCCGAAATCCCTGAGGCACCACTGGAGCCCGGGGCCAGGCCTGCAGGCAGGGCAGAAGCAGAGGGGAGACACCGGGACCTGGGGGCCAAGGCTTCAGGTGTTTCTGTTGGCCCCCAGGCACCCACGGGGCCTCAGCCTCTCTCACAACAGAAATGTGCATGCACCTCAGACCATTTTTACCCTTAATTCCACTTTAAAGAAAGGTTCATCGAGGACGGACTCATGGCATGGGGGTGCAACCACAGCCTGCATGGCCCACATCATGGGCACCAGTTCCATTCCCTGATGCCCTACTTCCTCTCCAACTCCAGCCAACGAGTGCAGTGGTGATGGACAGGTGCTTGGACCCCACACCACATGGAGATGGGAGGGGGCTCATGGGCCTTCAGCCTCACCCAAACATTGGGGAATCAAACCAGCAGATCGAAGACCCCTGTCTCTATGCCTTTCAAATAAATCTCTTAAAATAAATAAAAAAGAAATGCAAATAAAAAGAACCAGCTAAATAGACATGAACTGTATGGAGACAAACACCAATATTACATTACTCAACTCTCCACTGCTCCAATGAACAAAGAAAACAAATAAGAGGGATATAGGCCTCCCCTTTTTTGTTATCCTTCCCTTGGTTCCAACTAGCATGGGCTTCCAGAAAATGTGCAAGGAATCCATTCTCTTCTATGGTCAATACATGATCTCAGAATTTCCCTTATTCATTTGCCTAACAGATTTTGATTATGTCACTCTAGGTAAAGGGAAGGCAAGAAAACTGCCCTTTTCCCCCATTTTTAAAATCTATTATTTATTTGAAAGGCAGAGTTATAGAGAAGGGGTAGAGACAGATCTTCCATCTGCTGGTTCACTTCCCAAATTGGCCTCAGCTGAGCCAATCTAAAGTCAGGCGCTTCTGCCAGGCCTCCCACATGAATGCAGTGGTTCAAGCACTTGGGCCACCTTCTGATGCTTTCCCAGGCACATTAGCAGGGAGCTAGATTGGAAGTGGAGCAGCTGGGACTTGAATCAGCACCCATATGGGATGCTGGCACAGCAGGCCATGGCTTTACCCACTGTGTTGGTACCGTGTGTTTGTGTGTGTGTATGTGTGTGTGTGTATGTATGCATGTATTTTTATTTCAAAGACTCATTTATTTATTTGAAAGGCAAGGTTAGAGAGGGAGAGACATAAGAAGAGAGATCTTTCAACCTCTGGTTCACTCCCCAAATGTCCACAACAGCAGAGGCTGGGCCAAGCCAAAGCCTGGAGGCTGAAAAGCAGATAATCTTTAGTTATTAATTTAAAATGAATAGGCTGTAGCTGGTACTGTGGCATATAAGGTAAAGCCACCACCTGCAGTGCTGGCATTCCCTATGGGCACTGGTTCATGTCCCAGCTGCTCTGCTTCTAATCTAGCTCCCTGCTAATGTGCCTGGGAAAGCAGCAGGAGATGGCCCAAATACTTGGGTGCCTGAATCCATGTGAGAGAGCTGGAAGAATCACCAGGCTTTGGATTAGCCCAGCTCCAGCTGCTTGCAGCCACATGGGGATTAAAACAGCAGACAGATCATCTCTATTTATGTGTCACTCTTTATAATGCTGTCTTTCAAATAAATAAATAAATAAACCTTTAAAAAAGGTTTATTAATGTATGCTATAATCCAATCCAGGAACAGTAAGAGAAGCATTAAATATTGCTACCTATATTTTTATTTTTTAATTTTTTTAAACTTTTATTTAGTGAATATAATTTTCCAAAGTACAGTGTATGGATTACAAAGGCTTCCCCCCATAACTCCCCTCCCACCAGCACCCCGCCCATCTCCCACTCCCTCTCCCATTCCATTTACATCAAGATTCTTTTTCAATCATCTTTATACAAAGAAGATCGATTTAGTTTATATTAAGTTTTCATCAGTTTGCAGCACACAGAACATAAAGTGTAAAATACTGTTTGAGTACTAGTTATAGCATTACTTCACATTGGACAACACATTAAGGACAGAGATCCCACATAAGGAGTAAGCACACAGTGATTCCTGTTGTTGACTTAACAATCTGACACTCTTGTTTATGGCATCAGAAATCTCCCTGGGCTCTAGTCATGAGTTGCCAAGGCTATGGAAGCCTCTTGAGTTCACTGACTTCGATCTTATTTAGACAAGGTCATAGTCAAAGTGGAAGTTCTCTCCTCCCTTCAGAGAAAGGTACCTCCTTCTTTGATGGCCCGTTCTTTCTACTGGGATCTCACTCACAGAGATCTTTTATTTAGGTCCTTTTCTTTTCTTTTTTTCTTTTTTTTGCCAGAGTTTCTTTCCATACCTAAAATACTCTCATAGGCTCTTCAGCTAGATCTGAGTGCCTTAAGGGCTGATTCTGAGGCCAGAGTGCTGTTTAGGACATCTGCCATTCTACAAGACTGCTGTGTATCGCACTTCCCATGCTACCTATATTTTATATAGTCTGAGTATTGTATAAACTAAAATATACAACACTAGGAGTATGCTATCAGTAATTACACTGCCAATCTCAGTGATTATAAATAAGAATTTTAGCAACTATACTGATTCTGAACAGTGATTCAATGATTCTGTTTTTAAATTTAAAAATGCCCATGAACTTGAATGTTTCTGTGTAGCTCCTCATAGAACTACAAGCTTTAGAATTTCTATGCTGTTTAGCATTTCATCTTCAGTGCGAACTTGATTATTACACTGCCAGTTTATAAAACACTTCACAGTCATGTGAGCCTAACCATAAGATAGGACTGTGTAGAATAAATCCTTTAACTATAAAGACAATCTTATCTCACAAGGGAGGAAGATCCAGAGGGGTCAAATGACTTGCTAATGTCACTTAGCTCTGTCAGCACAGAAACAAGGAAAGCTCTCAGCTTCCTGCCACCTCCCCTTACACCACCTGCCTCAACTAGATGAACCTGTAATTTTAAGGACACTCAGGCACCATGAGTTTAAATGAATTTTTCAAGGTTACATGACAAGTACCAAAGCCAGAAGCAAAAATTATTGCTTCCATCTTTCTCTTCCTTGTCCACAATGGAAGTCCGATGTACAGTTATGCATTATTCTAATATCACAACCAAGAAGCATTATTTTTCCCCAATTTAACAATGAAACTTTTTTTCCATTGAGGAAGTTATTTTAATGGATGATACAAACATACTTTTTTGTTTTTTAATTGGAGATGCAAAGAAATGAACAAGTAGACAGAGAAGTAGTATTCACCCTCTAGTTCACTGCTGAAATGTCCCCAGTGGCCAGGGCTGTCCCAGGAGTAGGGAACCCAATCATCTGAGCCATTTCTTGCTAGCTCCCAGGGTCTACATTATCAGGAATTTGGAGGCAGGTACTGGAACCAGGAATCAAACCAAGAAACTCCAATATGAGACATAGGCATTTGAACCACAAGGCTACACCCTGGCTTCCAGACTTGTTTTTTCACCAGTCCTCTGAAAAGGAAAGTTAATTACAACCTGAAATCCAAGACTCTGGAGTCCTCAGGTGTGTGCTTCTATGCAAGTTGATGCATTAGAGTTACATATGTTGCCCAAGAGTCTGCAGTTTAGAGAGAACAGAAGAGTGAAACATGTGTCAGAGGATGTCAGCATTGGAGAGGTGGCTGTGCTCTAGTCAGAGGCTGAGGAGGACAAGTCCACAGGGAGCAGCAGCTTGATTTAGTCACAAGGAAACCGGCTGTTTCTGGATTCATCCACCCCTCCCAGCTGACTGGCTGTGGAATTCTGATTGAATTCACCTGAAAATCCCACTCCCACTCGATTTGGAGGGAATTAATATCTGTCCCCTAAGTAAAAGGGTTCCATTTCTTTTTCCAAACCACAAAAAATCATGTTGGTTGCGTTGCCTGTAAATTTCTAAGCATGAAACACCAATTTTTTTTTTTTTTTAATTTCATAATAGCTACTCTGTCTGAACTCTTGTTTGTATTGCATCAGAATACAAAATCTTGGGAGGAAGAAGGCAAAACCAACTCAGACCCAGAAAACATTTAGAAAATTGCTGCTTAAGTACCAAAATTAGCAGAGGCACACAAAACAGTGACAGAAAGCCAGAATTGGAGCAAGCCAACAGCTATGCCCTGATTCAAAAAGACGGTTCCTGCTGTACCCTGAACTCCTTATTCCAGCCTCCAAACCAAAGCTAACATCAGAAAATTCATTACAAACCATGATAAATAAGAAAACTGTGAAAAAAGCCAAAGAAATGCAAGAGTCCTTAGTGATATTGGGCTTGATTTAGTCACAAGGAAACCGGCTGTTTCTGGATACATCCACCCCTCGCAGCTGACTTGCTGTGGAATTCTGATTGAATTAACCTGAAAATCACAGTCAAACTCGATTTGGAGGAAATTAATATCTGTCCCCACAGCAAATTGGTTCCATTTCATTTTCCAAAACACAAAAATTCATCTTAGTTATCCTGCCTGTAGATTTCTAAGCCTGAAAAGCCAATTTATTATGTTTTTTATTTCATAATGGATCCTCTGTCTAACTTCTTGTTTGTACTGCATCAGAATACAAAATTTGGGATGGAAGAAGGCAAAAGAAACTCAGACCAAGAAAACATTTAGAAAATTGCTGCTCAAAACCAAAAATTGGCTGAGGCACCCAAAACAATGACAGCAAGCCAGAATTGGAGCAAGCCAACATCTGTGCCCTGATTGAAAAAGACCATTCCTCCCGTGCCCTGGACTCCATATTCCAGTCTGAAAACTAAAGCTCACATCAGAAAATTCATTACAAATCATGATAAATAAGACAAATGTGAAAAAAGCCAAAGAAATGCAAGAGTCCTTTGTGATATTAGGCTTGATTTAGTCCCATGTAAACTGGCTGTTTCTGGATTCATCCACCCCTCCCAGCTGAATGGCTGTGGAATTCTGATTGAATTCACCTGAAAATCGCACTCACACCTGATTTGGTGGGAATTAATATCTGGTGCTGGTTCTGCGGGCTGGGGCTTTAACCCACTGTGCGATAGCACTGGCCCCTGTAAGTGGTTTTCTTAATTATTCCCAGCTTTCTGTCTGTTTTGTTTTTAGATTTATAATAATTTCTTAATGAAAATGGATGTAGGAAGGTAAATTTTATTCTCAGGGAATATATAGAAACAAGATGTATGATGAATTTGTCATGACTATCAATCATTGCATTTATCCAAGAAAAGGCAATGTCATCTCTCATTTTCTGTTGCCATAGCAAAATATATATTTGTTATATGATTTCAATTGAAGTCAAGGATAATATTCTAAATTTTGGGGTCATAATGTCCAACACATTCTTTAGTGTTATACAGATGATGTAGTGGGCAGTGTTTTAGTTCCACCCTGGAAATAAACACTTAGCATTCTGCAAGAGAATTACTTACCTAGGGCTAAACCACAAATCAGTGACATTTATTATTTTTTTTGACAGGCAGAGTGGACAGTGAGAGAGAGAGAGACAGAGAGAAAGGTCTTCCTTTGCCGTTGGTTCACCCTCCAATGGCCACCATGGCCGGTGCACAGCAGCCGGCCCACTGTGCTGATCTGATGGCAGGAACCAGGTACTTATCCTGGTCTCCCATGGGATGCAGGGCCCAAGGACTTGGGCCATCCTCCACTGCACTCCCTGGTCACAGCAGAGAGATGGCCTGGAAGAGGGGCAACTGGGACAGAATCTGGCACCCCGACTGGGACTAGAATGAAGTGTGCCAGCGCCACAAGGTGGAGGATTAGCCTAGTGAGCCGCGGCGCTGGCTGCATTTATTTTTTTTAATTGTTAGAGTAATGCAGTCCTTAATAGTTTGAGGAGATGAACTTGATTCCCAGCTAGAGTAAGAACACTGTGGGGAAAATAATCTACTGCATGTTCTTTCACGTTTTAAGATTGTATTTAACAATTTATTTATTTATTTAAAAGAGTTACACAGAGAGAGGAGAGGCAGAGAGAAAGAGACAGAGGAGAGATCTTTCATTCAACATTTCACTCTCCAATTGGCTGCACTGGCCGGGCTGCACCCATCTAAAGCCAGGAGCCAGGAGAATTTTCTGGGTATCCCACACGGCTTCAAAGGCCCAAATCCTTGGGCCTTCTTCTACTGCTTTCCCAGGTCATAGCAGAGAGCTGGATCAAAATTAGAGCAGCTGGGTCTTGAAACGGTGCCCATATGGGATGCTGGTGCTTTAGGCCAGGGCATTAACCCACTGTGCCACAGTGCCAGCCCCAAGGTTTATTTATTAACTTATTTGAAAGGCAGAGTAATAGAGATAGGGAGAGATGGGTAGTGAGAAAGAGATATCTTCCATCTGCTGGTTCATTCAACAAATGGCCACAATGGTTGGCCAGGCCAAAGCCAGGAGTCTGGAACTCTATCTGGGTCTCCCATATTTGTGGAATTGGCCCAAATACTCAGGCCATCTTTCACTGCTCTTTCAGCCACTTTAGCAGGGAACTCAATTGGAAGTGGAGCACCAAGGACTCAAATTGTCTGTCCACATGGGATGCCTGAATTGCAGGTGGAGATCTACCTGCTGTACCACAATGCTGGTGCCTACTGCAGGTTCTCAAAGCTCTCTGTATTTCCCTCAGTCACAAATGCAGATTATAGTACAGAATTTCTCAGGTTCTGTTCTTGGGTAAATAACTCCATAGCTTTTACTTTAATTTGTTATCATGTTATTTCAGTTCTTTAAATGTTTATGAGTAGAATAATTATAGAAAAAGCAAAAGCTACTTTCTATTCTTTCTTGAATCTCCTCCCTTACTTAAAATATTTATGAGCCTGATAGAGAAAGAAATTGATGGAGTGAGAGAAAGCTAGAAAGCTCCCATGCACTTCTTCACTGCCTAAATAAAAATATCAAACAGAGGTGGGGCACAACTGAAGCCAAGAGTCAGGAATGGAATCTAGGCCTCCCTCTTGGTTGGCATCACCATTGATTCCCCTGGTCTGCATTAGCTGGGAGCTGGAAACTGGAGCTGGCACTGAAATCCAACTTTGGAAATTTGATGCAGAGAGAGAGTATCTGAGCTGGCATCATAAACACTAAGTTAAATGCCTACTGTCTCTTTTAAAAATTTTTTTCTCTGCCATAATTGCATTGACTGTGTATAGTGTTTTTCTGGAAATTCTTCATTGTTCAATCCCTTCATAACTTCCCTGATGGTTTCTTGTCTTTTTTCCTGAATACTTCTACATTCTTCTGAACACTGCTCATTCCAGAGTGACTCTTGTCCCCCTTTCAGCCTACTGTGCAATTGCCCTTGACATAGTCTGGCCTTTGTGAACAGAAATTCCTGTTTCCCTCCAGCTTGGGCAATTTTCACAGCCTTTATACCATAGGTTTGATCCCCTGTGGAATGCTTCTGTGTGGCTGCCCAAATGCTCATAAATCTGAAATGAAATGGCATTCTTGCTTCTTCATCCATACCCATGTAGAAGATATACAACTGCCATTGTTTGTTAGGTGACAGAGTTGACATGTTGACCAGGAGTGTTCTGTCACAGGGGATGATAGCATTTGAAGACCTGGCTGTGTACTTTACCTGGGAGGAATGGCAGAACATGAACCAAGCTCAGAAAATCCTGTACAGGGATGTGATGCTGGAGACCTACAGCAGCCTGTTCTCCCTGGGTGAGTGACACTCATCACATGCCCAATGGTAACATTTTCTTGCTATTTGACAACTAAGTGAGCACTATTCATAAAGTTGAATGAGGGACAGGTATAGAATTTGAGTCCATGAAGAATCTGAATATCTATCACCTGGGAAGGATTTCACATTGGAACATTTGTTGCATAGCTCCTGGACCAAGCTGTACTCCTTTCATTAACCCAAGATAGTGATTTCACAAAGTCTATATTGTTTCCATTAGTAGGGCACTGCAGGACCAAACCTGACTTGATCTTCAAGTTGGAGCAAGGAGCAGAGCCATGGATGGGGGAAGAATGCCTACATCAGAGCCTTCCATATCAGTGTGTACATAACGGGCAGGGAGGCCAAAGCAGAAGCAGTGCAACAGATATTGACTGGTGTTCTTTCCACGAGTTTTTCCCAAGTCTTACTCCTGAAGACAGCTGGTCCTGTGATTCAGACACAGACATTCTACAGTATCTATGGAGATCAGTATCTCTGGTAAAGGCAAAGGAAATGAAGTTTTCTGTGAAAATCAACAAACCTCCAGAAACTCAAATTATCACAGAGGAGTGTTTATAGAAAGAAACAAGAGGAGGCAACCAGGGCTGATGTCTTCACAATGAGTTAGAAATCAATTTTCAATAATTGAGCAGACTCTGGGTTGCAGGAATAAATTATTTCAACTGGTGGGAATGTATAGCCAAGGTGGTATATTGGAACTTTCTGTAACTGTTGTAGTTATTAGAAGATTAGGATGTCAGGTTTCCTTAGAAATATGGGGAAACTATAATAGTGCAGATAAAACAGAGATTTTCATTAGAAAAATCCCACAAATGCTGTTTGCCTGGGAAGACAGAACACAAGACAACCACATATTCAAATCTTGTCCCATGAATGTGATCCTGCTTAGAGTATAGACACATTTCACTCTTTACCTTCAAGGAAATGATCTAGTAAAACTTCCCCATATTTATGGTTGAAATATCACAGAAGTACAAAACCCACAATTTTTCTAAAAATGAATTGAAAAAGGGGCTGGCACCGTGGCTCACATGGTTAATCCTCCCCCTGCAGCACCAGCATCCCATATGGGCCCCGGGTTCTAGTCCTGGTTGCTCCTCTTCCAGTCCAGCTCTCTGCTGTGGCCCGGGAGGGCAGTGGAGGATGGCCCAAATGCTTGGGCCCCTGCACCTACAATGGAGATAAGGAGGAAGCACCTGGCTCCTGGATTTGGATTGGCATAGATCCAAATGTATTTGCCATTTGAGGGGTGAGCCAATGGAAGGAAGATCTTTGTCTCTGTCTCTCACAGTCTAACTCTCACAAATAAAGAAATAAAAATACATTAAAAAATGAACTGAAGAAATGGACAGGGAAAAATTGGTTTCTAGATTACAGGTGAATATATTTATTAAATATTAGTCCATTCTGTGAAGTCTTATTCATTTTTGTGAAAGTAGAAAGTGAGAGAGAAACAGTGAGGAATAGATTTTCTATTAACTCTCTCCCCAAATACTATCAACAGTTATGACTAATCTGAAGCCAGAAGCCTGGAATTTCACCTACTCATCTCTATCACAGGGTCCCAAGCACATGAACCATTATCTGCTGCTTTCCAGTATCTATTATCTCAGAGCTGTATTGGAAGCAGAGTAGCCTCGGCTTAAACTGGCACTGTTTTGAGATACAGGCATCCCAAGCAGTGATTTAAGACATCTTACCACAAAAACCATTCAATCATACTTGGAAAAAATTCTGGTAGTAAACAGGATCATGGATGAACATTGGAAAATCTATGGATACAATTTAATATATTAATGTATAATGGAGAAAACCTGTATATTCATAAATATGTATCTTCTAATCATTTTTTGAAAATCTTATGATGGAATGAGGATATAAGCCTGAGCCATTCTCCCTCATTGCCCAAAGTAGATAAACTTTGGAATGTATTCCTTGCCCTTGAAACTCAATTGGGTCTCACAGCCTATTGCCTTCATACCCCACCCTGCATTATTTTCCAGGTTCCTAAGGCCCCCACCCAGTTCCTGGAATTCCCCTCCACTGCTGCCCCCTACCCTCATGCCCAGCCTTAGCCCTCCTCAAAAAGGTCTGGCCCCTGGGAATTGGGGCCTTCATGCTCCATCTTGTACAGGCAGTTGGTCACCCACCTCTGTGGATTAATTTTCTCTGAATAAATTCTGTCTGGCTGTAAATTCATACACTTTCTCCTCTATTCTACAACTCTTTTCCTAACATTTTGGTGCCCTGTGTGAGGAGGCACAAATGCAGAACTTTTCCTAACATCTTATCCCTCTTAAATACAAGTAACTTCATTCCTTTTACACGAGTATGCTAGAAGAAACAATTATATTTGATGTAGTGACATCATTTTTTTCTCACTTCAGTTGCCATGAAACTGGATGAACTGATTAAGACCAACCAGAAAAGTCTGGAGAAAAATCTGCATCAGGATGTTATGACAAATAATAAGACATTAACTCCCAAGGGAGTTGAATTCAGAAAAACACTTAATTTAAGTATAAGCCATATTCCAAAACTGAGTATCAAAAAGAGAAACTATTCAGGAATAAAACCTGAAGAATGCAGTATATGTCACAATATGTGTCCCCATTGTGGGCCTGATCAACTACAAGCTGGAGAGAAATTTTGTGCTACTAAGGTACCTGGGAACACTCTCCAGTTCTGTGAACCTCTTAATCAACAGCACAATATTCAGATCAAGGAGCAGGCACTTGAACAAATTGGACAAGGGAAAGTCTTCAAAAGCAAGAATATATTCTGTGAATCTGAGAAGCTTTTTATGGTAGAAACCTGTAATAAGTCAATTGCCACTATTGGCAAGACAACTCAAATAGTACAAGATTTCCATAAGAATTCTAACCTCAGTATACATCAACAAAGTCCCAAAAGAGAGAACGTTTATAAGTATATTGGGCCTGTGGAACCTGTTATTTACCAATCACATGTTAGACTGAATCATAGACCAAATATAGGGAAGAAATCCTATGCATGTAAACCTTGTGGGAAGTCATTCAGTATTAAATTCTGCCATACCCTCCATCACAGCACTCATATAAGTGGAAAACCCTCATGTGTGTAATGATTGTGGAGAAACCACTCACCAGAAGTCAGATCTCATTAGACATCAGAGAATTCACACAGGGTTGAAATCTTATAAATGTAATGACTGTGGGAAGTTCTTTGGCCAGAAGAAACACCTCATAAATCATCAGAGAATTCACACAGGGGAGAAACCTTATGAATGTAATCATTGTGGAAAAGCTTTTGGCCAGAAATCAACACTCACAAATCATCAGAGAAGTCACACAGGGGAGAAACCTTATGAATGCAATGACTGTGGAAAAACCTTGGGCCAGAAGTCAAACCTCATAAATCATCAGAGAAGTCACACAGGGGATAAGCGTTTATGAGTGCAATGACTATGGAAAACTCTTTGGCCAGAAGCCACACCTCATAAATCATCAGAGAATTCACACAGGGGATACGCCTTATGAATGCAGTGACTGCAGAAAAGCCTTTGGCCAGAAGGCAAACCTCAGAAAGCATCAGAGAATTCACACAGGGGAGAAACCTTATGAATGCAATTACTGTGGAAAAACCTTAGGCCAGAATTCAAACCTCAGAAAGCATCAGAGAATGCACACAGAAGACAAGCATTATGAATGCAATGCCTGCGGAAAAAGCTTTGGCCAGAAATCACAACTCAAAATGCATCAGAGAAGTCACACAGGGGAGAAACCTTATGAATGCAATAATTGTGGAAAAGCCTTTGCTGAGAAGTCAAAGCTCACAAAGCATCAGACAATTTGTACTGGGGGAAACCTTATGAGTGCAATGACTGTGGAAAAACCTTTGCTGAGAAGTCAAACCTCAGAAAGTATCAGAGCCTTCACACCATGGAGAAAGCTTATAAATGAAATGACTGTGGAAAAGCCTTTGGTCCCATCCTTGCATACCAAGGATAAATCCCACTTGGTCTGGGTGGATGATCTTTCTGATGCATTGTTGGATTCAATTGGCCAGAATTCTGTTGCAGATCTTTGCATGTATGTTCATCAGGGAAGTTGGTCTATAATTACTTTCTTTGTTGCACTTTTTTCAGGTTTAGGAATGAAGGTGATGCTGGCTTCATAGAAAGAATTTGGGAGAATCACCTCTCTCTCAATTGTTTTGAATAACTTGAGAAGAATTGCAGTTAGTGCTTTAAATGTCTGTTAGAATTCAGCAGTGAAGCCATCCAGTCCTGGGGTTTTCTTGGCGGCGAGGATCTTTATTACTGATATCATTTCCATCCGGTTATGTGTGTGTTTACGTTTTCTATATCTTTGTTGCTCAATTTAGGTAGGTTTTATGGATGGAAGGATGGTGGAAAGCCTCTTTGCTGTACTTCATAACTCATAAGATATCAGAGAATCCACACAAGGAATTTTCTACATGACCTTTTTGTGCAAGTTATCTCATGAAATATTAGAGAATTCACCAAGGGGAGAAATGCATGAATGTAATACATGTGAATAAGCCTTTGTGGTGCAAATCAGACCTCATCAAACATAAAAGAATTCTCATGGGGAGCAATTTTATGAATGTAATGACTCAGAGCCTTTTACCATAATTCAGCCCTCATTGTACATCATCAAATTCATATAGGGAAAAACTCCTTTGAAAGTAAAATCCCTTTAATTAGAAGCCATACCTCATAAGACAACAGGGAATTCACATGGGAGAGAAACCTTATGGGTGTAATGAGTGTTGGAAAGCTCTGCCCAAATCTCTCCTTATATCAGAATGCACAACATATATATCTAATGAATGAAATAAATGTGAGAAAGTCATTTCACATAGGTAATGCCTCATAATCCATCATGGAATTTGAACAAGGGAGAGACCTTAACAATATAATGAATGTGGAAGAGCTTTTCTCCAAAATTCATGTAAGTATTGTGACAAAACCTTTTGCTGGAAATCACATCCTATCCAACAGAGACTCATGTAAAGGAGAAAGCTTATAAATATTATTAGTGTGAAAAGGTTGTTTGTCAGAAGTCAATGGTACATCAGAGAATTGACACAGGTGGTTTCTTAGGAGTATACCGATTGTGTAAAAACATTTTCTTTATTTCAGGCTTGTATAGATACAGAATTCACAAAAGGTGATAGTCTTTGCATGCTGTAAATACGATAAAACCTTTAGCCAGAAATTAGACATCAACAGACTTCAGAGAATTCATAAGGAACAAAAGTCTATGCAATGAATTTGGAAAAAGTATTTCTGCTATAAATCAGTCTTCAATTCCCATGAATAGACTCACAAATGAGAAAACATGCATGCATACAAAAGTTTTGTACCATAAATTATCTCTAGATGGTAAACTAATATATCACACAAAAGAAAAATCATGAGTATAATGGAATTGGGAATCGCTTTGCTATAAGGCAGAGTTCCAGAAAGCTTAGCAAGATTACAGAAAAGTCTCTGAAAATGTAACATGTCTGAAAGATTTGTTGGCATCACAAACTGGAGGATAGCTCAAGTGCATGTGTTTTTGTGACCTGGCATCCAAATTGATATCTCTTTTTCTTTGATGAATTCCTTGTTTATTTATTTAGCAGATTTAGAGACAAAGGATTCCTGTCCATTGATTTACTACTATATGCCCACAATTGCCATGGTAAGGTCTATGGCAAAAACTGAGTGCTGGGGGCTGTGAATCTGATTCATCACTGATAACATTGAAGACATTGGTTCCTGGTTCTTATGCTGCTATGCATGGAAATGTTTCTCTAATTTCATTTTCAAATAGTTCATTGTTAATATAAAGAAATGCTTCTAATTTTTAAAATTTCATTGAAATAATTTGTGATTAATGTGTCCTAGTCATGCATTATTACAGGGTGTAGTGCAATATTTGCACACATTTATGCAGTAAAAAGTGATCAAGCTAAGCAACTACAGTTTTATTAATTTTTAAAGAGTTATTTATTTGAAAGACAGAGTTACAGAGAGAAGTAGCAGCAGAGAGAGAGAGAGGTCTTCCTCTGCCGGTTCACTCCCCAGGTGGCCCAATGGCCGGAGCTCTGCCAATCTGATGCCAGGAACCAGGAGCTTCTTCCAGATCTCCCACTTGGGTGCAGGGACCCAAGGACTTGGGCCATCTTCTACTGCTTTCCCAGGCCATAGCAGAGAGTTGGATCAGAAGAGGAGCAGCCAGGACTAGAACTGGTACCCACAGGGGATGCTGGTGCTTCAGGCCAGGGTGTTAGCCCACTGTGCCATAATGCTGGCCCCCAAGCAACTACAGTTTCTAATTCTTCTCCATGATTTGAGACTACCAGTTCCTCTCTTTCAGTTCTTTACACAGAACCTAATATGGTTGAATGTAGTCATCTCATTATATTATGGGGCACCAGAAGTTCTTTCTGCCTCTTTGTATTTTGTTACCTATTATCCAATCCCCCTCTATCCCTAGCTGCTTCCCTTCTCAGCCTCTAGTAATCACAGTTCTGTGTTCAGATCCATTATTTTCTCTCACTTCCACATGTGACAAGGACCAGGTGACATTTGTGTTCCTGCTTCTGGCTTATTTCAATTAATTTAATAATATTTGGTCTTTTTTGAATCTAAATGAAGTTCCCCTGTCCATTTTTTTCATTGATGGATAGCTAGATTGGTTTCAAATCCTGGCTGCAGTGAACTGTGTTATAGTGGCTGTGTTATGGGAAAATTGCTGTATCTTTGATATGCTCTTCTCCTTTCCTTCTAATAAAAGTTCCTTATTCTATATAGCCAAGAGCAAGATAACTCTCACATGGTAGGTCAATTTTTATCTTATTTTAAATTTTTGTTATTTATTTGAAAGAGTTACAATAGAGATAGGGACACAGAGGTCCTCCATTAGCTGGTTCGCTCTACAGATGACTACAAAGGCCAGAGTTATGCCATTCTGAAACCTGGAGACAGGAGCTTCCTCTGGGTCTCCCACATGGGTGCATGGGCCCAAGGACTTGGGCCATCTTCTACTGCTATCCCAGGAGATAGCAGAGAGCTGGATTGGAAGAAGAGCAGCTGGAACTAGAACTGGCACCCAAATGGGATTCTGGCCCCTCAGGCGCTGCACAACAGCACCGGCCCAATTTTTATCCTTTTTAAGGAATGGCCATACTGTTCTGCATAACATCTGTACTAACTTGTGTTTTCATCCACCATATATGATGGTTTTCTTTTCCCATGTGCTCTCTAGCATTTGTTATTTTTTATCAGTTTGGCATCAAGATGATATAGTATTGTTCATGTTTTTGTGTATTTTGAAATCAGTTAATTTGTTTATTAAATCTTTGTTTATTTGAAAAGTGGATTTAGAGAGAGGAGGAAAGACAGAGATAGCTTTCATCTGCTGGCTCACACCCCAGAGAGTTTCAAAGTTGAGCCTGGGGCATGCTGAAGTCAGGAGCTTCATCCAAGTCTCCCACATCAGTGGCAAGGACCCAAGTCCTTCGTCCATCTTCTGCTGATTTCCCAGGTGTTTAGCAGTGAGCTAAATTGGAAGTGGAGATTCCTAAGCTCAAAGTGGAACTCACATGATATGCTGGCCTCACAGATTGCAGCTTACCCCACTTAGCCACAATGCCAGCCCCTCTATCAATTTAATTCCTCAAAAATAGGTCAGTAATGTTGGCATCTATCTCATTTTGTTTTTTCTCTGTTATTATTCAACTTATTGATGTCTTATTTTTGTTCACATTATTCCTCTCAATTGCTCTACCTGAGGTGAGTAGGGCTGCTGTGTTGCTTGAATGAAGTGTATGCTTTAGATTACTCATTTACTGAGTGCATGTCATTCACATAGCACTTCACCGAAATTCTACTATGTCCCAAATCCTCTTCTAGGCACAGAATTCAGACCACTTTTCTCTTAGGCCTAGATCTTGCCTTTAACATACTATTTGGAATTTAGTAGCTCATGAAATCTGCAGACTGCATAAATGAATGAATATTTTGAGGGCTGTGTTTTTGTGGAGGAACTTCATAGGAGACCGAAGGAATAAAATAAATCTAAAGTATCCACAGTATACAGAATGTATACTATTTTACAAGCCACAGAGAAGAGGAAGAAGAAGGAAAGTAGTGAGACTAGAAAGTTTGTGGCAAGACTAACAGGCACTGGTCAAGAACTTAATAAGCCCATTAGGAAAGCAGTAAGGTTTCTTTGTCTCCCCGTAGACTCTGCTCTCCAGAGGTGAACAGGGTCCTCTAAACCCACTTGCTGCACACACAAACACCTGAGTGTTGTATTCTCCCACAGGTGTTGGAGACTGATATGGTGTTCTGATTTATATTTACATAATGGCTAGTGACATCGGGCATATTCACATGTTTTGACCATTTACATTTCTTCTGAGAAATGTCTATTCAGATCCTTGCCTGTATTTTTTGGAGTTTTTCCAATTCATGTAAATGTTCTGGAAATCTGTAAACATTCAGAGTTTTAATTTTTCCTGCCATCTGTTCATTGTATCTACACTCTGATGTTTACTTTGTTGTGAAGAAGTATCTTAGTTGGATATACTCAAATGTCTCTGTTTTTATTTTTGTGACTATTGCTATTGGAATCTTACCCAAAAGCTATTGTGTGTTGACAATATTTAGAGTTTCCCTATGTTTACTTGGGTTTGGGTCTTATGATTAGATTTTTCATTCACTGTGAGTTCACTTTCACATAGTGTAAGTGATGTTGGAGTCTATTTTCAGGCTTCTACATTTGGATCATCAAGTTCCTCTGCACCACTTGTGAAAGAGATTCTTCTTTCTCCAGTTCATTTTAGTTCCTTTGTTAAAATTGAGTTGCTGGTAGAAATTTGGGTTTATTTCTATGCTACCTAGTTTTTTCCATTGAACTATGTGTCTGTTATTATATCAGTGCTAACACTTCTTCTTTTTGTGTTTTTTTTTTTTTTGCAGTTTATTTATTTATTTGAAAGGCAGAGTCACAGAGAGGTAGAGGCAGAGAGAGAGAGAGGTCTTCCATCCACTGGTTTACTCCCCAAATGGCCACAATGGCCGGAGCTCTGTTGATCTGAATCCAAGTGTCAGGAGCTTCTTCCAGGTCTCTATGCAGGTGCAGGGGCCCAAAGACTTTGGCCATTTTCTACTTTTTTCTCAGGCTATACCAGAGAGGGGTATAAGAAGTGGAGCAGCTGGGAAACATACTGGCACCCATATGAGATACCGGCACTGCAGACGGTGACTTTACCTGCTTTGTCATAGTGCTGACCCCTGTAATATGTCTTAAAATATGGTGTGATGTCTCCAGCTTTTTTTTGCTTTATAATATTTCTTTAGATGTTAAGCATCTCTCATGTTTCTATATGAATTTTAGCATCATTTTTTCTAGCTCTGAGAACATCGTTGGTATGTTGATTGGGATTGCATTGAATTTGCAAATTGCTTTTGGTAGTATGGACATTTTGATATTATTCTTCCCATTCACAAACATAAGTTTTCTGTGAGACTGTTAAAAAGCCTTGACAAAAATTGGACTTTATTACACAAAAATTCATCACTTTTTGGGATCATTTAAATCCATAATTTTGCACTAATATTTGATAAATAATGAAAGACTTTCTCTGAGCATTTTAGTAGGAGAAATTAAAATATTTATTTTATCAATTTCTTCAAATATTGTTTAGATGTGATATTCAAATATTGTTTAGAGCCATTGTCTGTATTCCCTCTAAATTACGATCTTTCTGCTTTTTGCCTGTTAAACTTGTCCCTTGATTCAACAACCCTTTTTAATGTAATGTAAATGGAAAATGTCATTTCATAAGCTAAAAAAAAATGACAAAGAAGGAAAAAGAAGGGAGGGAGGTTGAATATATAATTATGTTCTCTTAATTTTTTCTATGAACCGTACTGAATCTTTTAAAAGCTAATGAAAATTAAAACTCTAAATTGGACCATTATGACCAATATTTAAAACAAGTGATTAAAAACTGTAGATGTCTTCAATTTTGATTATCATTCTTATTTAGAATATCTGAAAGAAATCCGGCTTCTCACTTAAAATATACCAGTGTTTTAGAATTCAGTATTAAATGACTTTGTTTAAAAGTGTTATTTAATCTATTGCTTTAAGTGGTAATACTATGGCCATTGTAAAACAAAATCCTTATCATTTTCCATAAAACAGAAAGGGCCTTTAAAACATCATCACTAAAAATATTAAGAGACCTAAAATATAACATTCTTAAAACCCAAGTGATACCATTCAAAATTTTCAAATATGCAGGGATAGTTCATGTCAAGTAACTAAATAATTGTGAAGTGTATATATGGAATAGCTTCTATAAATTCTTTTGGCAAGGGCTGGCACTGTGCCATAGTGGGTGAGGCTGCCACCTGCAGTGCTGGTATTCCATAGGGGCATCAGTTCAAGACCTGGCTGCTCCACTTCCTATCCAGCTCTCTGCTATGGCCTGGGAAAGCATTATAAAATGGTGCAAGTCCTTGGGCCCCTGCACCTGCATAGGAGACCAGGAAGAGGCTCCTGGCTCCTGCCTTCCAGTTGGCACAGCTCCAGCCATGGAGGCCAACTGTGGAGTGAACCAGTGAATGGAAGACCACTCTCTCTGCCTCTCCTTCTCTGTCTGTGTAATTCTGACTTTCAAATAATATAAATAAATCTTTAAAAAATTCTTTTGGCAAATAGATGAAGCTACTTGTTGTACATTTCAAATAAATAGCAAACATACTAGAAAAATATATTGAATAAAATTTAAGCAACTCATAGCTATACACAGAAATTTCTCACCATAACAACATAGCAACCACTAAATTTCCAAACTTAATTTTCCACAACTTAGAATCTTTAACTCCAGAAGGAGTATGAAATTGACAGAACAGTGGCCTATGTATCAGGATACCTAATGCTAATACAGAATTATCCCTGCTACAACTTACCTGTGTGACCTTGAACAATTCACTTTACTTCTCTGGGCCTTGGCATTTAGCATCCTCATGTGATAAAGGAGGCTTGGATAAGATCAGTTGTACTCTATCTTGAGACTTCAACGATCTCTCAGTTTCGAACAGGCACCTTAGGGGAAAGTAAACCTTTAGATCAAAGCTTACATTTTTAAATCTAAATATATTTTAAACTCTTTCTACAACTAGTACAAAACAACACATTCAAATGTGTACCATGCCACTTTTCAATATTTGGGAATAATTAATGCATCATTTTAGAGCATTGTCTTGAGGCCAGTGCTGTGGTGTAGCCAGTAAAGCCACTGCATGCAGTGGGGGCATCCCATATGGAGGCTGGTTCAAGTCCCAGCTGCTCCACTTTCCATCCAGCTGTCTGCTATAGCCTGGGAGAGCAGTAGGAAGTTGGCCCAAGTCCTTGGGCCCCTGAATCTGCATGGGAGACCCTGAAGAGGTCCTGGCTCCTGGCTTCAGATTGGCATATCTCTGACCTTTTAGGCCATCTGGGGAGTGAACCAGCAGATGGAGGACCTCTCTCTCTCTTTTCCTCTTGTTCACTATCTGTGTAACTCTGACTTCCAAATAAATAAATAAATCCTTTAAAAAATCAAAAGAATATTGTCTGGCACACAGTGAACCACTAAGTACAAGATATTATTAGTAATATTAGATTGAAATGTTGAAATAAACTAGGCAATAAGCCTTAAGATGCAAATTAATACCAAGAAATATAATCTCAAATTTCTGTGTTCAACAAGGTAGTCTCTTTTTCACTACTAACTTTATACTGAATAAGATATTTTGATATTTTGTTAAAAGTAAATTTATCAGAGGCCAGCGCCATGGCTTACTTGGTTAATTCTCTGCCTGTAGTGCGGGTATCCCATATGGGCAAAGGGTTCTAGTCGTGGTTGCTCCTCTTTCAGTCCAGCTCTCTGCTATGGCCCAGGAAGGCAGTGGAGGATGGCCCAAGTGCTTGGGCCCTGCACCCAGATGGGAGACCAGGAGTAAGCACCTGACTCCTGGCTTTGGATGGGCACAGCTCCAACTGTGGCAGCCATTTGGGGAGTGAACCAATGGAAGGAAGACCTTTCTGTCTTTCTGTCTATAACTCTACCTGTCAAATAAAAAAAATTATTAGTTTTTCATAAAAACTGCAGTATTGAAAAGGTTCTAAAATCCCTCTAATTCTAAATGTCTGTGACTGCTAACTCATTAGCACATATTGCATTCTTTACATCTGGGTAATCATGATAATTCACTTTTAAATGATTAACAGATCTGCTGTTATATATAAATACATGCTTTTCCAAAAATCATACAATAAGCAGGCTACATAATTTACTTCAAGTAAAATTGCCATATCCAGTCCTACAATTGTAAATAAGACAGTTTCAATTGTTCAGCATTATCAATTATAAATTCCAATAGCGTAGCAATAGTCATAAAAATAAAGGATCCGATGCTGTGGTGTAGCAAGTAAAGCTGTGGCTTGCAGTGCTGACATCCCACATGGGTGCCAGTTCAAGTCCTGGCTACTCAAATTACTATCCATCTTTTTAGGCAAGTAAGACTTACTATCCAGCAGTAGAGGATGGCCCAGGCCCTTGGGCTCCTGCACCTGCATAGGAGACCCAAAAGATGCTGCTAGCTCCCGGCTATGGATCGGCACAGCTCCAGCCATTGTGGCCAAATGGGGAGTGAACTAGCGGTTGGAAGACTGCTCTCTCTCTCTCTCTCTCTCTCTCTCCTTCTCTGTGTGTGTAACACTGAACTTCAAGTAAAATAAATGAATCTTTTTTTAAAAAGGACGAAATAAAAAGGAAGATGAATATTATAAAATTGTTTAACTTTTATTTAATAAATATAAATTTCCAAAGTACAGCTTTTGGATTACAGTGGGTTCCCCTACCCCATAACTTCCCTCCCACCCATAACCCTCCTATTTCCTGCTCCCTCTCATATCCCAGAATATTACAAAATTGTATAAAAGACATTTGTACAGTAAACAAATATACTGATTTCTAATGCAATATTTGAATACTTGAAGCAGCAAGGCTAAGTACTTCTTAGCCAAAATAACATGTTTTGTCCAGTGTAAAACCCATTTACCATCCCAATACACAAAGGGATTTGGGGCAATAAGGAAAAAAAGAAGTCCACACATGCAGAAATTTTAAGCAAAACAAAATAGAGAATGTATTTAGTTTCATGAAAATCACACGAGAATTAATAGTATTCCACTCATTTCCAATAAATATTTTTAAGTTTAATGAATGAATGAATTTTCAGTTACATAGCAGAAAGCTTCTACCCTCTCCCATAAAACTGAAAAAGAAACTTTTTAAAAGTAAAAACTGATGAAAGAATTCTGCAATACATGTTAATGTTAAGTAGCGCAGCAGAGTTTATTTAGAAATACAAACACACACACAGAAAATAAATACATTAAAATCTTACTGAATAGGTCAGTAATAGTTCAGGATCCAATATAGTGTGCAAAAGATTCTGGATTTCCCAGTCACTTTGTATAGGAAATGATGTGCTTTGCTATGTAGCATGTACCTGTAGATTCCTGAACACCTCCACTTTGCTTCTTACCCTGAGTCCTAGCAAATACAGGAACACAGCTGTTGAATCATTCATTTTCTGGATTTGGGAATATCAAAGAATTAATCAGTATAGAAAATTGTACAGCAGAGACCAAATATCCAAGGGAGTTCAGGAAAATGAATTGAACAAGTCAAACTACTATGAATGTATACTGAATGCTCTGTTTTAATATGTCTTACTTACCTAAAAAGACATGAGGGCTATTGCTCTCTCTCTCTTAATACAACTAAGGAGAAGATATCACCAATGCTCAAGAAAAATGAATAGACAGCAGAGCTAATACAAAATCCCAAAAATCTAAAATAGAAAAACTGGATATGCACTCTTTACACATACAATGAAGTGACAATGAAGTAGAACAAATCTAAAATTAGAAAAAAATCTTTTTTTAAAGATTTATTTATTTATTTGAAAGTCAGAGTTACACAGAGAGGCAGAGAAGAGAGAGGGGTCTTCCATTCACTGGTTTACTGCCCAGTTGGCTGCAATGGCCAGAGTTGCTCCGATCCAAAGCCAGGAGCAAGGAGCTTCTTCCAGGTCTCCCACATGGGTGCAGGGGCCCAGGACTTGGGCCATCTTCTACTGCTTTCCCAGGCTATAGCAGAGATCTGGATCCATATGAGATGCCAGCACTGCAAGTGGTGGCTCTACCCACTACGCCACACCGCTGGCCCCAAAAATTCTTGTCAAATTAAGAACATTTAACCTTTGTTTTAGAATGAATTATTAAAATATCTAAACTGGGGGAATACATAATTTCTTTCTTTAGAAATCAGAAGAGAAAAAGAACACTTCAAGGCTACTCTGACACCACACAGAAGGAATGGAGAATCATGACCTCAATTAGCCTAGGGACAGAATAAAAGGGAGGGAAATAGGAACAACAGAATTAAGATGAATAAGCTTTGACAGCTGAGAGAATCTGAATGTAAAGAAAAGGCATCCAGTTAACTGAACCAATAGAGATAAGTCTGAGAGGAAAAAACATTGTTAAGACATATTAATGGGGCCAGAGCTGTGGCTTAGTAAAGTCAAAAAAAATCAAAAATTTGTCGTTAAATTATATAATTAAAAAAGATAAAAAAAGATATTCAATCTTAAGTCTCTATAGCATAAGATATACATCAATTTTCCCAGGTTCTATTTGCATTTATTAACAAAGTTACATGGGTATAATCACTACAGTGACTCCAATAAGTCTTTTTATAAAAATTATTTTTTATTTTGACAGGCAGAATGGATAGTGAGAGAGACAGAGAGAAAGGTCTTCCTTTTTTTCTGTTGGATTACCCCCCAGTGGCTGCTGCAGCCAGTTTGCTGGACTTGAAGAGGAGCAACTGGGACAGAATCTGGCACTCCCAGCAGGACTAGAACTCGGTGTGCCTGTGCTGCAGGTGGAGGATTAGCCTATTGAGCCATGGCACCAGCCTCCAATAACTCTTAACCTGAGATGCAACTAAACTTAACAAGGATACTCAATAGGAATTTTAGAAGAATTCCAAAATATGTATCTGAATAAAAATAAATACTTTTCTTGGTACATCTCTTTTTAACTATACTATTGTCCAAATTTCCAATTGTCAGAATTACAAAAAAAATCCCAGAAGCAGCAGAGTTGGTCCAACATGATGAGGAATACAATTAAGTTTTTCAGTTACAACTTACCTAGAGAAAATGAGAATTCTCAGATCCCAGATTAAAATAACCAAGAAGGCCCAATAAAAGAAAACTCAATGTCTTCATACACTAACATTTATTACCTCAGATGTGTTTAACAAAAAGGTGATTATTCCAGCTATATCCCATTAGGTAACCCAATTTTAGCTGCTAAATCCAATTAAAAAAAAAAAAGCACCTCATGATATATTACTAAAATCATATTGCTATATACCATCCACAATGTCCACTGAACCTTATACCTAATGTTAACAGATCTGATGAAAATCAATAGATAAATGATGTGTCTTAACCAAGTGTGGCAAATGCGTTTTGTTCAAAGTTTTTCCAAAAATCCTGAGTCTCAGTTTGCCTTCACCTTGAAAAGAAACTTTTGAGGTTTATAAATCAGTCTAGCTTCTTTGGGCCTCACTCCAATGCAAGGGGCTAAAATCCATCAAAATAAACTCTAGGCACTGTCCTTGTGCTCCCAGTGACTTTTTCACTCTAGGGGCTCACAAACCTTCTAAATTCTTTAGATCACCTGTGATGTCCATTAGTTCTCAAAGACTACGATGCAAGTAATTTCCCCTCTTGGAACCTTGTTATTAACTGTGCTGTATGAGAAATGAAGTCTCCTACACACCTTGTGCTTACGATTCTCCAAACCATGTTGTCTGCTAGGACTTTGGCCATGAATATAGGACAGCAATACCTGAACATGATTACTGAGATCTCCTTAATAAAGGATAGACTGGGGCCAGCACTGTGGTGCAGTGGTGTAATCCTTTACTTGCAATGCTGGCACCCCATATGAGCACCAGTTCTAGTCCCCATTTCTCCTTTTCCCATCCAGCTCTCTGCAATAGCCTGGGAAAGCAGTAGAAGCTGTTCCAAGTGCTTTGGTCCCTGCCAAAATATGGGAGACCTGGAAACTGCTAGCTCAGATTGGCCCAGCTGCAGACATTGCAGTCATTGGCGGAGTAAATGAGCATATGGAAGACCTTTCTCTCTGTCTCTTCCTCTCACTGTCTGTAAGTAAACCTGTCAAATACATAAATAAATTCTTTATATATATATTTACATTTATTTATATATATTTATGTATATAAATATATTCATATATAAAATATATTATAATTTAGCATATAATATCTTATATGTGTTAATTAAAAATAGATAATATTATATAATTTATTATAAGTATTATATATAATATATATTTTTTAATAACTATTTTAACAAAATTTCTCAGAACCCATCTAATCCAAACCTTGGACAATTGGAAGACATTGTACTTGGCCCACCCATAATCAAAATGGATTCTAAATCCTTCAACTGCAAGGAGAGTATCATAGACATTAATGCTCCAAACGGATCCAGTTCTCTGCTAATGTGTCTGGAAAAGCAGCACAGGGTGACTCAAATATTGGGGCTCCTGCACCCTTGTGAGAGACCTGGAAGAAGCCCCTGGCTCCTGATATCAGTCTGGCCTAGCCGCAGTCATTGCAGCCATTTGAGGAGTGAACAAACCAGGAGGAAGATCAATCTCTCCCATTCTCTCTATCTAGTGCTGCCTTTCAAATTCATAAAAGGATCTTTAAGAAAATAGATCACTTCAATAAATTTGCCATTGCTCAGTCATGATGACTTTTACTACCTTCAGTTCTTTTTCAAAAGATTTATTTATTGGAAAGGCAGAAAGAGGAGCTGGTGGTTGTGGTGCAGTGGACAAAGTTGCTATCTGTTACATTGGCATCCTCTACGTGCACCAGTTCAAGTACCAGCTATTCCATTTCTGATCCAGCTCCTTACCAATGGACTGAAAAAGCAGGGAAAGATGGCCCAAGTGCCTGGGATGCTGCCACGCACATTGCAGGAAAAGCTCCTTGCTGCCATGCACATCGGAGGGAAAGCTCCTGGCTTCAACCTGGCCACACTCTGGCTATTAAAGTCATCTCAAAAATGAATTAGGTGGTGGAAGATTTCTGTCTCTCCCTCTCTCTGTAACTCTTTCAAGTAAGTAATTAAATATTTTAATATGATAAAAAAGGCAGAGACACACAGAGACAAAGAGAGAAGGAAAGAGAAGCAGAGAGATCTCCCATCTGCTGGTTCACTTTCTATATGGCTACCACTGTGCAAGACCAGGTTCTCATGTCCCCATTGAGGTTACAGTTCTCCAATTTGACGACAGGAATGAAAGAATTTGAGCTATTATACATTGCTTCCCAGGGATATTAACATGAAGCTGATTTGGAAGTGTAGTACCCAAAACTCAGATTAGCACTGCAATATAGGCTGTGGGCATCTGTTGTGACTGCTAACAAATTGGAAATCCTAGAGTAAAAATCAACATATTCCTGGACATACACAATATACCAAAATTGAGTCATGAAGACACATAGAAAAGCTAAACAAACCAAAAACCAAGACAGAGATTGGATGAGTAATAAAGACCCTCCCAACAAGGAAAAGTCCAGGATCAGACAGCCTCACTATTGAATTCTACAGGACTTTTAAAGAACTAATGCTTCTCAAACTATTCAACACAATTGAAAGAGAGACAATCCTCTCAAACTCCTTCTATTAATCCTGCATCACCTTAATTCTTTAACTAGAAAAGATACAGTTGAGAGAGAGTACTATAGAAAAATATCCCTGATGGGGGCCAGTGCCATAGCACACTGGGTTGATCCTCCACCCGTGGAGACGGCATCCCATATGGGTGCCAGTTCTGGTCCCGGTTGCTGCTATTCCAGTCCAGCTTTCTGCACTGGACTGGGAGGGCAGTGGAGAATGGCCCAAGTGCCTGGGTCCCTGCACCCGCATGGGTGACCAGGGAGATGCTCCTGACTCTGGCTTCCGATTGAACCAGCACTACCTGTTGGGCCATATGGAGCATAAACAAGCAGATAAAATACTTCTGTCTCTCTGCCTCTGCCTCTCCATCTCTGTAACTCAATCTTTCAAATAAATAATTCTTTTGAAAAGGTCAACAAACAATAAAGGCTGGTGGAGAGGGAGAGAAAAAGGTACCCTAACCCACTGTTGGTGGGAATGAAGCTAGTGCGACCATTATGGAAGGCAGTATCAAAGTTCCTCAGAAATCTGAAAACAAACATACCATGTGATCCTGCCATCTGACTACTGGGAATTTATCTGCATGAAATGAAATAGAATATGCACAGGCATGAGTTATCTGTACCCTCATGTTTATTACAGCTCAATTCACAATAGCTAACATGGAATCAACCCAGATGTCCATCAACTGGTGACTGGAACAAAAATATGAGCTATATATACAGTGTAAAATACTATTCAACCATAATTGAGAATGAAATCCCATCTTCTGTAACTAAATGGATGAACTGGAAACAAGTATGCTTCATGAAAGAAGCCAGTCCCCAAAAGACAAATACCATATGTTTTCTCTGACTGGTGGTAATTAATATATAGACAACAAAAAGCAGCATATGAGTTAAATTGACATTTTGAGATTTGAGTATTGTTCATAGCACTTTTCTGTACTCTTTGATAGAGTACACAACATATACTCATTGATATTTCTGCTACTACTTGCTGAATTCTTTATTTTGTAGAGGGTTAAAGCTTGTGATTCTAAAATAAAATCAAAGCATGCAGCTGTCAAAATTAAAAGAAAATAAAACAAGAAGGAGGGAGTTGGAAATATGAGAACAAGGGAAGATAGGATAGGATGTTATCAGTTTGCTCTTCAATCTGTATATATAAATTACATGAAATTTGTTCACTTAATATGCATTTAAAAATATAAACTTAACACTGGAAGAAAAAGACCTGAGATCAGTGTTTTCTGGATTACCATTAAAAAAATTTAGTCTTCATTTATGTCTGACCATATTTAATTTCTTATTTATTTATTTTATAAGAAAATTAACATCACCATTCCTAACAAGTCCATCCTGCTTCATCCATATCTATCAGTTCCCACTATGCTAATAATTTCTCATGAACTTAAATCCATATCATCTTAAAAAGATGCAATGTGGGGCTGGCGCTGTGGCATAGCAGATAAAGTTGTTGCCTGCAGTGTTGGCAAGCCATGTGGGTGCCAGTTCAAGTCGCGGCTGCTCCACTTCTGAACCAGCTCTCTGCTATGGCCTGGGAAAGCATTAGAAGGTGGCCCAAGTCCTTGGGGCCTTGCACACATGTGAAAGACCCTGAAGAAGCTCCTGGCTTCAGATTGACACAGACCAGTCATTGCGGCCAACTGGGAGTAAACCAGCTGATGGAAGACCTCTCTGTCTCTGTCTGTCTCTCTCTCTCTCTCTACCTCTCCTCTATTTGTGCAACTCTTTCAAATAAATAAATTAATATTTAAGAAAAAAGCCTGATTCATGTTATTATTTATGTGTTTTAGAGGCTTTGCAGATGTTGATTACATGTGCCATGAAAACCCATTAAAATGCAAATCCTATAAGAGGCAACTCCATGTGCACTAAACTGGTAAAATCCAGTGCATGTGTTGAGAAAAACACACTAGCAATACATTTCAAAAAGCTGTGAAATATTATAAGTGGCTGTCAAAAGCTAAAAATCTGACAATGACTCATTATGTCATTTATTTATATATAATGCTGAGAAAATCAGAAGTATTTGTTAAAACTTCTGCTAAAATGCACTTGATTTATAATTTTTAAATGCATCTTTCCTAGATGTAATGCAATCCTGTACTACTTTAGAGTATCAGAAATTTAAAATGTTGGACTGGTGCTGTGGTGGAGCAGGTTAACACCCTGGACTGAAGTGCCAGCATCCCATATGGGGGCCGGTTCAATACTCAGCTGCTCCACTTCTGATCCTGCTCTCTGCTATGGCCTGGCAAAGTAGTAGAAGATGGCCCAAGTCTTTGGGCCCCTGTACCCATCTGGGAGACTGGGAACTAGCTCCTGGCTCCTGGCTTCAGATCAGCACAGCTCTGGCAGTTGCAATCAATTAGGGAGTGAACACCAGATGGAAGACCTCTCTCTTTCTCTCTGTCTATCCTCTCTGTCTGTAACTCGACTTGTACATAAATAAATAAATCTTTAAAACAATTAAGAAATTTAACATGTGAAAGGTTTTTAAAAATGTATTTCTTTATTGTGAGGCAGAGTTACAGATATAGAGAGGAAGAGATAGAGAGGTCTTCTATCAACTGGTTCACCCCTAAATGGCCAGAATGGCTGGAGCTGGGCCGATCTGAAGCCAGGTGCCAGAAGCCAGGAGTCAGCAGCTTCCTCCAGGTCTCTCACATGGGTGCAGGGGCCCAAGAACTCAGGGCATATTGCACTGCTTTCCTAGGCCATTAGTAAAGAGCTGGATTGGAAGTGCAGGAGCAGGGACTCAAACTGGTGCCCATGTGGGATGCTGGTGCTGCAGGTGGATGCTTAATCTACTATGCCACAGAGTGGGCCCAGTGAATGGTTTTAGGAAGACATCTTTCATGTAGACTAGGCTGCAATATTGCAAGGTAAGGTTTAGCTTTTATTCCCACACATCAGTATTCATCTTTTAGCAACTATAAATACTGAATATCATACATATAGACATAAATATAGGTAACTGCAGATTTTGTTGTCATTCTTTCTAATTCTCTTTTTAATGTCTGCTAATAGGTCATCTTATGGATTATTATATTGATGTTACCCATACACAAGCATCAGGCATTTCCACTGTTGAATGTGTTTATGAGTACAGGTAGATTTGTGTGTACATGAATGCACATTTGATGAATATAGCACTGACAGTAATACTGTGAGAAATCCTAACGCTGATTCCAAACTTTCTGTCCTCCGCAGAGATGGCTGTCATTGAAGTAGACCACAGGGCCCCTTTTGCTGTTATGGACTGAAATGTGCCTCCCTAAAACTCTAACACGGAAGTGCTAACCAGCAACATGACTCTACCTGAAGAAAGTGCTTTTAAGCAGATCAAATGGTAGATGTGTCTGTCACATCGGAGAAAGGCTTCTGGAAAAATCGAGCCTATTTAAGCACCTTGATCTGATATTTTCAAGCTCTACAACTCTGAGAAGTAAAATTCCATGATTTAAATCATATTCTCTGTGGTATTTTCTTAGCAAATTAATATATCCTCATTTCTGCCAGCATTTTCTATTGTCATCCAGAAGGTCCTAGTGATTAGCAGAGAAATATAGAAACTAAAAACTGTGATTTTAGATTACCAAGTATCTACTAACACAAAAAGATCCCAGAAGCCACCTACTACCATCCTCCAGGACCCAGAAAAAAAACAGGAAGGAGTCAAGTTGCAGGGCAGTAGAAAAAAGTGAATAATGAAAGATCACAGCAGAAGTAAATAAGGAAGTGTTTGGTGCTGTGGTGTACTGGGTTAAAGCCTTGACCTGCTGTGCATGCATGCCATATGTTGCTGCTAGGAGACCAGGTGCTCCACTTCCAATCCAGCTCCATACTAATGCACCTGGGAAATTGGTGGAAGATGGACCATGTTCTACGGTGCTGGCACCCACATGAGAGACTTGGAAGAAGCATCTGGCCTTTCCAATAAATAAATAAATCTTAAAAATATAGAAACAGTGTTAGCACTGTTGGAAAACAGACTCATAGTTCAATGTAAAAGTATAGGCAGCTGAAATAAACCGACTTTTCTACAGGCAACTCCTATTTAACAAAGGAAAGAAAACAAACAGGAGAAAGAAGAACCCCTTTAGCATATGGTTTAAAGGAAAGTGATTATCCATATGTAGAAGCCTGAAAATATACCCAAAACCTCATACACTATGTAAAAGCAACTCAAGGTGAATTAAAAGTCTAAATATAAAGCCAGAAACTAAGTAAACATATGAGAAACTATAAAACATAAGCATAGATAACAGTTTTGGGTAAGATTCCAAAAGCACAAGTAACAAAAATAAAATATAGAAATTTGAGCATATCATATTAAGATACATCTTCACAACAAAGTATTCAACAGAGTAAAGATACAATGGACAGAATGGCAGGAAACATTGAAAACTCTGACTATGACAAAAGATTGATAGCCATAACATACATATATTGAACTGGGAAAATCTCCAAATAAGAAGCAAAATGTACAGCTAAGAAATGGGCAAGGATCAGAACAGATGTTTCTCAGAAGAAGAAATCTCAATGGTCAAGACATAGATGAACATGCCCAATATCACTAGCCATTAGGGAAATGTAAATCAAAACCAATAGCAGACTCCATCTGTGGGAGAAGACAATGCTTGGGTTTTCATTTGTGCAACAAGTGGGTTTAGAGGACCCTGTTCACCATAAGAGGGCAGAGTCTACATGGAAGTAAGGAAACCTTAATGTTTTCCTAATGGGCTTGTTAAATTCTTGACCAGTGCCTATTACCTTTGCCGCAAACTTTCCAGTCTCACTACTTTCCTGCTTCTTCCTCTTCTCTGTGGCTTGCAAAAACAGTGTACCTTCTATATACGGAGGATACTTTTGTTTTGTTTTATTCCTTCTGTCTCATGATGTTCCTCTAAGAAATCACAACCCTCCAAGTATTCATTCATTTATGCAGTCTGCAGTTTTCATGGGCTACTACATGGCAAAGTACTAGGTTAAAGGAAAGGTATAGGTCAGGAACTGAGCAAAGTTCACAATGATGAAGCCATTGGGGAAATGAACCTGATGGAAGACCTCTCTCTCTCTCTCTCTCTGCCTCTCCTTCTCTCTCTGTGTAACTCTGATTTTCAAATAAATAAATAAATCTTTAAAAACTAACAAAATATACTAATAACCTGGTGGCAACACCTTTCTATCAGAACATGTGAAGCACTCAAACACAGTTTGTCCCAGAAAGTCAACCATAGGGCATATCTTCTACTGCACTTGTGGACATCTCTGAGGGGGGTAAGGGGCACTTATTTCTTCCCCTCTTCTTTCTTAGCACTCTCACAGTTATAACTTCTATCGATGCTTCCAAAGACCAGTCTCTATGAAATTGTAGAACTAATATCCTCCTATGTCAAAAGTGTCATGGGTTTAAACACAGAACCCAAAATAAGATAAGTAACTGGCCTTCTTAATTACACAGTGTGGAATGTAAGATTCTCAGTGGAGCACTGGGTAATATAAAGTGCTGGGCAGAGAAAAACTGTTACTTATCTGTATTTATGATGCTGTAATTCTCCTCTTTATGCAAACTCAGATTAAAAGAGCTCCCGTTAGTGGGCAGCACTGTTGCATAGTGGGTAAAGCTACTGCCTGCCTTGTCAGCATCCTATATGGGTGCCGGTTGGGATCCTGGCTGCTGCACTTCCCATCCAGCTCTCTGCTGTGGACTGGGAAAACAGTAGAAGTTGGCCCAAATCCCTCATCTCCTGCACCCACCTATGAGACCTGGACAAAGTTCTGCCTTTCAAATAAATAAATAATTATTTAAAAAAACAGCTTCATCTCAGAAGGAGCTCCTGGCTACTGGCTCCAAATTGGCATACCTCCAGCTATTGCTGCCAATTGGGGAATGAACCATCGGATGGAAGACCTCTCTCTCTTTCTCTCTCTCTCTCCTCTCTCTGTGTAACTCTTTCAAATGAATAAATAAATCTTTAAAAAAGTAGCTCCAGTTATTGACAACACAGTAGACTTGCATTAATTTTGGTTCCCTTCTCACTTTGCAAAGGGATCAGTGGCAGGTCAAAACAGTTGACAGCCTTGCTAACAGGAGAAGAGATAGCTGAAGACAGAAAATGAAAAGCAGCCAAATACATCATCAAAGAAAGAGAAGTGGACCCCATCCAACACAAGCCTTTAAAAGTGGATGCTCACAATTAATGTGTGAAACAGCTGCCCACTGAAATCTTGTCTAGGGAGGGAAGATGTCCTAAGTTCTGCTTTTGTAAACTCCAGTCATAAATCTGTCCTAATAAATCTGTCCCTGGCATCTCTTTTACAAACATACTGGACCCACTGACCATTGGAAATGCGGTTCTAATCATGTAGGCTGCCATTTAAACCCACCAATGCTGTAACAGCTAAGAAACTTGAATTTGATGCTCAATTCTCAGGAAATCATTCCAGCTGAGCCTAGGGCCATTAATAGAAACTCCTTGGATCCTCCACTGTCTCTGTGCCTGTTTGAAAGAAGGGAGATTTCCCACCCCATGTTTCTGGAACAGCTTCAAATTCCACATTGGAAAAATTTGATAATTAATACTTGAGAGGGATCAACACACAAAGCAGCTATTCACTCTTCACACTGCTCCCCACCAGGAAGATGAGATGCAGGATGAGAGCAGTGGGGCAGATCCTAGACAGATCCTCCTGCCCACCCCTCTGCTGCCCCAGGCTCCCTCCTGAGGGCCATCCAGCCCCACCCTGCAGGAACCAGCCCAGGAAACATCAAGAGACAAGGCAGACTGCATTCTGAGACCACCCACAGTGGGAACCCTGCTTATTTAACTGTGGAGATCAGGAGTCTTTCTGCCTTCCTTCCCTGTGAGTGCAGGTTCCCAGAACGCTGCCCCCTCTCTCCTGTAACCACTAAATAAAGCACATTAGGGACAGTTTAGGTGAGGTACTGCAGGAGAGAGTCCGGGCACTTTGAGCCTGGGAAATAGAGGTGGGAGACAGAGCAGCCCGGGTCCCAGCCCTGACCTCGGGAGAAGCTGCCAGGATCGCTGGCACACTTCTCCCACATGTGTCTCCGCCCCTTACTGCATGCCAAACCTGCAGCAGAAAGTCCCTGGAGCAGGTACCCTTTCTTCCAGATACACGGGGAGTGAAATTGGGAGTGTGGAGAAGAGAGTCCCTGGCATGTGGGACCCACAGTTGGTGGATGAAGAGGGAAGAAGCAGCAGGAGGCAGGCTCAGGGTGAGCACTCGGAAACTGCCTGGGATCGCACGTGCAGAGCAGGAGTTGCAGTAAATGCCAGAGAAGGAGCAGCATAGCCCCCAGGGTTGACACTGATCAAGGAATGAACTCCCCTGGTCCAACTCTGAGCCCCAGGGACAGGCAGTGGCAGGTGCATGCCCACAGGTATTTGGAAAGCAGAATACCTCGGAGCTACTGGGAACTCTGGGAAATGGAGTCCAGGCTGCAGCATCCCTAGAGACACCAGCTGTTCCTCCGAAAAGCTGCAGTCAGGGGTGGGTGCCCACAACCAGAGGGCATTTGCTTTTGTTAAGTCCCTCCTTCCTTTCCTTCCCACACCAAAATCTCAGGGATCAGTTGCTGTTCCTTTCCTGCATCAAATCTGAAAGAGTGACACTCACTTCTGCTAACTGACCCCAAATCCTGGCTCCCTCATAACCTCTGTCTCTTCCAGAAAAATCTTATTTACTACTTTGGCCCTAGAAATCATAAATGACTATGATAGAATGTAACTTTTAACAGAGGTGTAGAAGGCATGGTTTAATATCCAGTTTTGAGAATACAATTTTCATTTGTGTTTTATTGATGTTTATACTTCTTTTAAGATTCATTTTTTTTATTTAGAAGTCAGAGTTACAGAGAAGGAGAGGCACAGAGAGAGAGAGAGAGAGAGAGAGAGGTGTTTTCCATCTGCTGGTTCACTCCCCAATTCGCAGCAGCACCACAGCGCCGACCCCTTATAGTTCCTTTCAAATCATTTTACACTGTCTTTTTATTCATCTAGTACAGAGAGAGAAGAATGGACACAGAGCTAACTCTGTCCAAAATCTTGCTTGTATTGCATCAGAATACAAAATTTGGGAAGGAAGAAGGCAAAACTGACTCACACCCAGAAAACATGTAGGAAATTGCCACTCAAGAAACCAAAAGTCAGCTGAGGCACCCAAAACAAGGACAGCAAGCCAGAATTGGAGCAAGCCAACAGCTGTGCCCTGATTGAAAAAGACCATTCCTCTTGTGCCCTGAACGCAATATTGCCACCTCAAAACAAAAGCTCACATCAGAAAATTCATTACAAACCATGATACATAAGAAAAAAGAGAAAAAAACCAAAGAAATGCAAGAATCCATAATGATATTGGGCTTGATTTAGTCGCAGGGAAACCGGCCGTTCCCGGATTCATTCACCCCTCCAGCTGACTGCCTGTGGAATTCTGACTGAATTAACCTGAAAATCACAGTGAAACTCAATTTGGAGGCAATTAATATCTGTCACCTCAGCCAAAGTGTTCCATTTGATTTTCCAAAACACAAAAACTCACCTTGGTCATGATACCTCTAAATTTCTAAGCTTCAAATGCCTATTAGTTGTCTTTTTAAATTCATAATGGCTACTCTGTCCAAACTCTTGTTTGTATGGTGTCAGAATACAAAATTTGGGAAGGAAGAAGGCAAAACCAACTCAGACCCAGAAAACATTTAGGAAATTGCCGCTCAAGAAACCAAAAGTCAATTGAGGCACCCAAAACAATGACAGCAAGCCAGAATTGGAGCAAGCCAACAGCTGTGCCCTGTTTGAAAAAGACCATTCCTCCGGTGCCCTGAACTCTATATTGCCGCCTCAAAACCAAAGCTCACATCAGAAAATTCATTACAAACCATGATAAATAAGGGAAATGTGGAAAAACCAAAAAAATGCAAGAGTCCTTTGTAATATTTGACTGGATTTAGACACAAGGAAACTGGCTGTTTCCAGATTCGTCCCCCTTCCACAGACTGACTTTGGAATCTGATTGAATTCATCTCAAAATCGCACTCACACTCAATTTGGAGGGTATTAGTATCTGTCCCATCAGCAGAAGGGTTCCATTTCATTTTCCAAAACACAGAAACTCATCTTGGTCGTGTTGCCTGTAGATTTCTAATCCTGAAAGGCCAATTTGCTGTGTTTTTTTCTTCTTTCCTAACGGCTACTCTGTCCAAAATCTTGCTTCTATTGCATCAGAATACAAAATTTGGGAATAAGAAGGCAAAACTGACTCAGACCCAGAAAATATGTAGAAATTGCCACTCAAGAAACCACAAATCAGCTGAGGCACCCAAAACAATGACAGGAAGCCAGAATTGGTGCAAGCCAACAGCTGTGCCCTGTTTGAAAAAGACCATTCCTCTTGTGCCCTGAACTCAATATTGCCACCTCAAAACCAAAGCTCACATCACAAAATTCATTACAAACTATGATAAATAAGGGAAATGTGAAAAAGCCAAAGAAATGCAAGAGTCCTTTGTGATATTTGGCTGGATTTAGACACAAGGAAACTGGCTGGTTCCAGATTCATTGCCCCCTTCCACAGACTGACTTTGGAATTCTGAGTGAATTGACCTCAAAATGGCACTCACACTCAATTTTTAGGGAGTTAGAATCTGTCCCCTCAGGAAAAGGGTTCCATGTCATTTCCCAAACACAGAAACTCATCTTGGTCGTGTGCCTGTAGATTTCTACTCCCGAAAGGGCAATTTGCTCTGTTTTTTTTTTTTCTTTCCTAATGGCTACTCTGTCCAAAATCTTGCTTGTATTACATCACAATACAAAATTTGAGAATAAGAAAGCAAAACCGATTCAGACCCAGAAAATATTTAGGAAATTGGCACTCAAGAAATCAAAAATTAGCTGAGGCACCCAAAACAATGACAGCAAGCCAGAATTGGAGCAAGCCAACAGCTGTGCCCTGTTTGAAAAAGACCAATTCTCTTGTGCCCTGAACTCAAAAAAGCAGGCTCAAAACCAAAGGTCACATCAGAAAATTCATTACAAACCATGATACATAAGAAAAATGAGAAAAAAGCCAAAGAAATGCAAGAATCCATAATGATATTGGGCTTGATTTAGTCGCAAGGAAACTGGCCGTTCCCGGATTCATCCACCCCTCCAGCTGACTGCCTGTGGAATTCTGACTGAATTAACCTGAAAATCGCAATGAAGCTCAGTTGGGAGGCAATTAATATCTGTCACCTCAGCCAAAGTGTTCCATTTGATTTTCCAAAACATAAAAACTCACCTTGGTCGTATTACCTATAGATGTCTAAGCTTCAAAAGCCTATTCGTTTTGTTTTTTTATTTCATAATGGTTACTCTGACAAACTCTTGTTTGTATGGCATCAGAATACAAAATTTGGGAAGGTAGACGGCAAACCCAACTCAGACCCAGAAAACATTTAGGAAATTGCCGCTCAAGACACCACAAATCGGCTGAGGCACCCAAAATAATGACAGTAAGCCAGAATTGAAGCAGGCCAACAGCTGTGCCCTGTTTGAAAAAGACCATTCCTCTTGTGCCCTGAACTCAATATGCCAGCCTCAAAACCAAAGCTGACATCAAAAAATTCATGAGAAACCATGATAAATAAGAAAAATGAGAAAAAAGCCAAAGAAATGCAAGGATTCATAATGATATTGGGCTTGATTTAGTCACAAGGAAACCGGCTGTTCCCGGATTCATCCACCCCTCCAGCTGACTGCCTGTGGAATTCTGACTGAATTAACCTGAAAATCACAGTGAAACTCAGTTTGGAGGCAATTAATATCTGTCACCTCAACCAAAGTGTTCCATTTGATTTTGCAAAACACAAAAACTCACCTTGGTTGTGGTACCTGTAGATTTCAAAGCTTCAAATGCCTATTTGTTGTGTTTTTTATTTCATAATGGCTACTATGCCGAAACTCTTGTTTGTATGGCGTCAGAATACAAAATTTGGGAAGGAAGAAGGCAAAACCAACTCAGACCCCGAAAACATTTAGGAAATTGCCACACAAGAAACCACAAATCAGCTGAGGCACCCAAAACAATGACAGCAAGCCAGAAGTGGAGCAAGCCAACAGCTGTGCCCTGATTGAAAAAGAACCTTCCTCTTGTGCCCTGAACTCCATATGCCAGCCTCAAAACCAAAGCTCACATCAGAAAATTCATTACAAACCATGATAAATAAGAAAAAAGAGAAAAAAGCCAAAGAAATGCAAGAGTCCTTTGTGATATTTGGCAGGATTTAGACACAAAGAAACTGGCTGTTTCCAGATTCATCCCCCCCTTCCACAGACTGACTTTGGAATTTTGATTGAATTCACCTCAAAATCGCTCTCACACTCCATTTGGAGGGAATTAGAATCTGTAACCTCAGCAGAAGCGTTCCATGTCATTTTCCAAAACACAGAATCTCACCTTGGTTGTGTTGCCTATGGATTTCTAATCCTGAAAGGTCAATTTGCTGTTTTTTTTTTTTTCTTTCATAATGGCTACTCTGTCCAAAATCTTGTTTGTATTGCATCAGAATACAAAAATTGGGAAGGAAGAAGGCAAAACCAACTCAGACCCCGAAAACATTTAGGAAATTGCCACACAAGAAACCACAAATCGGCTGAGGCACTCAAAACAATGACAGCAAGCCAGAAGTGGAGCAAGCCAACAGCTGTGCCCTGATTGAAAAACAACCTTCCTCTTGTACCCTGAACTCAATATGCCAGCCTCAAAACCAAAGCTCACATCAGAAAATTCATTACAAACCATGATAAATAAGAAAAAAGAGAAAAAAGCCAAAAAAATGCAAGAATCCATAATGATATTGGGTTTGATTTAGTTGCAAGGAAACTGGCTGTTCCCAGATTCATCCACCACTAAAGCTGACAGCCTGTGGAATTCTGACTGAATTAACCTGACAATCCCAGTGAAACTCAAGAAACCACAAATCAGCTGAGGCACCCAAAACCTTGAAAGCAAGACAGAATTGGAGCAAGCCAACAGCTGTGCCCTGATTGAAAAAGACCATTCCTCCGGTGTCCTGAACTCAATATGCCAGCCTCAAAACCAAAGCTCACATCAGAAAATTCATTACAAACCATGATAAATAAGAAAAATGAGAAAAAAGCCAAAGAAATGCAAGAATCCATAATGATATTGGGCTTGATTTAGTTTCAAGGAAAACGGCTGTTCCCGGATTCATCCACCCCTCCAGCTGACTGCCTGTGGAATTCTGACTGAATTAATCTGAAAATCGCAGTGAAACTCAGTTTGCAGGCAATTACTATCTGTCACCTCAGCCAAAGTGTTCCATTTGATTTTCCAAAACACAAAACCTAACCTTGGTTGTGTTACCTGTAGATTTCTAAGCTTCAAACGCCTATTTGTTGTGTTTTTTATTTCATAATGGCTACTCTGCCGAAACTCTTGTTTGTATGGCATCAGAATACAAAATTTGGGAAGGAAGACCGAAAACCCAACTCAGACCCAGAAAACATTTAGCAAATTGCTGCTCAAGAAACCAAAAGTCAGCTGAGGCACCCAAAACAATGACAGCAAGCCAGAATTGGAGCAGGCCAACCGCTGTGCCATGTTTGAAAAAGACCATTCCTCTGGTGCCCTGAACTCCATATTGCAGCCTCAAAACAAAAGATCACCTCAGAAAATTCATTAAAATCCATGATAAATAAGAAAACGGAGAAAAAAGCCAAAGAAATGCAAGAATCCATAATGATATTGGGCTTGATTGATTCACAAAGAAACCTGCTGTTCCCGCATTCATTCACCCCTCCAGCTGACTGCCTGTGGAATTCTGACTGAATTAACCTGAATATCGCAGTGAAACTCAGTTTGGAGGAAATTACTATCTTTCACCTCAGCCAAACTGTTCCATTTGATTTTCCAAAACACAAAAACTCACCTTGGTCATGTTACCTGTACATTTCTAAGCTTCAAACGCCTATTTGTTGTGTTTTTTTATTTCATAATGGCTACTCTGACAAACTCTTGTTTGTATGGCGTCAGAATACAAAATTTGGGAAGGAAGAAGGCAAAACCAACTCAGACCCCGAAAACATTTAGCAAATTGCTGCTCAAGAAACACACATCAGCTGAGGCACCCAAAACAATGACAGCAAGCCAGACTTGGAGCAGGCCAACAGCTGTGCTCTCTTTGACAAAGAACCTTCCTCTTGCACCCTGAACTCCATATGCCAGCCTCAAAAACAAAGCTCACATCAGATTTTCATTACAAACCATGATAAATCAGAAAAAGGAGAAAAAAGCCAAAGAAATACAAGAATCCATAATGATATTGGGCTTGATTCAGTCGCAAGGAAACCGGCTGTTCCCAGATTCATCCACCCCTCCAGAAAATTTGAGAAGGAAGACGGCAAAACCAACTCAGACCCAGAAAACAATTAGGAAATTGCCACTCAACAAACCAAAATTCAGCTGAGGCAACCAAAATAATAACAGCAAGCCAGAATTGGAGCAAACCAACAGCTTTGCCCTTTTTTAAAAAGAACCTTCCTCTAGTGCCCTGAACTCCATATTACATCCTCAAAACCAAAGCTCACATCAGAAAATTCATTACAAACCCTGAAAAACAAAAAAAAATGAGAAAAAAGCCAAAGAAATGCAAGAATCCATAATGATATTGTGCTTGATTTAGTCACAAAGAAACCGGCTGTTCCCGTATGCATCCACCCCTCCACCTGACTGCCTGTGGAATTTTGAGTCAATTAACCAGAAGATCGCAGTGACACTCAGTTTGGAGGCAATGAGTATCTGTCACCTCAGGCAAAGTGTTCCATTTTATTTTCCAAAACACAAAAACTCACCTTGGTCATGTTACCTCTAAATTTCTAAGCTTCAAACGCCTATTTGTAGTGTTTTTTATTTCATAATGGCTACTCTCCCCAAACTCTTGTTTGCATGGCGTCAAAATACAACATTTGGGAAGGAAGAAGGCAAAACCAACTCAGACCCAGAAAATATTTAGTAAATTGCCGCTCAAGAAACCAAAAGTCAACTGAGGCACCCAAAGAAATGACAGCAAGCCAGAATTGGAGCAGGCCAACAGCTGTGCCCTGAATGAAAAAGGACCTTCCTCTTGTGCCATGAACTCCATATTGCAGCCTCAAAACCAAAGCTCACATCAGAAAATTCATTACAACCATGATATATAAGAAAAATGAGAAAAAAAACAAAGAAATGCAAGAATCCATAATGATATTGGGCTTGATTTAATCACAAGGAAACCGGCTGTTCCTGGTTTCATTCACCCCTCCAGCTGACTGCCTGTGGAATTCTGACTGAATTAACCTGAAAATCACAGTGAAACTCAATTTGGAGGCAATTACTATCTGTCACCTTAGCCAAACTGTTCCTTTTCATTTTCCAAAACAGAAAAACTCACCTTGGTCGTGTTACCTGTACATTTCTAAGCTTCAAATGCCTATTTGTTGTGTTTTTTATTTCATAATGGCTACTCTGCCCAAACTCTTGTTTTCATGGCGTCAGAATACAAAATTTGAGAAGGTAGACGGAAAACCAACTCAGACCCAGAAAACATTTATCAAATTCCCACTCAAGAAACACACATCAGCACAGGCACCCAAAACAATGACTGCAAGCCAGACTTGGAGCAGGCCAACAGCTGTGCCCTGTTTGAAAAGAACCTTCCTCTTGCACCCTGAACTCCATATTGCAGCCTCAAAACCAAAGCTCACATCAGAAAATTCATTACAAACCATGATAAATAAGAAAAATGAGAAAAAACCCAAAGAAATGCAAGAATCCATAATGATATTGGGCTTGATTCAGTCGCAAGGAAACCGGCTGTTCCCGGATTCATCCACCCCTCCAGCTGACTGCCTGTGGAATTCTGACTGAATTAACCTGAAAATCACAGGGATACTCAGTTTGGAGGCAATTAATATCTGGCACCTCAGCCAAAGTGTTCCATTGTATTTCCCAACACACAAAAACTCACCTTGGTCGTGTTACCTGTAGATTTCTAAGCTTCAAACGCCGATTGGTTGTGTTTTTTATTTAATAATGTCTACTCTGTCCAAACTCTTGTTTGTATGGCGTCAGAATACAACATTGGAGAATGAAGAAGGCAAAACCAACTCAGACCCAGAAAACATGTAGGAAATTGCCGCTCAAGAAACCACAAATCGGCTGAGGCACCCAAAAAATGACAGCAAGCCAGAATAGGAGCAAGCCAACAGCTGTGCCCTGTTTGAAAAAGACCATTCCTCCGGTGCCCTGAACTCAATATTGCAACCTCAAAACCAAAGCTCACATCAGAAAATTCATTACAAACCATGACACATAAGAAAAATGAGAAAAAAGCCAAAGAAATGCAAGAATCCATAATGATATGTGCCTTGATTTAGTCGCAAGGAAACCGGCTGTTCCTGCATTCATCCACCCCTCCTGCTTACAGCCTGTGGAATTCTGACTGAGTTAACCTGAAAATCGCAATGAAACTCAGTTTGGAGGCAATTACTATCTGTCACCTCAGCCAAAGTGTTCCATTGTATTTTCCAAAACACAAAAACTCACCTTGGTCGTGTTACCTGTAGATTTCTAAGCTTCAAACGCCTATTAGTTGTGTTTTTTATTTCATAATGGCTACTCTGCCGAAACTCTTGTTTGTATTGCGTCAGAATGCAAAATTTGGGAAGGAAGAAGGCAAAACCAACTCAGACCCAGAAAACATTTTGCAAATTGCTGCTCAAGAAACCAAAAGTCAGCTGAGGCACCCAAAACAATGACAGCAAGCCAGAATTGGAGCAGGCCAACCGCTGTGCCATGTTTGAAAAAGACCATTCCTCTGGTGCCCTGAACTCCATATTGCAGCCTCAAAACAAAAGATCACCTCAGAAAATTCATTAAAATCCATGATAAATAAGAAAACGGAGAAAAAAGCCAAAGAAATGCAAGAATCCATAATGATATTGGGCTTGATTGAATCACAAAGAAACCTGCTGTTCCCGGATTCATTCACCCCTCCAGCTGACTGCCTGTGGAATTCTGACTGAATTAACCTGAATATCGCAGTGAAACTCAGTTTGGAGGAAATTACTATCTTTCACCTCAGCCAAACTGTTCCATTTGATTTTCCAAAACACAAAAACTCACCTTGGTCATGTTACCTGTACATTTCTAAGCTTCAAACGCCTATTTGTTGTGTTTTTTTATTTCATAATGGCTACTCTGACAAACTCTTGTTTGTATGGCGTCAGAATACAAAATTTGGGAAGGAAGAAGGCAAAACCAACTCAGACCCCGAAAACATTTAGCAAATTGCTGCTCAAGAAACACACATCAGCTGAGGCACCCAAAACAATGACAGCAAGCCAGACTTGGAGCAGGCCAACAGCTGTGCTCTCTTTGACAAAGAACCTTCCTCTTGCACCCTGAACTCCATATGCCAGCCTCAAAAACAAAGCTCACATCAGATTTTCATTACAAACCATGATAAATCAGAAAAAGGAGAAAAAAGCCAAAGAAATACAAGAATCCATAATGATATTGGGCTTGATTCAGTCGCAAGGAAACCGGCTGTTCCCAGATTCATCCACCCCTCCAGAAAATTTGAGAAGGAAGACGGCAAAACCAACTCAGACCCAGAAAACAATTAGGAAATTGCCACTCAACAAACCAAAATTCAGCTGAGGCAACCAAAATAATAACAGCAAGCCAGAATTGGAGCAAACCAACAGCTTTGCCCTTTTTTAAAAAGAACCTTCCTCTAGTGCCCTGAACTCCATATTACATCCTCAAAACCAAAGCTCACATCAGAAAATTCATTACAAACCCTGAAAAACAAAAAAAATGAGAAAAAAGCCAAAGAAATGCAAGAATCCATAATGATATTGTGCTTGATTTAGTCACAAAGAAACCGGCTGTTCCCGTATGCATCCACCCCTCCACCTGACTGCCTGTGGAATTTTGAGTCAATTAACCAGAAGATCGCAGTGACACTCAGTTTGGAGGCAATGAGTATCTGTCACCTCAGGCAAAGTGTTCCATTTTATTTTCCAAAACACAAAAACTCACCTTGGTCATGTTACCTCTAAATTTCTAAGCTTCAAACGCCTATTTGTAGTGTTTTTTATTTCATAATGGCTACTCTCCCCAAACTCTTGTTTGCATGGCGTCAAAATACAACATTTGGGAAGGAAGAAGGCAAAACCAACTCAGACCCAGAAAATATTTAGTAAATTGCCGCTCAAGAAACCAAAAGTCAACTGAGGCACCCAAAGAAATGACAGCAAGCCAGAATTGGAGCAGGCCAACAGCTGTGCCCTGAATGAAAAAGGACCTTCCTCTTGTGCCATGAACTCCATATTGCAGCCTCAAAACCAAAGCTCACATCAGAAAATTCATTACAACCATGATATATAAGAAAAATGAGAAAAAAAACAAAGAAATGCAAGAATCCATAATGATATTGGGCTTGATTTAATCACAAGGAAACCGGCTGTTCCTGGTTTCATTCACCCCTCCAGCTGACTGCCTGTGGAATTCTGACTGAATTAACCTGAAAATCACAGTGAAACTCAATTTGGAGGCAATTACTATCTGTCACCTTAGCCAAACTGTTCCTTTTCATTTTCCAAAACAGAAAAACTCACCTTGGTCGTGTTACCTGTACATTTCTAAGCTTCAAATGCCTATTTGTTGTGTTTTTTATTTCATAATGGCTACTCTGCCCAAACTCTTGTTTTCATGGCGTCAGAATACAAAATTTGAGAAGGTAGACGGAAAACCAACTCAGACCCAGAAAACATTTATCAAATTCCCACTCAAGAAACACACATCAGCACAGGCACCCAAAACAATGACTGCAAGCCAGACTTGGAGCAGGCCAACAGCTGTGCCCTGTTTGAAAAGAACCTTCCTCTTGCACCCTGAACTCCATATTGCAGCCTCAAAACCAAAGCTCACATCAGAAAATTCATTACAAACCATGATAAATAAGAAAAATGAGAAAAAACCCAAAGAAATGCAAGAATCCATAATGATATTGGGCTTGATTCAGTCGCAAGGAAACCGGCTGTTCCCGGATTCATCCACCCCTCCAGCTGACTGCCTGTGGAATTCTGACTGAATTAACCTGAAAATCGCAGTGAAACTCAGTTTGGAGGCAATTAATATCTGGCACCTCAGCCAAAGTGTTCCATTGTATTTCCCAACACACAAAAACTCACCTTGGTCGTGTTACCTGTAGATTTCTAAGCTTCAAACGCCGATTGGTTGTGTTTTTTATTTAATAATGTCTACTCTGTCCAAACTCTTGTTTGTATGGCGTCAGAATACAACATTGGAGAATGAAGAAGGCAAAACCAACTCAGACCCAGAAAACATGTAGGAAATTGCCGCTCAAGAAACCACAAATCGGCTGAGGCACCCAAAAAATGACAGCAAGCCAGAATAGGAGCAAGCCAACAGCTGTGCCCTGTTTGAAAAAGACCATTCCTCCGGTGCCCTGAACTCAATATTGCAACCTCAAAACCAAAGCTCACATCAGAAAATTCATTACAAACCATGACACATAAGAAAAATGAGAAAAAAGCCAAAGAAATGCAAGAATCCATAATGATATGTGCCTTGATTTAGTCGCAAGGAAACCGGCTGTTCCTGCATTCATCCACCCCTCCTGCTTACAGCCTGTGGAATTCTGACTGAGTTAACCTGAAAATCGCAATGAAACTCAGTTTGGAGGCAATTACTATCTGTCACCTCAGCCAAAGTGTTCCATTGTATTTTCCAAAACACAAAAACTCACCTTGGTCGTGTTACCTGTAGATTTCTAAGCTTCAAACGCCTATTTGTTGTGTTTTTTATTTCATAATGGCTACTCTGCCGAAACTCTTGTTTGTATTGCGTCAGTATACAAAATTTGGGAAGGAAGAAGGCAAAACCAACTCAGACCCAGAAAACATTTTGCAAATTGCCCCTGAAGAAACCACAAATCAGCTGAGGCTCTCAAAACAATGACAGCCAGCCAGAATTGGAGCATGCCAACAGCTGTGCCCTCTTTGAAAAAGACCATTCCTCCAGTGCCCTGAACTCCATATTGCAGCCTCAAAACCAAAGCTCACATCAGAAAATTCATTAAAATCCATGATAAATAAGAAAACGGAGAAAAAAGCCAAAGAAATGCAAGAATCCATAATGATATTGGCCTTGATTCAGTCGCAAGGAAACCGGCTGTTCCCGGATTCATCCACCCCTCCACCTGACTGCCTGTGGAATTCTGACTGAATTCACCTGGAAATCGCAGTGAAACTCCGTTAGGAGGCAATTAATATCTGTCACCTCAGCCAAAGTGTGCCATTTGATTTTCCAAAACACAAAATCTCACCTTGGTCGTGTTACCTGTAGATTTCAAAACTTCAAACGCCTATTTGTTGTGTTTTTTAATATCATAATGGCTACTCTGCACAAACTCTTGTTTGTATGGCATCAGAAAAGAAAATTTGAGAAGGAAGATGGCAAAACCAACTCAGATCCAGAGAACATTTAGGAAATTGCCACTCAAGAAACCGAAAGTCAGCTGATGCACCAAAACAATGAAGGCAAGCCAGAATTGGAGCAAATCAACAGCTGAACCCTGTTAGAAAAAGACCATTCTTCCAGTGCCGTGAACTCCATATTGCAGCCTCAAAACCAAAGCTCACATCAGAAAATTCATTACAAACCATGATAAATAAGAAAAATGATAAAAAAGCCAAAGAAATGCAAGAATCCATAATGATATTCGGCTAGTTTTAGTCGCAATGAAACCGGCTGTTCCCGGATTCATCCACCCCTCCAGCTGACTGCCTGTGGAATTCTGACTGAATTAACCTGAAAATCACAGTGAAGCTCAGTTTGGAGGCAATTAATATCTGTCACCTCAGCCAAAGTGTTCCATTTGATTTTCCAAAACACAAAAACTCACTTTGGTCATGTTACCGGTAGATTTATAAGCTTCAAATGCCTATTTGTTGAGTTTTTTGTTTCATAATGGCTACTCTGCCGAAACTCTTGTTTGTATGGCGTCAGAATACAAAATTTGGGAAGGAAGAAGGCAAAAGCAACTCAGACCCAGAAAGCATTTAGGAAATTGCCGCTCAGAATCCACAAATCGGCTGAGGCACCCAAAACAATGACAGCAAGCCAGAATTGAAGCAGGCCAACAGCTGTGCCCTGTGTGAAAAAGATCATTCCTCCGATGCCCTTAACTCCATATTGCAGCCACAAAACCAAAGCTCACATCAGAATATTCATTACAAACCATGATAAATAAGAAAACGGAGAAAAAACCCAAAGAAATGCAAGAATTCATAATGACATTTGGCCTTATTATTCACAAGGAAACCAGCTGTTCCCAGATTCATCCACCCCTCCAGCTGACAGCCTGTGGAATTCTGACTGAATTCACCTGAAAATCGCAGTGAAACTCAGCTTGGAGGCAATTATTATCTGTCACCACAGACCATTTTATTTTCCAAAACACAAAAACTCACCTTCGTCGTGTTACCTGCAGGTTTATAAGCTTCAAAACATATTTGTTATGTTTTTTATTTCATAATGGCTACTCTGTCCAAACTCTTGTTTGTAAGGCATCAGAATACAAAATTTGTTAAGAAGAAGGCAAAACGAACTCAGACGCAGAAAACATGTAGGAAGTTGTTGCTCAAGAAACCAAAATTCAGCTGAGGCACTCAATACAATGAAAGCAAGCCAGAATTGGAGCAGGCCAACAGCTGTGCGCTGTTTGAAAAAACAATTCCCCCAGTGTCCTGAACTCCATATTGCAGCCTCAAAACCAAAGCTCACCTCAGAAAATTCATTACAAACCATGATAAATAAGAAAAATGAGAAAAAACCCAAAGAAATGCAAGAATCCATAATGATATTGGGCTTGATTCAGTCGCAAGGAATCCGGCTGTTCCCGGATTCATCCACCCCTCCAGCTGACTGCCTGTGGAATTATGACTGAATTAACCTGAAAATCGCAGGGAAACTCAGTTTGGAGTCAATTAATATCTGTCACCTCAGCCAAAGTGTTCCACTTGATTTTCCAAAACACAAAACCTCACCTTGGTAGTGTTACCTGTAGATTTCTCAGCTTCAAACGCCTATTTGTGGAGTTTATTTCATAATGGCAGCTCTGTCCAAACTCTTGTTTGTATTTCCTCAGAATACAAAATTTGGGAAGGAAGAAGGAAAAACCAACACAGACGCAGAAAACATTTAGGAAATTGCCGCTCAAGAAACCACAAATTTGCTGAGGCATCGAAAAAAAATGACAGCAAGCCAGAATTGGTGCAAGACAACAGCTGTGCCCTGATTGAAATAGAACCTTCCTCTTGTGCCATGAACTCCATATTGCAGCCTGAAAACCAAAGCTCACATCAGAAAATTCATTACAAACCATAAAAAATAAGAAAAATGATAAAAAAGCCAAAGAAATGCAAGAATCCATAATGATATTGGGCTTGATTTAGTCGCAAGGAAACCGGCTGTTCCCAGATACATCCACCCCTCCAGCTGTCTGCCTGTGGAATTCTGAGTTTATTAACCAGAGAATCGCAGTGAAACTCAGTTTGGAGGCAATTAATATCTGTCACCTCAGCCAAAGTGTTCCATTTTATTTTCCAAAACACAAAAACTTACCTTGGTCGTATTACCTGCAGATGGATAACCGTCAAACACCTATTTGTTGTGTTTTTTATTTCATAATGGCTACTCTGTCCAAATTCTTGTTTGTATTGCGTCAGAATACAAAATTTGGAAGGAAAAAAAAAAAAAAACTCAGACCAGAAAACATTTAGGAAAATGCCGCTCAAGAAACCACAAATCGGCTGAGGCACCCAAAACAATGTCAGTAAGCCAGAATTGGAGCAAGCAAACAGATGTGCCCTGTTTGAAAATGAGCATTCCTCTTATGCTCAGATTTCAGTATGCCATCCTCAAAACCAAAGCTCACATCAGAAAATTCATTACAAACCATGATAAATAAGAAAAAAGAGAAAAAAGCCAAAGAAATGCAAGAATCCTTAATGATATTGGGCTTGATTTAGTCACAAGGAAACTGGCTGTTCCCTGATACATCCACCCCTCCAGCTGACTGCCTGTGTAATTCTGACTGAATTCACCTGAAAATTTCAGAGCAGCTCAGTGGGGAGGCAATTAATATCTGTCACCTCAGACGATTTTATTTTCCAAAACACAAAAACTCACCATGGTCGTGTTACCTGTAGATTTCTAAGCTTCAAAACATATTTGTTGTGTTTTTTATTTCATAATGGCTACTCTGCCCAAACTCTTGTTTGTACTCTGTCAGAATACAAAATTTGGGAAGGAAGAAGGCAAAACCAACTGAGACCCTGAAAACATTTAGGAAATTGCTGCTCAAGAATCCAAAAGTCAGCTGAGGCACCCAAAACAAAGACAGCAAGCCAGAATTGGAGCAGGCCAACAGCTGTGCCCTGTTTGAGAAAGAACCTTCCTCTTGCGCCCTGAACTCCATATTGCAGCCTCAAAACCAAAGCTCACATCAGAAAATTCATAACAAACCATGATAAAGAAGAAAACGGAGAAAAAAGCCAAAGAAATGCAAGAATCCATAATGATATTGGGCTTGATTTAGTTGCAAGGAAACCGGCTGTTCCCGGATTCATCCACCCCTCCAGCTGACTGCCTGTGGAATTCTGACTGAATTAACCTGAAAATCGCAGTGAAACTCAGTTTGGGGGCAATTAATATCTGTCACCTCAGCCAAAGTGTTCCATTTGATTTTCCAAAACACAAAAACTCACCTTGGTCATGTTACCTGTAGATTTGTAAGCTTCAAACACTTATTTGTTGTGTTTTTTATTTCATAATGGCTACTCTGCCCAAACTCTTGTTTGTATGGCATCAGAATACAAAATTTGGGAAGGAAGACGGCAAAACCAACTCAGACCCAGAAAACATGTAGGAAATTGCCGCTCAAGAAACCACAAATCGGCTGAGGCACTCAAAACAATGACAGCAAGCCAGAATTGGAGGAGGCCAACAGCTGTGCCCCATTTTAAAAAGACCATTCCTCTTGTGCCCTGAACTCAATACGCCAGCCTTGAAACCAAATCTCACATCAGAAAATTCATTACAAAGCATGATAAATAAGGGAAATGTGAAAAAGCCAAAGAAATGCAAGAGTCCTTTGTGATATTTGGCTGGATTTAGACACATTGAAACTGGCTGTTTCCAGTCATCCCCCCGTACCACAGACTGACTTTGGAATTCTGATTGAATTCTCCGCAAAATCGGACTGACACGAAATTAGGATGGAATTAGAATCTGTTCCCTCAGCAGAAGGGTTCCCTGTCATTTTCCAAAACACAGAAACTCAACTTGGTCGTGTTGCCTGTAGATTTCTAATCCTGAAAGGGCAACTTGCTGTGTTTTTTTTTTTCTTTCCTAATGGCTACTCTGTCCAAAATCTTGATTGTATTGCACCAGAATACAAAATTTGGGAATAAGAAGGCAAAACCAACTCAGACCCAGAAACATTTAGGAAATTGCCGCTCAAGGAACCACAAATCGGCTGAGGCACCCAAAACAATGACAGCAAGCCAGAATTGCAGCAAGCCAACAGCTGTGCCCTGATTGAAAAAGAACCTTCCTCTGGTGCCCTGAACTCCATATTGCAGCCTCAAAACCAAAGCTCACATCAGAAAATTCATTACAATCCATGATAAATAAGAAAACGGAGAAAAAAGCCAAAGAAATGCAAGAATCCATAATGATATTGGGCTTGATTCAGTCGCAAGAAAACGGGCTGTTCCCGGATTCATCCATTGCTCCAGCTGACAGCCTGTGGAATTCTGACTGAATTCACCTGAAAATCGCAGTGAAACTCAGTTTGGAGGCAGTTATTATCTGTCACCTCAGACCATTTTATTTTCCAAAACACAAAAACTCACCTTGGTCGTGTTACCTGTAGATTTCTCAGCTTCATACACCTATTTGTTGTGTTTTTTATTTCATAATGGGTACTCTGCCCAAACTCTTGTTTGTAAGGCATCAGAATACAAAATTAGTTAAGGAAGAAGGCAAAACCAACTCAGACCCAGAAAACATGTAGGAAATTGTTGCTCAAGAAAAAAAAATTCAGCTAAGGCACTCAAAACAATGACAGCAAGCCAGAATTAGAGCAGGCCAACAGCTGTGCCCTGTTTGAAAAAAACTATTCCCCCGGTGCCCTGAACTCCATATTGCAGCCTCAAAACTAAAGCTCACATCAGAAAATTCATTACAAACCATGATAAATAAGAAAAAGGAGAAAAAAGCCAAAGAAATGCAAGAATCCATAATGATATTGGGCTTAATTTAGTCGCAAGGAAACCGGCTGTTCCCGGATTCATCCACCCCTCCAGCTGATTGCCTGTGGAATTCTGACTGAATTTACCTGAAAATCGCAGTGAAACTCAGTTTGGAGGTAATTAATATTTGTCACCTCAGCCAAAGTGTTCCATTTTATTTTCCAAAACATAAAAACTCACCTTGGTCGTGTTACCTGTAGATTTATAATCTTCAAGTGACTATTTGCTGTGTATTTTATTTCATAATGGCTACTCTGCCCAAACTCTTGTTTGCATGGCGTCAGAATACAAAATTTGGGAAAGAAGAAGGGAAAACCAACTCAGACCCAGAAAACATTTAGGAAATTGCCGCTCAAGAATCCAAAATTCAGCTGAGGCACCCAAAACAAAGACAGCAAGCCAGAATTGGAGCAAGCCAACAGCTGTGCCCTGTTTGAGAAAGAACCTTCGTCTTGCGCCCTGAACTCCATATTGCAGCCTCAAAACCAAAGCTCACATCAGAAAATTCATAACAAACCATGATAAAGAAGAAAACGGAGAAAAAAGCCAAAGAAATGCAAGAATCCATAATGATATTGGGCTTGATTTAGTTGCAAGGGAACCGGCTGTTCCTGATTCATCCACCCCTGCAGCTGACTGCCTGTGGAATTCTGACTGAATTAACCTGAATATGGCAGTGAAACTCAGTTTGGAGGCAATTAGTATCTGTCACCTCAGCCAAAGTGTTCCATTTCATTTTCCAAAACACAAAAACTCCCCTTGGTCGTGTTACTTGTAGATTTCTAAGCTTCAAATGCTATTTCTTGTGTTTTTTATTTCATAATGGCTACTCTGTCCAAACTCTTGTTTGTATTGCGTCAGAATGCAAAATTTGGGAAGGAAGAAGGCAAAACCAACTGAGACCCAGAAAACATTTAGGAAATTGCCGCTCAAGAAACCACAAATTGGCTGAGGCACTCAAAACAATGACTGCAAGCCAGAATTGGAGCAGGCCAACAGCTGTGCCCTGTTTGAAAAAGACCATTCCTCCGGTGCCCTGAAGTCCATATTGCAGCCTCAAAATAAAGCTCACATCAGAAAATTCATTACAAACCATGATAAATAAGAAAAAGGAGAAAAAAGCCAAAGAAATGCAAGAATCCCTAATGATATTGGGCTTGATTCAGTGGCAAGGGAACCGGCTGTTCCCGGATTCATCCACCCCTCCAGCTGACTGCCTGTGGAATTCTGACTGAATTAACCTGAAAATCACAGTGAAACTCAGTTTGGAGGCAATTAATATCTGTCACCTCAGCCAAAGTGTTCCATTTGATTTTCCAAAACACAAAAACTCACCTTGGTCGTGTTACCTGTAGATTTAAAAGCTGCAAATGCCTATTTGTTTTGTTTTTTATTTCATAATGGCTACTCTGTCCAAACTCTTGTTTGTACTCTGTCAGAATACAAAATTTGGGTAGGAGGAAGGCAAAACCAACTCAGACCCAGAAAACATTTAGGAAATTGCCACTCAACAAACCAAAAATCTGCTGAGGCACCCAAAACAATGATAGTAAGCCAGAATTGGAGCAAGCAAAGAGCTGTGTCCTGTTTGAAAAAGAACCTTCCTCTTCTACCCTGAACTCAAAATGCCAGCCTCAAATCCAAAGCTCACAGCAGAAAATTTATTACACACCATGATAAATAAAAAAAGGAGAAAAAAGCCAAAGAAATACAAGAATCCCTAATGATATTGGGTTTGATTTAGTCGCAAGAAAACCGGCTGTTCCCGGATTCATCCAACCCTCCAGCCTACTGCCTGTAGAATTCTGACTGAATTAACCTGAATTGAGGTAATTACTATCTGTCACCTCAGCCAAAGTGTTCCATTTTATTTTCCAAAACACAAAAACTCCCCTTGGTCGTGTTACCTGTAGATTTCTATGCTTCAAACGCCTATTTGTTTTGTTTTTTATTTCATAATGGCTACTCTGCCCAAACTCTTGTTTCTATGGCAGCAGAAAAGAAAATTTGGGAAGGAAGACGACAAATCCAACTCAGACCCAGAAAACATTTAGTAAATTGCCGCTCAAGAAACCACAAATCAGCTGAGGCACCCAAAACAATGAAGGCAAGCCAGAATTGGAGCAAGCCAACAGCTGTGCCCTGTTTGAAAAAGACCATTCTTCCAGTGCAGTGAACTCCATATTGCAGCCTCAAAACCAAAGCTCACATCAGATAATTCATTACAAATCATGATAAATCAGAAAAATGAGAAAAAAGCCAAAGAAATGCAAGAATCCATAATGATATTGGGCTTGATTCAGTCGCAAGGAATCCGGCTGTTCCCGGACTCATCCACCCCTCCAGCTGACTGCCTGTGGAATTATGACTGAATTAACCTGAAAATCACAGGGAAACTCAGTTTGGAGTCAATTAATATCTGTCACCTCAGCCAAAGTGTTCCATTTGATTTTCCAAAACACAAAAACTCACCTTGGTCGTGTTACCTGTAGATTTGTAAGCTTCAAACACTTATTTGTTGTGTTTTTTATTTCATAATGGCTACTCTGCCCAAACTCTTGTTTGTATGGCATCAGAATACAAAATTTGGGAAGGAAGACGGCAAAACCAACTCAGACCCAGAAAACATGTAGGAAATTGCCGCTCAAGAAACCACAAATCGGCTGAGGCACTCAAAACAATGACAGCAAGCCAGAATTGGAGGAGGCCAACAGCTGTGCCCCATTTTAAAAAGACCATTCCTCTTGTGCCCTGAACTCAATACGCCAGCCTTGAAACCAAATCTCACATCAGAAAATTCATTACAAAGCATGATAAATAAGGGAAATGTGAAAAAGCCAAAGAAATGCAAGAGTCCTTTGTGATATTTGGCTGGATTTAGACACATTGAAACTGGCTGTTTCCAGTCATCCCCCCGTACCACAGACTGACTTTGGAATTCTGATTGAATTCTCCGCAAAATCGGACTGACACGAAATTAGGATGGAATTAGAATCTGTTCCCTCAGCAGAAGGGTTCCCTGTCATTTTCCAAAACACAGAAACTCAACTTGGTCGTGTTGCCTGTAGATTTCTAATCCTGAAAGGGCAACTTGCTGTGTTTTTTTTTTTCTTTCCTAATGGCTACTCTGTCCAAAATCTTGATTGTATTGCACCAGAATACAAAATTTGGGAATAAGAAGGCAAAACCAACTCAGACCCAGAAACATTTAGGAAATTGCCGCTCAAGGAACCACAAATCGGCTGAGGCACCCAAAACAATGACAGCAAGCCAGAATTGCAGCAAGCCAACAGCTGTGCCCTGATTGAAAAAGAACCTTCCTCTGGTGCCCTGAACTCCATATTGCAGCCTCAAAACCAAAGCTCACATCAGAAAATTCATTACAATCCATGATAAATAAGAAAACGGAGAAAAAAGCCAAAGAAATGCAAGAATCCATAATGATATTGGGCTTGATTCAGTCGCAAGAAAACGGGCTGTTCCCGGATTCATCCATTGCTCCAGCTGACAGCCTGTGGAATTCTGACTGAATTCACCTGAAAATCGCAGTGAAACTCAGTTTGGAGGCAGTTATTATCTGTCACCTCAGACCATTTTATTTTCCAAAACACAAAAACTCACCTTGGTCGTGTTACCTGTAGATTTCTCAGCTTCATACACCTATTTGTTGTGTTTTTTATTTCATAATGGGTACTCTGCCCAAACTCTTGTTTGTAAGGCATCAGAATACAAAATTAGTTAAGGAAGAAGGCAAAACCAACTCAGACCCAGAAAACATGTAGGAAATTGTTGCTCAAGAAAAAAAAATTCAGCTAAGGCACTCAAAACAATGACAGCAAGCCAGAATTAGAGCAGGCCAACAGCTGTGCCCTGTTTGAAAAAAACTATTCCCCCGGTGCCCTGAACTCCATATTGCAGCCTCAAAACTAAAGTTCACATCAGAAAATTCATTACAAACCATGATAAATAAGAAAAAGGAGAAAAAAGCCAAAGAAATGCAAGAATCCATAATGATATTGGGCTTAATTTAGTCGCAAGGAAACCGGCTGTTCCCGGATTCATCCACCCCTCCAGCTGATTGCCTGTGGAATTCTGACTGAATTTACCTGAAAATCGCAGTGAAACTCAGTTTGGAGGTAATTAATATTTGTCACCTCAGCCAAAGTGTTCCATTTTATTTTCCAAAACATAAAAACTCACCTTGGTCGTGTTACCTGTAGATTTATAATCTTCAAGTGACTATTTGCTGTGTATTTTATTTCATAATGGCTACTCTGCCCAAACTCTTGTTTGCATGGCGTCAGAATACAAAATTTGGGAAAGAAGAAGGGAAAACCAACTCAGACCCAGAAAACATTTAGGAAATTGCCGCTCAAGAATCCAAAATTCAGCTGAGGCACCCAAAACAAAGACAGCAAGCCAGAATTGGAGCAAGCCAACAGCTGTGCCCTGTTTGAGAAAGAACCTTCGTCTTGCGCCCTGAACTCCATATTGCAGCCTCAAAACCAAAGCTCACATCAGAAAATTCATAACAAACCATGATAAAGAAGAAAACGGAGAAAAAAGCCAAAGAAATGCAAGAATCCATAATGATATTGGGCTTGATTTAGTTGCAAGGGAACCGGCTGTTCCTGATTCATCCACCCCTGCAGCTGACTGCCTGTGGAATTCTGACTGAATTAACCTGAATATGGCAGTGAAACTCAGTTTGGAGGCAATTAGTATCTGTCACCTCAGCCAAAGTGTTCCATTTCATTTTCCAAAACACAAAAACTCCCCTTGGTCGTGTTACTTGTAGATTTCTAAGCTTCAAATGCTATTTCTTGTGTTTTTTATTTCATAATGGCTACTCTGTCCAAACTCTTGTTTGTATTGCGTCAGAATGCAAAATTTGGGAAGGAAGAAGGCAAAACCAACTGAGACCCAGAAAACATTTAGGAAATTGCCGCTCAAGAAACCACAAATTGGCTGAGGCACTCAAAACAATGACTGCAAGCCAGAATTGGAGCAGGCCAACAGCTGTGCCCTGTTTGAAAAAGACCATTCCTCCGGTGCCCTGAAGTCCATATTGCAGCCTCAAAATAAAGCTCACATCAGAAAATTCATTACAAACCATGATAAATAAGAAAAAGGAGAAAAAAGCCAAAGAAATGCAAGAATCCCTAATGATATTGGGCTTGATTCAGTGGCAAGGGAACCGGCTGTTCCCGGATTCATCCACCCCTCCAGCTGACTGCCTGTGGAATTCTGACTGAATTAACCTGAAAATCACAGTGAAACTCAGTTTGGAGGCAATTAATATCTGTCACCTCAGCCAAAGTGTTCCATTTGATTTTCCAAAACACAAAAACTCACCTTGGTCGTGTTACCTGTAGATTTAAAAGCTGCAAATGCCTATTTGTTTTGTTTTTTATTTCATAATGGCTACTCTGTCCAAACTCTTGTTTGTACTCTGTCAGAATACAAAATTTGGGTAGGAGGAAGGCAAAACCAACTCAGACCCAGAAAACATTTAGGAAATTGCCACTCAACAAACCAAAAATCTGCTGAGGCACCCAAAACAATGATAGTAAGCCAGAATTGGAGCAAGCAAAGAGCTGTGTCCTGTTTGAAAAAGAACCTTCCTCTTCTACCCTGAACTCAAAATGCCAGCCTCAAATCCAAAGCTCACAGCAGAAAATTTATTACACACCATGATAAATAAAAAAAGGAGAAAAAAGCCAAAGAAATACAAGAATCCCTAATGATATTGGGTTTGATTTAGTCGCAAGAAAACCGGCTGTTCCCGGATTCATCCAACCCTCCAGCCTACTGCCTGTAGAATTCTGACTGAATTAACCTGAATTGAGGTAATTACTATCTGTCACCTCAGCCAAAGTGTTCCATTTTATTTTCCAAAACACAAAAACTCCCCTTGGTCGTGTTACCTGTAGATTTCTATGCTTCAAACGCCTATTTGTTGTGTTTTTTATTTCATAATGGCTACTCTGCCCAAACTCTTGTTTCTATGGCAGCAGAAAAGAAAATTTGGGAAGGAAGACGACAAATCCAACTCAGACCCAGAAAACATTTAGTAAATTGCCGCTCAAGAAACCACAAATCAGCTGAGGCACCCAAAAAAATGACAGTAAGCCAGAAGTGGAGCAAGCCAACAGCTGTGCCCTGTTTGAAAAAGACCATTCTTCCAGTGCAGTGAACTCCATATTGCAGCCTCAAAACCAAAGCTCACATCAGATAATTCATTACAAATCATGATAAATCAGAAAAATGAGAAAAAAGCCAAAGAAATGCAAGAATCCATAATGATATTGGGCTTGATTCAGTCGCAAGGAATCCGGCTGTTCCCGGACTCATCCACCCCTCCAGCTGACTGCCTGTGGAATTATGACTGAATTAACCTGAAAATCACAGGGAAACTCAGTTTGGAGTCAATTAATATCTGTCACCTCAGCCAAAGTGTTCCATTTGATTTTCCAAAACACAAAAACTCACCTTGGTCGTGTTACCTGTAGATTTGTAAGCTTCAAAAGCCTATTTGTTGTGTTTTTTATTTCATAATGGCTACTCTGCCCAAACTCTTGTTTGTATGGCATCAGAATACAAAATTTGGTAAGGAAGAAGGCAAACCCAACTCAGACCCAGAAAACATGTAGGAAATTGTCGCTCAAGAAACCAAAAGTCAGCTGAGGCACCCAAAAGAATGACAGCAAGCCAGAATTGGAGGAAGCCAACAACTGTGCCCTGTTTTCAAAAGACCATTCTTCCAGGGCTGTGAACTCCATATTGCAGCCTCAAAACCAAAGCTCACATCAGAATATTCATTAAAACCATGAAAAAGAAGAAAACGGAGAAAAAAGCCAAAGAAATGCAAGAATCCATAATGCTATTTGGCTTGATTCAGGAGGGCGGAGCCAAGATGGCGGAATATTGAGGGCGCGCACCGATAGTCCGGGAAAATTTAGTTTAATGAAAGGGGAGTTAAGGTAGCCGCAGAAAATAGAACCAAGAAAAAATTGCAGGGGAAACCCTTCTGGATGGAGCAGCCGTGAATCGGAGGACCTACTGGGAGAACAAGGTCACCCACCGCGGGGAAGCCAAGTCGCGGGACCGAGCTGCAGAAGCCCCAGGGTCTGTGCGCCAGTGCTTCAAGGGGAGTGCATGCCACACAGACAATAGCGGGGAGACTTGGGATGCTCTGGGCACCGAGTCCACACATCGGCGCTGGAAGGGGAGGTGAGCTCAATAACCCGAGACATTGGTGGGGAAACGGGGGTCAGAATCTAGAGGGGGGCCGGAAAGTGCAGCAAACTTACTACCGGAAAGAAGGGGAAAAAAAAGCTTCGGGGTTTCTCTTCCCCCTAACCTTGCAAAGGTTACAAGGCTGCAAGGCTTGAAGAATTCCCAAGAGACAAAGAGCAGGCCTCCTCTCTGGATTTACATATCAATGGGGAAGAGTTAAGGAACTGAGTCACTACAATTCAGTAGCCTAGGCAACCCAGTGGGAGTCCAGAGGAGCCAAAGACTGGAAGCTAAATACCATCAATTCTGCACAGCCCTGCCCTGCGGTGTTACTTACCCCCTGAATAAATAAAATAAATAAATAAATAAAAAGAGAGAGATTTACCAAGCATAACCTGAGGGTGTCACCTTTGCACACCCTTAACCAGGAAGAACCAGGCAGAGCTCTCAGGCCGCACCTATCTCAAGCCTCCAAGGCTCCTCCAACAGCAGGCAGTCCACTTAACACAGACACAGTATAAAAAAAAAAAAAAGAAAAAACCGCACAGTGACACAAGAAGAATTAACTATGCCAAGTAACAAACACAGAAATAGAGGGAGCAAGATCAACGATGACACTATGATGCCTCCAAATAAGCAAAACACCCCAAGCCAAGAGTATGAAGATGATGAGATAGAAGAAATGCAAGATACGGATTTCAAAAAATTTATGATAAGAACATTTAGAAGTTTTCAAAAGCAAATCCTTGAACTACAGAAATCCTTAATGGACAAGATTGAAAATCTCTCTCGTGAAAATGAAATTTTAAGGAAGAGTCAAAATGAAACTCAGAAACCAGTAGAACAGGAAAGTGTAATAGTCAAGAGAAATCAAAATGAAATGAAGAGCTCAATAGATCAAATGACAAACACATTAGAAAGCCTTAAAAACAGAATGGGTGAAGCAGAAGAGAGAATATCGGACTTAGAAGATAGAGCACAGGAAAACATACAGTCAAACCAAAGAAAAGAAGAGGAAATTAGAAACCTAAAAAATATTGTTGGGAATCTACAGGATACTATTAAAAAAACCAACATTCGAGTTCTAGGAGTTCCTGAAGGCATGGAGAGAGAGAAAGGATTGGAAGGCCTTTTTAGTGAGATACTAGCAGAGAACTTTCCAGGTTTGGAGAAGGACAGAGATATCCTAGTACAGGAAGCTCATAGAACCCCCAATAAACATGACCAAAAGAGATCCTCACCACGACACGTGGTAATTAAACTTACCACAGTGAAACATAAAGAAAAGATCCTAAAATGTGCAAGAGAGAAACGTCAGATTACTCTCAGAGGATCTCCAATCAGACTCACAGCTGACTTCTCATCAGAAACCCTACAAGCTAGGAGGGAATGGCGAGACATAGCACAAGTGCTAAGAGAGAAAAATTGCCAGCCCAGAATATTATATCCTGCCAAGCTCTCATTTGTGAATGAAGGTGAAATAAAGACCTTTCATAGCAAACAGAAATTGAAGGACTTTGTGGCCACTCGTCCGGCCCTGCAAAAGATACTTAAAGATGTGCTACACTCAGAAACACAGAAACACGGCCATCAATATGAAAGAAGGGAAAGGAAGAACACCTATCAGTAAAAGAGCATGGGAAGCTCAAAGCATATACTAGAAAATATTTCCGGGAAAATGGCAGGGCAAAGTCACTACATATCAATAGTCACATTGAACATTAATGGTCTGAATTCTTCAGTTAAAAGACACCGTTTGGCTGACTGGCTCACAGAACACAACCCAACTATTTGTTGCCTACAAGAAACACATCTCTCTAACAAAGAGGCATGCAGACTGAAAGTGAAAGGTTGGAAAAAGATATTCCATGCCAACAGAAACCAAAAAAAAGCAGGTGTAGCCCTATTAATATCAGACAAAATAAACTTTAATACAAAAACTGTTAAGAGAGACAAAGAGGGACACTATATAATGATTAAGGGTTCAATTCAACAGGAAGATGTAACTATTATAAATGTATATGCACCTAATTACAGGGCACCGTTCTATTTAAAAGATATGTTAAGGGACTTAAAGTGAGATTTAGATTCCAATACAATAGTACTGGGGGACTTCAATACTCCACTCTCAGAAATAGACAGATCATCCGGACAGAAGATCAACAAGGAAACAGCAGATTTAATTGACACTATTGCCCAAATGGATCTAACAGATATCTACAGAACTTTCAACCCTACATCTACAGACTTCACATTCTTCTCAGCAGCGCATGGAACCTTCTCTAGGATTGATCACATACTAGGCCATAAAGCAAGTCTCAGCAAATTTAAAAGAATTAGAATCATACCATGCAGCTTCTCAGACCACAGCGGGATGAAGCTGGAAATTAGCAACTCAGGAAACCCCAGAAAGTATGCAAACACATGGAGACTGAACAACATGCTCCTGAATGAACACTGGGTCATTCAAGAAATCAAAAGAGAAATCAAAAACTTTCTGGAAGTAAATGAAGACAACAACACAACATATCAAAACTTATGGGATACAGAAAAAGCAATATTGAGAGGCAAATTTATAGCAATAGGTGCCTATATCAAGAAATTGGAAAGGTACCAAATAAATGAGCTTTCAGCGCACCTCAAGGACCTAGAAAAACTGCAGCAAACCAAACCCAAATCTAGTAGGAGAAGAGAACTAATTAAAACCAGAGAAGAAATTAACAGGATTGAATCCAAAAAAACATTACAAAAAATCAGCCAAGCGAGAAGCTGGTTTTTTGAAAAAATAAACAAAATTGACACCCCATTGGCCCAACTAACTAAAAAAAGAAGAGAAAAGACCCAAATCAATAAAATCAGAGATGAAAAAGGAAACGTAACAACAGACACCACAGAAATAAAAAGAATCATCAGAAATTACTACAAGGACCTGTATGCCAGCAAACAGGAAAACCTATCAGAAATGGATAGATTCCTGGACACATGCAATCTACCAAAATTGAACCATGAAGACATCAAAAACCTAAATAGACCCATAACTGAAACAGAAATTGAAACAGTAATAAAGGCCCTCCCAACAAAGAAAAGCCCAGGACCAGATGGATTCACTGCTGAATTCTACCAGACATTTAAAGAAGAACTAATCCCATTTCTTCTCAAACTATTCAGAACAATCGAAAAAGAGGGAATCCTCCCAAATTCTTTCCATGAAGCCAGCATCACCTTAATCCCTAAGCCAGAGAAAGATGCAGCACTGAAAGAAAATTACAGACCAATATCCCTGATGAACATAGATGCAAAAATCCTCAATAAAATTCTGGCCAATAGAATACAACAACACATCAGGAAAATCATCCACCCAGACCAAGTGGGATTCATCCCTGGTATGCAGGGATGGTTCAACATTCGCAAATCAATCAATGTGATTCACCACATTAACAGACTGCAGAAGAAAAACCATACGGTTATCTCAATTGATGCAGAGAAAGAATTTGATAAAATTCAACACCCTTTCATGATGAAAACTCTAAGCAAATTGGGTATAGAAGGAACATTCCTCAATATAATCAAAGCAATTTATAAAAAACCCACAGCCAGCATCCTATTGAATGGGGAAAAGTTGGAAGCATTTCCACTGAAATCTGGCACCAGGCAGGGATGCCCACTCTCACCACTGCTATTTAACATAGTTCTGGAAGTTTTAGCCAGAGCCATCAGATAAGAAAAAGAAATCAAAGGAATACAAATCAAGAAGGAAGAAGTCAAACTATCCCTCTTTGCAGACGATATGATTCTGTACTTAGAGGATCCAAAGAACTCTACTAAGAGACTATTGGAACTCATAGAGGAGTTTGGCAAAGTGGCAGGATATAAAATCAATGCACAAAAATCAACAGCCTTTGTATACACAAGCAATGCCATGACTGAGAAAGAACTGCTAAGATCAATCCCATTCACAATAGCTACAAAAACAATCAAATACCTTGGAATAAACTTAACCAAGGACGTTAAAGATCTCTACGATGAAAATTACAAAACCTTAAAGAAAGAAATAGAAGAGGATACCAAAAAATGGAAAAATCTTCCATGCTCATGGATTGGAAGAATCAACATCATCAAAATGTCCATTCTCCCAAAAGCAATTTATAGATTCAATGCAATCCCAATCAAGATACCAAAGACATTCTTCGCAGATCTAGAAAAAATGATGCTGAAATTCATATGGAGGCACAAGAGACCTCGAATAGCTAAAGCAATCTTGTACAACAAAAACAAAGCCGGAGGCATCACAATACCAGACTTCAGGACATACTACAGGGCAGTTGTAATCAAAACAGCATGGTACTGGTACAGAAACAGATGGATAGACCAATGGAACAGAATTGAAACACCAGAAATCAACCCAAACATCTACAGCCAACTTATATTTGATCAAGGATCTAAAACTAATTCCTGGAGCAAGGACAGTCTATTCAATAAATGGTGCTGGGAAAACTGGATTTCCACGTGCAGAAGCATGAAGCAAGACCCCTACCTTACACCTTACACAAAAATCCACTCAACGTGGATTAAAGACCTAAATCTACGTCCTGACACCATTAAGTTATTAGAGAACATTGGAGAAACCCTTCAAGATATTGGCACAGGCAAAGAATTTCTGGAAAAGACCCGGGAGGCACAGACAGTCAAAGCCAAAATCAACTATTGGGATTGCATCAAATTGAGAAGTTTCTGTACTGCAAAAGAAACAGTCAGGAGAGTGAAGAGACAACCGACAGAATGGGAAAAAATATTTGCAAACTATGCAACAGATAAAGGGTTAATAACCAGAATCTACAAAGAGATCAAGAAACTCCACAAAAACAAAACCAACAACCCACTTAAGAGATGGGCCAAGGACTTCAATAGACATTTTTCAAAAGAGGAAATCCAAATGGCCAACAGGCACATGAAAAAATGTTCAAGGTCACTAGCAATCAGGGAAATGCAAATCAAAAGCACAATGAGGTTTCACCTCACCCCGGTTAGAATGGCTCACATACAGAAATCTACCAACAACAGATGCTGGCGAGGATGTGGGGAAAAAGGGACACTAACCCACTGTTGGTGGGAATGCAAACTGGTCAAGCCACTATGGAAATCAGTCTGGAGATTCCTCAGAAACCTGAATATAACCCTACCGTTCGACCCAGCCATCCCACTCCTTGGAATTTACCCAAAGGAGTTTAAATTGATAAACAAAAAAGCGGTCTACACCCTAATGTTTATTGCAGCACAATTCACAATAGCCAAGACCTGGAACCAACCTAAATGCCCATCAATGGTAGACTGGATAAAGAAATTATGGGATATGTATTCTTTAGAATACTATACCGCAGTAAGAAACAACGAAATCCAGTCATTTGCAACAAAATGGAGGAATCTGGAACACATCATGCTGAGTGAAGTAAGCCAGTCCCAAAGGGACAAATACCATATGTTCTCCCTGATCGGTGACAACTGACTGAACACCAAAAAGGAAACCTCCTGAAGTGAAATGGACACTATGAGAAATGGTGACTTGATCAGCATAGCCCTGACTGCTAATGGACAACTTAATACATTATCCCTCATAGTATTTTTTTTTGTCTGTTCTACTTAATATGACTGGTTTAATTCTGTAATTATCACACAGTTATTCTTAAGTGTTGAAAATTAACTGAAATGTGATCCCTGTTAAACATAAGAGTGGGAATAAGAGAGGGAAGAGATGTATAATTTGGGGCATGCTCAGGCTGACTTGCCCCAATTGGTAGAGTTGGAAACATACCAGGGGATTCCAATTCAATCCCATCAAGGTGGCATGTGCCAATGCCATCTCACTATTCCAAGTGATCAATTTCAGTTCACAATTGATCATAATGAAAGGACTAAGAGTCAAAGGGAGCACATAAACAAGTCTAGTATCTGCTAACACTAACCGATAGAATAAATAAAGGGGAGAGTGATCCAACATGGGAAGTGAGATACTCAGCAGACTCATAGAATGGCGGATGTCCTAAATAGCACTCTGGCCTCAGAATCAGCCCTAAAGGCACTCGCATCTGGCTGAAAAGCCCATGAGAGTATTTCAGGCATGGAAAGCCAAGACACTCTGGCAAAAAGATCTCTGTGAGTGAGATCCCAGTGGAAAGAACAGGTCTTCAAAGAGGGAGGTGCCTTTCTCTGAAGGGAGGAGAGAACCTCCACTTTGACTATGACCGTGTCTAAACAAGATAAGAGTCGGAGAACTCAAGGGGCTTCCATAGCCTTGGAAACTCATGACTGGTGCATAGGGAGATTACTGATGCCATAAACAGGAGTGTCAATTTGTAAAGTCAACAACAGGAGTCACTGTGCACTTACTCCTCATGTAGGATCTCTGTCCTTAATGTGCTGTACACTGAGGCTTAATGCTATAACGAGTACTCAAACAGTATATTTCACTTTGTGTTTCTATGGGGGTGCAAACGATTGAAATCTTTACTTAATGTACACTAAACTGATCTTCTGTAAAAAAAAAAAAAAAAAAAGAAAGAAATTATCAATTCCCAACTTGACTCTCACTGGGATTAAACATGACAATAGGTCTGCTCTGATTTCATCATCATTTAAAAAAAATCATCTATTATTTTTCACTTTATGTTTCTGTGTGGGAGCAAACTGTTGAAATCCTTACTTAAGGTATACTAAGCTGATCTTCTGTATATTAAGATAATCGAAAATGAATCTTGATGTGAATGGACGGGGAGAGGGAGTGGGAAAGGGGAGGGTTGTGGGTGGGAGGGACGGTATGGGGGGGTAAGCCATTGTAATCCATAAGTCGTACTTTGGAAATTTATATTCATTAAATAAAAGATAAAAAAAAATTAAAAAAAAACAAATGCAAAAAAAAAATAAAAGGATCTGTGCTATCAAAAAAAAAAAAAAAGGAGAAAAAAGCCAAAGAAATGCAAGAATCCATAATGATATTGGGCTTGATTCAGTCGCAAGGAAACCGGCAGTTCCCGGATTCATCCACCCTCTAGCTGACTGCTTGGGGAATTCTCACTGAATTAATCTGAAAATCGCAGTGAAACTCAGGTTGGAATCCATTAATATCTGTCACCTCAGCCAAAGTGTTCCATTTGATTTTGCAAAACACAAAAACTCACCTTGTTCATGTTACCTGTAGATTTATAAGCTTCAAATGCCTATTTGTTGTGTTTTTTATTTCATAATGGCTACTCTGCCCAAACTCTTGTTTGTATTGCGTCCGAATACAAAATTTTGGTAGGAGGAAGGCAAAACCAACTCAGACCCAGAAAAAATTTAGGAAATTGCCACTCAAGAAACCAAAGGTCAGCTGAGGCACCCAAAACAATGACAGCAAGCCAGAATTGGAGCAAGCCAACAATGTGCCCTGATGGAAAAAGAAACATCCTCTTGTGCTCTGAACTCAAAATGTCAGCCTCAAAAGCAAAGCTCACATCAGAAAATTCATTACAAAGCATGATAAATAAGAAAAATGAGAATAAATCTAAAGAAATGCAAGATTCCATAATGATAAAAGGCTTGATTTAGTCGCAAGGAAACCGGTTGTTCACGGATTCATCCACCCCTACAGCTGACTGCCTGTGGAATTCTGACTGAATTAACCTGAAAATCACAGTGAAACTCAGTTTGGAGGCAAATAATATCTCTCACCACAGCCAAAGTGTTCTATTTTATATTCCAAAACACAAAAACTTACCTTGGTCATGTTACCTGTAGATGTGTAAGCTTCAAATGCGTATTTGTTGTGTTTTTTATTTCATAATGGCTACTCTGTCCAAACTCTTGTTTGTATTGCGTCAGAATACAAAATTTGGGAAGGAAGAAGGCAAAACCAACTCAGACCCAGAAAACATTTAGGAAATTGCCGCTCAAGAAACCAAACTCAGCTGAGGCACCCAAACCAATGACAGTAAGCCAGAATTGGAGCAAGCAAAGATCCGTGCCCTGTTTGAATAAGACCCTTCTTCCGGTGCCCTGAACTCCATATTGCAGCCTGAAAAGCAAAGCTCACATCAGAAAATTCATTACAAACCATGATAAATAAGAAAAAGGAGAAAAAAGCCAAAGAAATGCAAGAATCCATAATGATATTGGGCTTGATCTAGTTGCAAGGAAATCGGGTCCTCCCAGATTCATCCCCCCCTCCAGCTGACTGCCTGTGGAATGCTGACTGAATTAACCTGAAAATCCCAGGGAAACTTAGTTTGGAGGCAATTAATATCTGTCACCTCAGCCAAAGTGCTCCATTTGATTTTCCAAAACACAAAAACTCACCTTGGTGGTGTTACCTGTAGATTTATAAGCTTCAAACGCCGATTTGTTGTGTTTTTTATTTCATAATGGCTACTCTGCCCCAACTCTTGTTTGTATTGTGTCTGAATACAACATTTGGGAAGGAAGAAGGGAAAACCAACTCAGACCTAGAAACATTTAGGTAATTGCCACTCAACAAACCAAAATTGAGCTGAGGCACCCAAAATAATGACAGCTAGCCAGAATTGGAGCAAGTCAACAGCTGTGCCCTGATTGAAAAAGAACCTTCCTCTTGTGCCCTGAACTCAATATGCCAGCCCCAAAATTCAAAGCTCACATCAGAAAATTCATTACAAACCATGATAAATAAGAAAAATGAGAAAAATCCAAAGAAATGCAAGAATCCATAATGATATTGCGCTTGATTCAGTCGAAAGGAAACCGGCTGTTCCCGGATTCATCCACCCTCCAGCTGACTTCTTGGGGAATTCTCACTGAATTAATCTGAAAATCGCAGTGAAACTCAGTTTGGAGTCAATTAATATCTGTCACCTCAGCCAAAGTGTTCCATTTGATTTTCCAAAACACAAAAACTCACCTTGGTCGTGTTACCTGTAGATTTCTAAGCTTCAAACGCCTATTTGTTGTGTTTTTTTATTTCATAATGGCTACTCTGCCCCAACTCTTGTTTGTATTGCGTCAGAATACAACATTTGCGAAAGAAGAAGGCAAAACCAACTCAGACCCAGAAAACATGTAGGAAATTGCCACTCAACAAACCAAAATTGAGCTGAGGCACCCAAAATAATGACAGCAAGCCAGAATTGGAGCAAGTCAACAGCTGTGCCCTGATTGAAAAAGAACCTTCCTCTAGTGCCCTGAACTCAATATGGCAGCCACAAAACCAAAGCTCACATAAGAAAATTCATTACAAACCATGATAAATAAGAAAAATGAGAAGGAAGCCAAAAAAATGCAAGAATCCATAATGATATTGGGCTTGATTCAGTGGCAAGGAAATGGGCTGTTCCCGGATTCATCCACCCCTCCAGCTGACTGCCTGTGGAATGCTGACTGAATTAACCTGAAAATCGCAGTGAAACTCAGTTTGGAGTCAATTACTATCTGTCACCTCAGCCAAAGTGTTCCATTTGATTTTCCAAAACACAAAAACTCACCTTTGTGGTGTTACCTGTAGATTTCTAAGCTTCAAACGCCGATTTGTTGTGTTTTTTATTTCATAATGGCTACTCTGCCCCAACTCTTGTTTGTATTGTGTCAGAATACAAAATTTGGGTAGGAGGAAGGCAAAAGCAACTCAGACCCAGAAACATTTAGGAAATTGCCGCTCACGAAAGCAAAAGTCAGCTGAGGCACCCAAAAAATGACAATAAGACAGAATTGGAGCAAGCAAAGAGCTGTGCCCTGTTTGAAAAAGATCCTTCCTCTTCTGCAATTAACTCCATACTGCAGCCTCAAAACCAAAGCTCACATCAGAAAATTCATTACAAACCATGATAAATAAGAAAAATGAGAATAAATCCAAAGAAATGGAAGATTCCATAATGATATTAGGTTTGATTTAGTCACAAGTAAACCGGTTGTTCCCGGATTCATCCACCCCTACAGCTGACTGCCTGTGGAATTCTGACTGAATTAACCTGAAAATCACAGTGTAACTCAGTTTGGAGGCAATTAATATCTGTCACCACAGCCAAAGTGTTCTATTTTATATTCCAAAACACAAAAACTCACCTTGGTCATGTTACCAGTAGGTGTCTAAGCTTCAAACGCCTATTTGTTGTGTTTTTTATTTCATAATGGCTACTCTGTCCAAACTCTTGTTTGTATTGCGTCAGAAGATAACATTTGGGAAGGAAGAAGGCAAAACCAACTCAGATCAGAAAGCATTTAGGAAATTGCCGCTCAAGAAACCAAACTCAGCTGAGGCACCCAAACCAATGACAGTAAGCCAGACTGGAGCAAGCAAAGAGGTGTGACCTGATTGAAAAAGAACCATCCTCTTCTGCCCTGAACTCCATATTTCATCCTCAAAATAAAGCTCACATCAGAAAATTCATTACAAACCATGATGAATAAGAAAAAGGAGAAAGAAACCAAAGAAATGCAAGAATCCATAATGATATTAAGCTTGATTTAGTCGTAAGTAAACCGGCTGTTCCCGGATTCATCCACCCCTCCAGCCGACTGCCTGTGGAATTCTGAATGAATTAACTTGAAAATCGCAGTGAAACTCAGTTTGGAGGCAATTAATATCTGTCACCTCAGCCAAAGTGTTCCATTTGATTTTCCAAAACACAAAAACTCACCTTGGTCGTGTTACCTGTAGATGTATAAGCTTCAAACGCCTATTTGTTGTGTTTTTTCTTTCATAATGGCTACTCTGCCGAAACTCTTGTTTGTATTTCGTCAGAATACAAAATTTGGGAAGGAAGAAGGCAAAACCAACTCAGACCCAGAAAACATTTAGGAAATTGCCGCTCAGAAAGCACAAATCGGCTGAGACACCAAAAACAAGACAGCAAGCCAGAATTGGAGCAAGTCAACAGCTGTGCCCTGATTGAAAAAGAACCATCCTCTTGTGTCCTGAACTCAAAATGCAGGCCTCAAATCCAAAGCTCACATCAGAAAATTCATTACAAACCATGATAAATAAGAAAAAGGAAAAAAAAAAGCCAAAGAAATGCAACAATCTATAATGATATTGGGCTTGATTTAGTCGCAAGGAAACCAGCTGTTCCCGGATTCATCCAGCCCTCCAGCCGACTGCCTGTGGAATTCTGACTGAATTAACCTGAATTGAGGCAATTAATGTCTGTCAGCTCAGCCAAAGTGTTCCATTTTATTTTCCAAAACACAAAAACTCACCTTGGTCGTGTTACCTGTAGATTTCTAAGCTTCAAACGCCTATTTGTTGTGTTTTTTATTTCATAATGGCTACTATGCCCAAACTCTTGTTTGTATTGCGTCAGAATACAACATTTGGGTAGGAAGACGGCAAAACCAACTCAGACCCAGAAAACATGTAGGAAATTGCCGCTCAACAAACCAAAATTGAGCTGAGGCACCCAAAATAATAACAGCAAGCCAGAATTGGAGCAAGTCAACAGCTGTACCCTGATTGAAAAAGAACCTTCCTCTAGTGCCCTGAACTCAATATGGCAGCCTCAAAACCAAAGCTCACATCAGAAAATTCATTACAAACCATGATAAATAAGAAAAAGGAGAAAGAAACCAAAGAAATGCAAGAATCCATAATGATATTTGGCTTGATTGAGTTGCAAGGAAACTGGCTGTTCCCGGATTCATCCACCCCTACAGCTGACTGCCTGTGGAATTCTGACTGAATTACCCTGAAAATCGCAGTGAAACTCAGTTTGGAGGCAATTAATATCTGTCACCTCAGCCAAAGTGTTCCATTTGATTTTCCAAAACACAAAAACTCACCTTGGTGGTGTTACCTGTAGATTTCTAAGCTTCAAACGCCTATTTGTTGTGTTTTTTATTTCATAATGGCTACTCTGTCCAAACTCTTGTTTGTATTGCGTCAGAAGATAACATTTGGGAAGGAAGAAGGCAAAACCAACTCAGATCAGAAAGCATTTAGGAAATTGCCGCTCAAGAAACCAAACTCAGCTGAGGCACCCAAACCAATGACAGTAAGCCAGACTGGAGCAAGCAAAGAGGTGTGACCTGATTGAAAAAGAACCATCCTCTTCTGCCCTGAACTCCATATTTCATCCTCAAAATAAAGCTCACATCAGAAAATTCATTACAAACCATGATGAATAAGAAAAAGGAGAAAGAAACCAAAGAAATGCAAGAATCCATAATGATATTAAGCTTGATTTAGTCGTAAGTAAACCGGCTGTTCCCGGATTCATCCACCCCTCCAGCCGACTGCCTGTGGAATTCTGAATGAATTAACTTGAAAATCGCAGTGAAACTCAGTTTGGAGGCAATTAATATCTGTCACCTCAGCCAAAGTGTTCCATTTGATTTTCCAAAACACAAAAACTCACCTTGGTCGTGTTACCTGTAGATGTATAAGCTTCAAACGCCTATTTGTTGTGTTTTTTCTTTCATAATGGCTACTCTGCCGAAACTCTTGTTTGTATTTCGTCAGAATACAAAATTTGGGAAGGAAGAAGGCAAAACCAACTCAGACCCAGAAAACATTTAGGAAATTGCCGCTCAGAAAGCACAAATCGGCTGAGACACCAAAAACAAGACAGCAAGCCAGAATTGGAGCAAGTCAACAGCTGTGCCCTGATTGAAAAAGAACCATCCTCTTGTGTCCTGAACTCAAAATGCAGGCCTCAAATCCAAAGCTCACATCAGAAAATTCATTACAAACCATGATAAATAAGAAAAAGGAGAAAAAAGCCAAAGAAATGCAAGAGTCCTTTGTGATACTTGGCGGGATTTAGAAACAAGGAAACTGGCTGTTTCCGGATTCATCCCCCCATCCACAGACTGACTTTGGAATTCTGATTGAATTCTCCGTAAAATCAGACTGACACTAAATTAGGATGGAATTAGAATCTGTTCCCTCAGCAGAAGGTTTCCATGTCATTTTCAAACCACAGAAACTCATCTTGGTCATGTTGCCTGTAGATTTCTAATCCTGAAAGGCCAATTTGCTGTGTTTTTCGTTTTCTTTCATAATGGCTACTCTATCCAAAATCTTGATTGTATTGCATCAGAATAGACATTTGGGAAGGAAGAAGGCAAAACCAACTCAGACCCAGAAAACATTCAGCAAACTGACCCTCAAGAAACCAAAACTCAGCTGAGGCACCCAACAATAACAGCAAGCCAGAATTGGAGCAAGCAAACAGCTGTGCCCTGATTGAAAAAGACCATTCCTCTTGTACCCTGAACTGAATATGCCAGCCTCAAACCAAAGCTCACATCAGAAAATTCATTACAAACCTTGATAAATAAGAAAAATGAGAAAAAAGCCAAAGAAATGCAAGCATCCATAATGATATTGGGCTTGATTAGTCGCAAGGAAACCAGCTGTTCCCGCATTCATCCAACCCTCCAGCTGACTGCCTGTGGACTTCTGACTAAATTAACCTGAAAATCCCAGTGAAACTCAGTTTGGAGGCAATTACTATCTGTCACATCAGCCAAAGTGTTCCATTGTATTTTCCAAAACACAAAAACTCACCTTGGTCCTGTTACCTGTAGATTTCTAAGCTTCAAAACATATTTGTTGTGTTTTTTTATTTCATAATGGCTACTCTGTCCAAACTCTTGTTTGTATTGCGTCAGAATACAAAATTTGGGAAGGAAGAAGGCAAAACCAACTCAGACCCAGAAAACATTTAGGAAATTGCCGCTCAAGAAACTACAAATCAGCTGAGGGACCCAAAACAATGACAGCAAAGCAGAATTGAAACAAGCCAACAGCTGTGCCCTATTGAAAAATACAATTTCTGGTGCCTTGAACTCAATATGCCGGCCTCAAAACCAAAGCTCACATCAGAAAATTCATTACAAACCATGACAAATAAGAAAAATCAGAAAACAGCCAAATAAATGCAAGAATCCATAATGATATAGGGCTGGATTTAGTCGCGAGGAAACCGGCTGTTCCTGGATTCATCCACCCCTCCAGCTGACTGCCTGTGGAATTCTGACTGAATTAACCTGAAAATCACAGTAAAACTCAGTTTGGAGGCAATTACTATCTGTCACCTCAGCCAAAGTGTTCCATTTGATTTTCCAAAACACAAAACCTCACCTTGGTCGTGTTACCTGTAGCTTCAAAAGCCTATTTGTTGTGTTTTTTATTTCCTAATGGCTACTCTGTCCAAACTCTTGTTTGCATTGTGTCAGAATACAAAATTTGGGAAAAAGAAGGCAAAACCAACTCAGAACCAGTAAACATTTAGGAAATTGCCACTGAGGAAACCACAAATCAGCTGAGGCACCAAAACCAATGACAGCAAGCCAGAATTGGAGCAAGGCAACAGCTGTTCCCTGATTGAAAAAGACCATTCCTCAGGTTCCCTGAACTCCATATTGCAGCCTCAAAACCAAAGAATACATCAGCAAATTCATTACAAACCATGATAAATAAGAAAAATGAGAAAAATGCCAAAGAAATGCAAGAATCCATAATGATATTGGGCTTGATTTAGTCGCAAGGAAACCAGCTGTTCCCGCATTCATCCAACCCTCCAGCTGACTGCCTGTGGACTTCTGACTAAATTAACCTGAAAATCGCAGTGAAACTCAGTTTGGAGGCAATTACTATCTATAACATCAGCCAAAGTGTTCCATTGTATTTTCCAAAACACAAAAACTCACCTTGGTCGTGTTACCTGTAGATTTATAAGCTTCAAACGCCTATGTGTTGTGTTTTTTTATTTCATAATGGCTACTCTGTCCAAAATCTTGTTTGTATTGCGTCAGAATACAAAATTTGGGAAGGAAGAAGGCAAAACCAACTCAGACCCAGAAAACATTTAGGAAATTGCCGCTCAAGAAACTACAAATCAGCTGAGCGACCCAAAACAATGACAGCAAAGCAGAATTGATGCAAGCCAACAGCTGTGCCCTATTGAAAAATACAATTTCTGGTGCCTTGAACTCAATATGCCAGCCTCAAAACCAAAGCTCACATCAGAAAATTCATTACAAACCATGGCAAATAAGAAAAATCAGAAAACAGCCAAATAAATGCAAGAATCCATAATGATATAGGGCTGGATTTAGTCGCGAGGAAACCGGCTGTTCCTGGATTCATCCACCCCTCCAGCTGACTGCCTGTGGAATTCTGACTGAATTAACTTGAAAATCGCAGTGAAACTCAGTTTGGAGGCAATTAATATCTGTCACCTCAGCCAAAGTGTTCCATTTGATTTTCCAAAACACAAAACCTCACCTTGGTCGTGTTACCTGTAGCTTCAAATGCTTATTTGTTGTGTTTTTTATTTCATGATGGCTACTCTGTCCAAACTCTTGTTTGCATTGTGTCAGAATACAAAATTTGGGAATAAGAAGGCAAAACCAACTCAGAATCAGTAAACATTTAGGTAATTGCCACTGAGGAAACCACAAATCAGCTGAGGCACCCAAACCAAGGACAGCAAGCCAGAATTGGAGCAAGGCAACAGCTGTTCCCTGATTGAAAAAGACCATTCCTCAGGTTCCCTGAACTCCATATTGCAGCCTCAAAACCAAAGAACACATCAGCAAATTCATTACAAACCATGACAAATAAGAAAAATGAGAAAATAGACAAAGACATGCAAGAATCCATAATGACATTGGGCTGGATTTAGTCGCAAGGAAACCGGCTGTTCCCGAATTCATCCACCACTCCAGCCGACTGCCTGTGGAATTCTGACTGAATTAACCTGAAAATCGCAGTGAAACTCAGTTTGGAGGCAATTAATATCTGTCACCTCAGCCAAAGTGTTCCATTTTATTTTCCAAAACACAAAAACTCACCAAAAGTCAGCTGAGGCACCCAAAACAAGGACAGCAAGCCAGAATTGGAGCAAGCCAACAGCTGTGCCGTGATTGAAAAAGAACCTTCGTCTTGTGCCCTGATCTCAATATGCCAGCCTCAAAACCAAAGCTCACATCAGAAAATTCATTACAAATCATGATAAATAAGGGAAATGTGAAAAAGCCAAAGAAATGCAAGAGTCCTTTGTGATATTTGGCTGGATTGAGACAGAAGGAAACTGGCTGTTTCCAGATTCATCCCCCCCTTCCACAGACTGACTTTGGAATTCTGATTGAATTCACCTCAAAATCGCACTCACACTCCATTTGGAGGGAATTAGAATCGGTCCCCTCAGCAGAAGGGTTCAGTGTCATTTTCCAAAACACAGAAACTCATCTTGCTCATGTTGCCTGTAGATTTCTAATCCTGAAAGGGTAATTTGGTGTGTTTTTTTTTTTTCTTTCATAATGGCTACTCTGTCCAAAATCTTCCTTGTATTGCATCAGAATACAAAATTTGGGAATAAGAAGGCAAAACCAACTCAGACCCAGAAAACATTTAGGAAATTACCACTCAAGAATCCACAAATCGGCTGAGCGACACAAAACAATGACATCCAGCCAGAATTTGAGCAAGACAAAAGCTGTGCCCTGTTTGAAAATGTACATTCCTCCGGAGCCCTGAACTCAATATGCCAGCCTCAAAAACAAATATCACACCAGAAAATTCATTACAAACCATGATGAACAAGAAAAATGAGAAAAAAGCCAAAGAAATTCAAGAATGCATAATGATATTGGGATTGATTTAGTTGCAAGGAGACCGGATGTTCCCGGATTCATCCAACCCTCCAGCTGACTGCCTGTGGACTTCTGACTAAATTAACCTGAAAATCGCAGTGAAACTCAGTTTGGAGGCAATTAATATCTGTCACCTCAGCCAAAGTGTTCCATTTTATTTTCCAAAACACAAAAACTCACCAAAAGTCAGCTGAGGCACCCAAAACAAGGACAGCAAGCCAGAATTGGAGCAAGCCAACAGCTGTGCCGTGATTGAAAAAGAACCTTCGTCTTGTGCCCTGATCTCAATATGCCAGCCTCAAAACCAAAGCTCACATCAGAAAATTCATTACAAATCATGATAAATAAGGGAAATGTGAAAAAGCCAAAGAAATGCAAGAGTCCTTTGTGATATTTGGCTGGATTGAGACAGAAGGAAACTGGCTGTTTCCAGATTCATCCCCCCCTTCCACAGACTGACTTTGGAATTCTGATTGAATTCACCTCAAAATCGCACTCACACTCCATTTGGAGGGAATTAGAATCGGTCCCCTCAGCAGAAGGGTTCAGTGTCATTTTCCAAAACACAGAAACTCATCTTGCTCATGTTGCCTGTAGATTTCTAATCCTGAAAGGGTAATTTGGTGTGTTTTTTTTTTTTCTTTCATAATGGCTACTCTGTCCAAAATCTTCCTTGTATTGCATCAGAATACAAAATTTGGGAATAAGAAGGCAAAACCAACTCAGACCCAGAAAACATTTAGGAAATTACCACTCAAGAATCCACAAATCGGCTGAGCGACACAAAACAATGACATCCAGCCAGAATTTGAGCAAGACAAAAGCTGTGCCCTGTTTGAAAATGTACATTCCTCCGGAGCCCTGAACTCAATATGCCAGCCTCAAAAACAAATATCACACCAGAAAATTCATTACAAACCATGATGAACAAGAAAAATGAGAAAAAAGCCAAAGAAATTCAAGAATGCATAATGATATTGGGATTGATTTAGTTGCAAGGAGACCGGATGTTCCCGGATTCATCCAACCCTCCAGCTGACTGCCTGTGGACTTCTGACTAAATTAACCTGAAAATCACAGTGAAACTCAGTTTGGAGGCAATTAATATCTGTCACCTCAGCCAAAGTATTCCATAGTATTTTCCAAAACACAAAAACTCACCTTGCTCGTGTTACCTGTAGATTTATAAGCTTCAAACGCCTATGTGTTGTGTTTTTTATTTCATAATGGCTACTCTGTCCAAACTCTTGTTAGTATTGCGTCAGAATACAAAATTTGGGAAGGAAGAAGGCAAAACCAACTCAGACCCAGAAAACATTTAGGAAATTGCTGCTCAAGAAACCTCAAATCAGCTGGGGCACATAAACCAATGACAGCAAGCAGAATTTAAGCAAGCCAACAGCTGTGCCCTGATTGAAAAAGAAGCTTTCTCTTTTGCACTGAACTCCATATTGCAGCCTCAAAACCAAAGCTCACATCAGAAACGTCATTACAAACCATGATAAATAAGAAAAATGAGAAAAAAGCCAAAGAAATGCAGGAGTTCTTAGTGATATTGGGCTTGATTTATTCCCATGTAAACGGCTGTTTCCAGATTCATCCACACCTCCCAGCTGAGTGAATGTGTATTCTGACTGAATTAACCTGGAAATCGAAGTGAAACTCAGTTTCGAGGGAATTAGAATCTGTCCCCTCAGCAGAAGTGTTCCATGACATTTTCCAAAACACAAAAACTCACCTTGCTCGTGTTACCTGTTGATTTCTAAGGTTCAAACGCCTAATGTTTTGCTTTTAATTTCATAATGGCTACTCTGTCCAAACTCTTGTTTGTATTGCGTCAGAATACAAAATTTGGGAAGGAAGAAGGCAAAACCAACTCAGACACCGAAAACATTTAGAAAATTGCCTCTCATGAAACCAAACACCGCTGAGGCACCCAAAAACTTAAAACAAGACAGAATTGGAACAAGCCAACAGCTGTGCCCTGATTGAAAAAGAACCTTCCTCTTGTGCCCTGAACTCAATATGCCAGCCTCAAAACCAAAGCTGACATCAGAAAATTCATTACAAACCAGGATAAATAAGAGAAATGTGAAAAAGCCAAAGAAATGCAAGAATCCATAATGATATTGGGCTTGATTTAGTCACAAGGAAACCGGCTGTTCCCAGATTCATCCACCACTGCAGCTGACTGCCTGTGGACTTCTGACTGAATTAACCTGAAAATCGCAGTGAAACTCAGTTTGGAGACTATTAATATCTGTCACCTCAGCCAAAGTGTTCCATTTTATTTTCCAAAACACAAAACCTCACCTTGGTCGTGTTACCTGTAGCTTCAAATGCCTACTTGTTGTGTTTTTTATTTCATAATGGCTACTCTGCCAAAACTCTTGTTTCTATGGCGTCAGAAAACAACATTTGGGAAGGAAGAAGGCAAAACCAACTCAGACCCAAAAACATTTAGGAAATTGCCGCTCAAGAAACCACAAATCGGCTGAGAGACCCAAAAAAGTGACAGCAAAGCAGAATTGAAGCAAGCCAACAGCTGTGCCCTCATTGAAAAATACAATTCCTCTGGTGCCTTGAAGTCAACATGCCAGCCTCAAAACCAAAGCTCACATCAGAAAATTCATTACAAACCAGGATAAATAAGAGAAATGAGAAAAAAGCTAAAGAAATGCAAGAATCCATAATGATATTGGGCTTGATTTAGTCACAAGGAAACCAGCTGTTCCTGGATTCATCCCCCCCTCCAGCTAACTGCCTGTGGACTTCTGACTGAATTATCCTGAAAATCACAGTGAAACTCAGTTTGGAGACTATTAATATCTGTCACCTCAGCCAAAGTGTTCCATTTGATTTTACAAAACACAAAAACTCACCTTGGTCGTGTTACCTGTAGCTTCAAATGCCTATTTGTTGTGTTTTTTATTTCATGATGGCTACTCTGTCCAAACTATTGTTTGCATTGTGTCAGAATACAAAATTTGGGAATAAGAAGGTAAAACCAACTCAGAACCAGTAAACATTTAGGAAATTGCCACTGAGGAAACCACAAATCGGCTGAGGCACCCAAACCAATGACAGCAAGGCAGAATTGGAGCAAGCCAACAGCTGTGCCCTCATTGAAAAAGAACCATCCTCTTGTGCCCTGAACTTCATATTGAAGCCTCAAAACCAAAGCTCACATCAGAAAAGTCATTACAAACCATGATAAATGATAAATCCATAAAGATATTGGGGTTGATTTAGTCACAAGGAAACCAGCTGTTCGCGGATGCATCCACCCCTCCCGCTGACTGCCTGTGGAATTCTGAGTGAATTAAACTGAAAATCGCAGTGAAACTCAGTTAATATCTGTCACCTCAGCCAAAGTGTTCCATTTGATTTTCCAAAACACAAAAACTCACCTTGGTCGTGTTACCTGTAGATTTATATGCTTCGAACAACTTTTGTTGTGTTTTTTTTATTTCATAATGGCTACTCTGTCCAAACTCTTGTTTGCATTTTGTCAGAATGCAAAATTTGGGACAAAACAATGACAGCAAGCCAGAATTGGAGCAGGCCAACAGCTGTGACCTGTTTGAAAAAGACCATTCCTCTGTTGCCCTGAACTCCTTATTGCAGCCTCAAAACCAAAGCTCACATAAGAAAATTCATTACAAACCATGATAAATAAGAAAAAGGAGAAAAATGCCAAAGAAATGCAAGAATCCATAATGATATTGGGCTTGATTTAGTCGCAAGGAAACCGGCTGTTCCCGGATTCATCCACCCCTCCAGCTGACTGCCTGTGGAATTCTGACTGAATTAACCTGAAAATCACAGTGAAACTCAGCTTGGAGGCAATTAATATCTGTCACCTCAGCCAAAGTGTTCCACGTTATTTTCCAAAACACAAAACCTCACCTTGGTCATGTTACCTGTAGATTTGTAAGCTTCAAAGCTCTTTTTGCTATGGTTTTTATTTCATAATGGCTACTCTGCCCAAACTCTTGTTTGTATTGAGTCAGTTACAAAATTAGGGAAGGAAGAAGGCAAAACCAACTCTGACTCAGAAAACATTTAGGAAATTGCCGCTCAAGAAACCACAAATTGGCTAAGGCACCCAAAACAATGATACTAAGAAAGAATTGGAGCAAGCCAACAGCTGTGCCCTGATTGAAAAAGAACCTTCCTCTTGTGCCCTGAACTCAATATGCCAGCCTCAAAACCAAAGCTCACATCAGAAAATTCATTACAAACCATGATAAATAAGAAAAATGAGAAATGAGCAAAGAAATGCGCCAGTTCTTAGTGATATTGGGTAGGATTTAGTCACAAAGAAACCGGCTATTCCCGGATTCATCCACCAATCCAGCTGACTGACTGTGGAATTCTGACTGAATTAACCTAAAAATTGCAGTGAAACTCAGTTTGGAGGCAATTACTATCTGTCACCTCAGCCAAAGTGTTCCATTTGATTTTCCAAAACAGAAAAACTCACATTGGTCGTGTTACCTGTAGATTTCTAAGCTTCAAATGCCTATTTGTTTTGTTTTTTTCTTTCATAATGGCTACTCTGTCCAAACTCTTGTGTGTATTGCCTCAGAATACAAAATTTGGGAAGTAAGAAGGCAAAACCAACTCAGACCCACAAAACATTTACGAAATTGCCGCTCAAGAAAACACATCTGCTGAGGTACCCAAAACCTTGAAAGCAAGACAGAATTAGAGCAAGTCAACAGCTGTGCCTTTTTTGAAAAAGACCATTCCTCCCATGCCCTGAACTCCATATTCCAGCCTCGAAACCAAAGCTCACATCAGAAAATTCATTACAAACCATGATAAAGAAGAAAAATGAGAAAAAAGCCAAAGAAATGCAGGAGTTCTTAGTGATATTGGGCTTGATTAATTCCCATGATAACAGCTATTTCCAGATTCATCCACACCTCCCAGCTGATTGTCTGTGGTTTCTGACAGAATTAACATGAAAATCACAGTGAACCTCAGTTTGGAGGCAATTAATATCTGTCACCTCAGCCAAAGTGTTCCATTTGATTTTCCAAAACACAAAAACTCAGCTTGTTCATGTTACCTGTAGATTTGTAAGCTCGAACGCTTTTTATTGTGTTTTTTATTTCATAATGGCTACTCTGCCCAAACACTTGTTTGTGTTGCGTCAGAATACAAAATGTGGGAAGGAAGAAGGCAAAACCAACTCAGACCCAGAAAACATTTAGGAAATTGCCACTCAAGAAACCAAACATCAGCTGAGGCACCCAAAGCAATGACAGCAAGCCAAAATTGTAGCAAGCCAACAGCTGTGCCCTGATTGAAAAAGAACCTTCCACTTGTGCCCTGAACTCCATATTGCAGCCTCAAAACCAAAGCTCACATCAGAAAATTCATAACAAACCATGATAAATAAGGGAAATGTGAAAAAGCCAAAGAAATGCAAGAGTTCTTTGTGATATTTGGCTTGATTTATACAAAAGGAAACTGACTGTTTCCAGATTCGTCCCCCCCTTCCACAGACTGACTTTGGAATTCTGATTGAATTCACCTCAAAATCGCACTCACACTCAATTTGGAGGGAATGAGAATCTGTCCCCTCAGCAGAAGGGTTCCATGTCATTTTCCAAAACACAGAAACTCATACTGGTCGAGTTGCCTGTAGATATCTAATCCTGAAAGGGCAATTTGCTATGTTTTTTTTTTTTTTCTTTCATAATGGCTACTCTGTCAAAATCTTGCTTGTATTGCATCAGAATACAAAATTTGGGAATAAGAAGGCAAATCCTACTCAGACCCAGAAAACATTTAGGGAATTGCCACTCAAGAAACCACAAATATTCTGAGGCATCCAAAACAATGACAGCAAGCTGGAATTGGAGCAAGCCAACAGCTGTGCCCTGATTGAAAAAGAACCTTCCTCTTGTGCCCTGAACTCAATATGCCAGCCTCAAAACCAAAGCTCACATCAGAAAATTCATTACAAACCATGATAAATCAGAAAAATGAGACAAAAGCCAAAGAAATGCACGAGTTCTTCGTGATATTTGGCTGGATTTAGACACAAGGAAACTGGCTGTTTAAAGATTCATCACCCCTTCCACTGACTGACTTTGGAATTCTGATTGAATTCACCTCAAAATCGCACTCACACTCAATTTGGAGGGAATTAGAATCTGTCCCCTCAGCAGAAGGGTTCCATGTCATTTTCCAAAACACAGAAACTCATCTTGGTCGAGTTGCCTGTAGATTTCTAATCCTGAAAGGGCAATTTGCTGTGTTTTTTTTTTCTTTCATAATGGCTACTCTGTCAAAATCTTGCTTGTATTGCATCAGAATACAAAATTTGGGAATAAGAAGGCAAAACCAACTCAGACCCAGAAAACATTTAGGAAATTGCCGCTCAAGAAACCACAAATCGGCTGAGGCACCCAAAACAATGACATCCAGCCAGAATTGTAGGAAGCCAACAGCTGTGCCCTGATTGAAAAAGAACCTCCCTCTTGTGCACAAAAATTCAATATGCCAGCCTCAAAACCAAAGCTCACATCAGAAAATTCATTACAAACCATGATAAATAAGAAAAATGAGAAAAAAGCCAAAGAAATGCAGGATTTTTTAGGGATATTGGGCTTGAATTATGGCCATGTAAACGGCTGTTTCCAGATTCATCCACACCTCCCAACTGAGTGTCTTTGGTTTCTGAATGAATTAACAAAAAAATCGCAGTGAAACTCGGTTTTGGAGGCAATTAATATCTGTCACCTCAGCCATAGTGTTCAATTTTATTTTCGAAAACACAAAAACTTACTTGCTCGTGTTACCTGTACATATATAAGCTTCAAACACATATTTGTTGTGTTTTTTATTTCATAATGGCTACTCTGTCCTAACTCTTGTTTGTATTACGTCAGAATACAAAATTTTGGAAGGAAGAAGGCAAAACCAACTCAGACCCAGAAAACATGTAGGAAATTGCCGCTAAAGAAACCAAAATCAGCTGAGGCACGCAAAACAATGACAGCAAGCCAGAATTGCAACAAGCCAACAGCTGTGTCCTGTTTGAAAAAGACCATTGATCCGGTCATGTTGCCTATAGATTTCTAATCCTGAAAGGGCAATTTGCTGTGTTTTTTTTTTTTTTCTTTCATAATGGCTACTCTGTCCAAAATCTTGCGTATGTTGCGTCAGAATACAAAATTTGGGAATAAGAAGGCAAATCCGACTCAGACCCAGAAAACATTTAGGAAACTACAACACAAGAATCCACAAATCAGCTGAGGAACCCAAAACAATGACAGCAAGCAGAATTGGAGCACGCCAACAGCTGTGCCCTGATTGAAAAAGAACCTTCCTCTTGTGCCCTGAACTCCATATTGCTGCCTCAAAACCAAAGGTCACATCAGAAAATTCATTACAAACCATGATAAATAAGAAAAATCAGAAAAAAAGCCAAAGAAATGCAAGAATCCATAATGATATTGGGCTTGATTTAGTCGCATGGAAGCCAGCAGTTCCCAGATTCATCCACGCCTAAAGCTGACTGCCTGTGGAATTCTCACAGAATTAACCCGAAAATCGCAGTGAAACTCGGTTTGGAGGCAATTAATATCTGTCACCTCAGCCAAAGTTTTCCATTTCATTTTCCAAAACAAAAAAACTCACTTTGGTCGTGTTACCTGCAGATTTAAAATCTTGAAACGCTATTTGTTGTGCTGTTTATTTCATAATGACTACTCTGTACAAACTCTTCTTTGCATTGCATCAGAATACTAAATTTGGGAAGGAAGAAGGCAAAACCAACTCAGACCCAGAAAACATTTAGGAAATTGCCACTCAAGAAACCACAAATTAGCTGCGACACCCAAAACCTTGAAAGCAAGACAGAATTGGAGCAAGACAACAGCTGTGCCCTGATTGAACAAGACCATTAATCCAGTGCCCAGAACTCCATATTGCAGCCTCAAAACCAAAGCTCCCATCAGAAAATTCATTACAAACCATGAAAAATAAGGGAAATCTGAGAAAGCCAAAGAAATTCAAGAGTCCTTTGTGATATTTGGCTGGATTTAGACAGAAGGAAATTGTCTGTTCCCGGATTCATCCCCCCCTTCCACAGACAGACTTTGGAATTCTGACTGAATTCACCTCAAAATCGCACTCTCACTCAATTTGGAGGGAATTAGAATCTGTCCCCTCTGCAGAAGGGTTCCATGTCATTTTCCAAAACACAGAAACATATCTTGGTCGTGTTGCCTGTAGATTTCTAATCCTGAAAGGGCAATTTGCTGTGTTTTTTTTTTTTTTTCCTTCATAATGGCTACTCTGTCCAAAATCTTGCTTGTATTACGTCACAATACAAAATTTGGGAATAAGAAGGCAAATCCGACTCAGACACAGAAAACATTTAGGAAACTGCAGCACAAGAATCCACAAATCAGCTGAGGAACCCACAACAAGGACTGCAAGCAGAATTGCAGCAAGACAACAGCAGTGCCCTGATTGAAAAAGAACCTTCCTCTTGTGCCCTGAACTCAATATGCCAGCCTCAAAACCAAAGCTCATATCAGAAAATTCATTACAAATCATGATAAATAAGAAAAATGAGAAAAAAGCCAAAGAAATGCAAGAATCCATAATGATATTGGGCTGGATTTAGTCGCAAGGATACGGGCTGTTCCCGGATTCATCCACCCCTCCAGCTGACTGCCTGTGGAATTCTGACTGAATTTACCTGAAAATCGCAGTGAAACTCAGTTTGGAGGCAATTAATATCTGTCACCTCAGCCAAAGTGTTCCATTTGATTTTCCAAAACACAAAAACTCACCTTGGTTGTGTTACCTGTAGATTTCCAAGCTTCAAACGCCTATTTGTTGTGTTTTTTCTTTCATAATGGCTACTCTGTCCAAACTCTTGTTTGTATTGCATCAGAATACAAAATTTGGGAATAAGAAGGCAAAACCAACTCAGAACCAGAAAACATTTAGGGAATTGCCACTCAAGAAACCACAAATATTCTGAGGCATCCAAAACAATGACAGCAAGCTGGAATTGGAGCAAGCCAACAGCTGTGCCCTGATTGAAAAAGAACCTTCCTCTTGTGCCCTGAACTCAATATGCCAGCCTCAAAACCAAAGCTCACATCAGAAAATTCATAACAAACCATGATAAACAAGAAAAATGAGAAAAAAGCCAAAGAAATGCAGGAGTTCTTAGTGATGTTGGGCTTGATTTATTCCCTTGTTAATGGCTGTTTCCAGATTTATCCACACCTCCCAGCTGAGTGTCTGTGGTTTCTGTCTGAATTAACACGAAAATCGCAGTGAAACTCAGTTTGGAGGCAATTAATATCTGTCACCTCAGCCAAAGTGTTCCACTTCATTTTCCAAAACACAAAAACTCACCTTGGTCGAGTTACCTGTAGACTTCTAAGCTTCAAACACCTATTTGTTGTGTTGTTTATTTCATAATGACTACTCTGCCCAAACTCTTGTTTTTATTGCGTCAGAATACAAAATTTGGAAAGGAAGAAGTCAAAACCAATTCAGACCCAGAAAACATTTAGGAATACCGCTCAAGAAACCAAAAGTCAGCTGAGGTACCCAAAACAATGACAGCAAGGCAAAATGGGAGCAAGGCAACAACTGTGCCCTGGTTGAAAAAGACCATTTCTCCGGTGCCCTGAACTCCATATTGCAGCCTCAAAACCAAAGCTCACATCAGAAAATTCATTACAAACCTTGATAAATAAGGGAAATGTGAAAAAGCCAAAGAAATGCAAGAGTTCTTTGTGATATTTGGCTGGATTTACACAGAAGGAAACTGGCTGTTTAAAGATTCATCCCCCCCTTCCACAGACAGACTTTGGAATTCTGATTGAATTCACCTCAAAATCGCACTCACACTCAATTTGGAGGGAATGAGAATCTGTCCCCTCAGCAGAAGGGTTCCATGTCATTTTCCAAAACACAGAAACTCATATTGGTCGAGTTGCCTGTAGATATCTAATCCTGAAAGGGCAATTTGCTGTGTTTTTTTTTTTTTTCTTTCATAATGGCTACTCTGTCAAAATCTTGCTTGTATTGCATCAGAATACAAAATTTGGGAATAAGAAGGCAAAACCGACTCAGACCCAGAAAACATTTAAGAAATTGCCGCTAAAGAAACCACAAATCGGCTGAGGCACCCAAAACAATGACAGCAAGCCAGAATTGGAGCAAGCCAACAGCTGTGCCCTGATTGAAAAAGAACCTTCCTCTTGTGCCCTGAACTCAATATGCCAGCCTCAAAACCAAAGCTGACATCAGAAAATTCATTACAAACCATGATAAATAAGAAAAATGAGAAAAAAGCCAAAGAAATGCAGGAGTTCTTAGTAATATTGGGCTTGTTTTATTGCCATGTAAATGGCTGTTTCCAGATTCATCAACCCCCCAGCTGACTGCCTGTGGAATTCTGACTGAATTAACCTGAAAATCACTGTGAAACTCAGTTTGGAGGCAATTAATATCTGTCACCTCAGCCAAAGTGTTCCATTTTATTTTCTAAAACACAAAAACTCACCTTGGTAGGATTACCTGTAGATGTCTAAGTTTCAACCTCCTATTTGGTGTGTGTTTTTTTTCATAATGGCTACTCTGTCCAAACTATTGTTTGTGTTGTGTCAGAATACATAATTTGGGAAGGAAGACGGCAAAACCAACTCAGACCCAGAAAACATTTAGGAAATTGCCGCTCAAGAAACCAAAAGTCAGCTGAGGCACCAAAAACATGGACAGTAAGCCAGAATTGGAGCACTCCAACAGCTGTGCTCTGATTGAAAAAGAACCTTCCTCTTGTGCCCTGAACTCAACATGCCAGCCTCAAAACCAAAGCTCACATCAGAAAATTCATTGCAAACGATGATAAACAAGAAAAATGAGAAAAAAGCCAAAGATATGCAGGAATTCTTAGTAATATTGGGCTTGATTTATTCCCTTATTGATGGCTGTTTCCAGATTCATCCACATGTCCCAGCTGAGTGTCTGTGGTTTCTGACTGAATTAAAATGAAATTCACAGTAAAACTTGCTTTGGATGCAATTAATATGTGTCACCTCAGCCAAAGTGTTCCATTTGATTTTCCAAAACACAAAAACTCACCTTCGTCGTGTTACCTGTGGATTTTGAAGCTTCAAAAGCCTATTTGTTGTGTTTTTTATTTCATAATGGCTACTCTGTCCAAACTCTTGTTTGTATTGCGTCAGAATACAAAATTTGGGAAGGAAGAAGGCAAAACCAACTCAGACCCAGAAAACATTTAGGAAATTGCTGCTCAAGAAACCACAAATCAGCTGAGGCACCCAAAACAATGACTGAAGCCAGAATTGTACCACACAAACAGTTGTGCCCTGATTGAAAAAGAACCATCCTCTTGTGCCCTGAACTCAATATGCCAGCCTGTGGATTTCTAAGCTTCAAACGCCTATTTGTTGTGTTTTTTAGTTCATAATGGCTACTCTGTCCAAACTCTTGTTTGTATTGCTTCAGAATACAAAATATGGGAAGGAAGGAGGAAAAACAAACTCAGACCCAGAAAACATTTAGGAATTTGTCGCTCAAGAAACCAAAAGTCAGCTGAGACACCCAAAACAATGAAAGCAAGCCAGAATTGGAGCAAGCCAACAGCTGCGCCCTGATTGAAAAATAACCATCCTCTTGTGCCCTGAACTCAATATGCCGGCCTCAAAACCAAAGTTCACATCAGAAAATTCATTACAAACCATGATAAAAAAGGGAAATGTGAAAAAGCCAAAGAAATGCAAGAGTACTTTACTGATATTTGGCTGGATTTAGACACAAGGAAACTGGCTGTTTCCAGATTCATCGCCCCTTTCACTGCCTGACTTTGGAATTCTGATGGATTTCACCTCAAAATTGCACTCACACTCATTTTCGAGGGAATTAGTATCTGTCCCCTCAGCAGAAAGGTTCCACGTCATTTTCCAAAACACAGAAACTCATCTTGGTCGTCTTGCCTGTAGATTTCTAATCCTGAAAGGGTAATTTGATGTGTTTTTTTTTTTTTTTCATAATGGCTACTCTGCAAAAACTCTTGTTTGTATTGTGTCAGAATACAAAATTTGGGAAAGAAGAATGCAAAACTGACTCCGACACAGAAAACACTTTGAATGTTGCCGCTCAAGAACCACAGATCAGCTGAGGCATCCTAAACAATGACAGTAAGCCAGAATTGGAGAATACCAACAGCTGTTCCCTGATTGAAAAGTACCATCCTCTTGTTCCCTGAACTCAATATGCCAGCCTCAAAACCAAAGCTCACATCAGAAAATTCACTACAAACCATGATAAATAAGAAAAATGAGAAAAAAACCAAAGAAATGGAAGAATTTATAATGATATTTGGTTGGATTCCGTCGCAAGGAAACTGCTGTTCCCGGATTCATCCACCCCTCCAGCTGACTGCCTGTGGAATTCTGACTAAATTAACCTGAGAATCCAAGTGAAACTCAGTTGGAGGCAATTAACATCTGTCACCTCAGCGAAAGTGTTCCAATTTATTTTCAAAAACACAAAACCTCACCTTGGTCGTGTTACCTGTAGATTTCTGAGCTTCAAACACATATTTGTTGTGTTTTTCATTTCTTAATGGCTACACTGTCCAAACTCGTGTTTGTATTGCATCAGAATACGAAATTTGGGAAGGAAAAAGGCAAACCCAACTCAGAACCAGAAAACACTTAGGAAATTGCAGCTCAACACACCAAAATTGAGCTTAGGCACCCAAAACAATGACAGCAAGCCAGAATTGGAGCAAGCCAACAACTGTGTCCTGATTGAAAAAGAACCTTCCTCTTGTGCCCTGAACTCCATATGCCAGCCTCAAAACCAAAGATGACATCAGAAAATTCATTACAAACCATGATAAACAAGAAAAATGAGAAAAAAAAATGCAAGAATCCGTAATGATATTGGGCTTGATTCAGTCGCAAGGAAACTGGCTCTTCCCAGATTCATTCCACTCTCCAGCTGACTGCCTGTGGAATTCTGACTGAATTAACACGAAAATCGCAGTGAAACTCAGTTTGGAGGCAATTAATAACTGTCACCTCAGCCAAAGTGTTCCATTTTATTTTCCAAAACACAAAAACTCACCTTGGTCGTGTTTCCTGTAGCATCAAAGGCCAATTTGTTGTGTTTTTTATTTCAGAATGGCTACTCTGTATAAACTCTTGTTTGTATGGCATCAGAATACAAAATTTGGGAAGTAAGAAGGCAAAACCAACTCAGACCCCGAAAACATTTAAGAAATTGCCACAGAAGAAACCAGAAATTGGCTGAGGCACCCAAAACAATGACAGCAAGCCAGAATTGGAGAACGCCAACAGCTGTGCCCTGATTGAAAAAGAACCTTCCTCTTAAGCCCTGAACTCAATATGCCAGCCTTCAAAACCAAAGATGACATCAGAAAATTCATGACAAACCATGATAAATAAGAAAAAGGAGAAAAAAAGCTAAAGAAATGCAAGAATCCATAATGATATTGGGCTTGATTTAGTCCCAAGGAAACCAGCTGTTCCCGGATTAATCCACCACTCCAGCTGTCTGCCTGTGGAATTTTGACGGAATTAACCTGAAAATCACAGTGAAACTCAGTTTGGAGGCAGTTAATATCTGTCATCTCAGCCAAAGTGTTCCATTTTATTTTCCAAAACACAAAAACTCACCTTGGTCGTGTAACCTGTAGATTTTTAAGCTTCAGATGCCCATTTGTTGTGTTTTGTATTTCATAATCGGTACTCTGCCCAAAGTCATGTTTGTATGGCATCGGAATAAAAAATTTGGGAAGGAGGAAGCTAAACCAAATCAGACCCAGGAAACATTTAGGAAATTGCCGCTCAACAAAGCAAAATTGAGCTGAGGCACCCAAAACAATGACAGCAAGCCAGAATTGAAGCAAGACAACAGCTGTGCCCTGTTTGAAAAAGACCATTCCTCCAGTACCCTGAACTCCATATTGCAGCCTCACAACCAAAGCTCATCTCAGAAAATTCATTACAAACCATGATAAATAATGGAAATGTGAAAAAGCCAAAGAAATGCAAGCCTATGGAATCCAAACTGAATTAACTGAATTAACCTGAAAATCGCAGTGAAACTAGTTTGGAGACCATTAATATCTGTCACCTCAGCCAAAGTGTTCCATTGTATTTTCCAAAACACAAAAACTCACCTTGGTCATGTTACCTGCAGATTTGTAAGCTTCAAACACCTATTTGTTGTGTTTTTTATTTTATAATGGCTACTCTGTCCAAAATCTTGCTTGTATTGCATCAGAATACAAAATTTGGGAAGGAAGAAGGCAAAGCCAACTCAGACCCAGAGAACATTTGGAAAATTGCCACACAAGAAACCACAAATCGGCTGAGGCACCCAAAACAATGACAGCAAGCCAGAAGTGGAGCAAGCCAACAGCTGTGCCCTGATTGAAAAAGAACCATCCTCTTGTGCCCTGAACTCCATATTACAGCCTCAAAAACAAAGCTCACATCAGAAAATTCATTACAAACCGTGATAAATAAAAAAAAGTGAAAAAATCCAAAGAAATGCAAGAATCCATAATGATATTGGGCTTGATTTAGTTGGAAGGAAACTTACTATTCCCGTATTCATCCACCCCTGCAGCTGACTGCCTGTGGAATTCAGACTGAATTAACCTGACAATCGCAGGAAGCTCAAGAAAAAAATTTCAGCTGAGTCACCCAAAACAATGACAGCAAGCCAGAATTGGAGCAAGCCAACAGCTCTGCCCTGTTTGAAAAAGACCATTCCTCCGGTGCCCTGAACTCCATATTGCACCCTCAAAACCAAAGCTCACATCAGAAAATTCATTACAAACCATGATAAATAAGGGAAATGTGAAAAAGCCAAAGAAATGCAAGAGTCCTTTGTGATATTTGGCAGGATTTAGACACAAAGAAACTGGCTTTTTCCAGATTCATCTCCCCCTTCCACAAACTGACTTTGGAATTCTGATTGAATTCACCTCAAAATCACACTCACACTCAATTTAGAGGGAATTAGAATCTGTCACCTCAGTAGAAGCGTTCCATGTCATTTTCCAAAACACAGAATCTCATCTTGGTTGTGCTGCCTATGGATTTCTAATCCTGAAAAGGCAATTTGCTTCAAACACCTATTTGTTGTGTTTTTTATTTTATAATGGCTACTCTGTCCAAAATCTTGCTTGTATTGCATCAGAATATAAAATTTGGGAAGCAAGAAGGCAAAACCGACTCAGACCCAGAAAACATTTCGCAAATTGCCACATAAGAAACCACAAATCAGCTGAGGCACCCAAAACAATGACAAGAAGCCAGAATTTGAGGAAGCCAAAAGCTGTGCCCTGATTGAAAAAGAACCTTCCTCTTGTGCCCTGAACTCAATATGCCAGCCTCAAAACCGAAGATCACATCAGAAAATTCATTACAAACCATGATAAATAAGAAAAAGGAGAAAAAATCCTTAGAAATGGAAAATCCATAATGATATTGGGCTTGATTTAGTCACTAGGAAACCGGCTGTTCCCGGATTCATCCACCCCTGCAACTGACTGCCTGTGGAATTCTGACTGAATTAACCTGAAAATCACAGTGAAACTCAGTTTGGAGGCAATTAATATCTGTCACCTCAGCCAAAGTGTTCCATTTGATTTTCCAAAACACAAAACCTCACCTTGGTCGTGTTACCTGTAGATTTCTAAGCTTCAAATGCCTATTTGTTGTGTTTTTTATTTCATAATGGGTACTCGGCCCAAACTCTTGTTTGTATGCCTTCAGAATACAAAATTTGGGAAGGAAGAAGGAAAAACCAACTCAGACCCAGAAATCATTTAGGAAAATGCCGATCAAGAAACCACAAATCGGCTGAGGTACCCAAAACAATGACAGCAAGCCAGAATTGGAGCAGGCCAACAGCTGTGCCCTGTTTGAAAAAGAACCATCCTCTTCTGCCCTGAACTCCATATTCCAGCCTCAAAACCAAAGCTCATATCAGAAAATTCATTACAAATCATGATAAATAAGAAAAATGAGAAAAAAGCCAAAGAAATGCAAGAATCCATAATGATATTGGGCTTGATTTAGTCGCAAGGAAACCGGTTGTCCCGGATTCTTCCATCCCTCCAGCTGAATGCCTGTGGAATTCTGACTGAATTAACCTGGAAATCGCAGAGAAACTCAGTTTGGAGGCAGTTAATATCTGACACCTCAGCCAAAGTGTTCCATTTGATTTTCCAAAACACAAAAACTCACCTTGGTTGTGTTACCTGTAGATTTCTAAGCTTCAAATGCCTATTTGTTGTGTTTTTTTATTTCATAATGGCTACTTTAACCAAACTCCTGTTTGTATTGCGTCAGAATACAAAATTTGGGAAGGAAGAAGGCAAAACCAACTCAGACCCAGAAATCATTAAGGAAATTGCTGCTCAAGAAACCAAAAGTCAGCTGAGGCACCCAAACCAATGACAGTAAGCCAGATTGCAGCAAGAAAAGAGGTGTGCCCTGATTACAAACAACCATCCTCTTCTGCCCAGAACTCCATATTGCAGCCTCAAAATAAAGCTCACATCAGAAAATTCATTACAAACCCGGATAAATAAGAAAAATGAGAAAAAAGCCAAAGAAATGCAAGAATCCATAATGATATTTTGCTTGATTTAGTCACAAGGAAATTGGCTCTTCCCAGATTCATACCCCCCTCCAGCTGACTGCCTGTGGAATTCTGACTGAATTAACCTGAAAATCGCAGTGAAACTCATTTTGGAGGCAATTAATGTCTGTCACCTCAGCCAAAGTGTTCCATTTGATTTTGCAAAACACAAAAACTCACCTTGGTCGTGTTACCTGTAGATTTCCAAGCTTCAAACGCGTATTTGTTGTGTTTTTTTTATTTCATAATGGCTACTCTGTCAAAACTCTTGTTTGTATTGCCTCAGAATACAACATTTGGGAAGGAAGAAGGCAAAACCAACTCAGACCCAGAAAACATTTAGGAAATTGCCACTCAACAAACCAAATTTGAGCTGAGGCACCCAAAATAATGACAGCAAGGCAGAATTAGAGCAAGTCAACAGCTGTGCATTGACTGAGAAAGAACCTTCGTCTAGTGCCCTGAACTCCATATTGCAGCCTCAAAACCAAAGGTCACATCAGAAAATTCATTACAAATCATCATAAATAAGAAAAAAGAGAAAAAAGCCAAAGCAATGCAAGAATCCATAATGATATTTGGCTTGATTCAGTCGAAAGGAAATCGGCTCTTTCCAGATTCATCCACCCCTCCATCTGACTACCTGTGGAATTTGAGAGAATTAACCTAAAAATCGCAGTGAAACTCAGTTTGGAGGCCATTAATATCTGTCTCCACAACCAAAGTGTTCCATTTTATTTTCCAAAACACAAAACCTCACCTTCGTCGTGTTACCTGTAGATTTCTGAGCTTCAAACGACTATCTGTTGTGTTTTTTATTTCATAATGGCTACTTTAACCAAACTCTTGTTTGTATTGCGTCAGAATACAACAGTTGGGAAGGAAGAAGGCAAAACCAACTCAGACCCAGAAAACATTTAGGAAATTGCCCCTGAAGAAAGCAAAAGTCAGCTGAGGTACCCAAATCAATGAAATTAAACCAGATTGGATCAAGCAAAGAGGTGTTTCCTGATTGAAAAAGAACCATCCTCTTCTGCCCTGAAGTCCATATTGCAGCCTCAAAACCAAAGCTCACATCAGAAAATTCATTACAAACCTTGATAAATAAGAAAACGGAGAAAGAAGCCAAAGAAATGCAAGAATCCATAATGACATTGGGCTTGATTCAGTCGCAAGGAAACCGGCTGTTCCCGGATCATTCACCCCTCCAGCTGACTCCCTGTGCAATTCTGACTGAATTAACCTGAAAATTGCAGTGAAACTCAGTTTGGAGGCAATTACTATCTGTCACCTCAGCCAAATTGTTTCATTTGATTTTCCAAAACACAAAACCTCACCTTGGTCATGTTACCTGTAGATTTCTAAGCTTTAAATGCCTATTTGTTGCGTTTTTTCTTTCATAATGGCTACTCTGCCCAAACTCTTGTTTGTAAGGCATCAGAATAGAAAATTTGGGAAGGAAGAAGGTAAAACGAACTCAGACCCAGAAAACATTTAGGAAATTGCCACTCAAGAAACCACAAATCAGCTGAGGCAGCCAAAACAATGACAGCATGCCAGAATTGGAGCAGGGCAACAGCTGTGCCCTGTTTGAAAAAGACCATTCTTTTAGTGCCATGAACTCCATATTGCAGCCTCAAAACCAAATTCACATCAGAAATTTCATTACAAACCATGATAAATAATGGAAATGTGAAAAAGCCAAAGAAATGCAAGAGTCCTTTGTGATATTTGGTGGGATTAGACACAAGGAAACTGGCTGTTTCCGGATTCATCCCCCCATCCACAGACTGACTTTGGAATTCTGATTGAATTCACCTCAAAATCCCACTCACATTCAATTTGGATGAATTAGTATCTGTCCCCTCAGCAGAAGGGTTCCATGTCATTTTCCAAACCACAGAAACTCATCTTGGTCATGTTGCCTGTAGATTTCTAATCCTGAAAGGCCAATTTGCTGTGTTTTTTGTTTTCTTTCATAATGGCTACACTGTCCAGAATCTTGCTTGTATTGCATGAGAATACACAATTTGGGAAGGAAGAAGGCAAAACCAACTCAGACCCAGAAAATATTCAGCAAACTGACCCTCAAGAAACCAAAAGTCAGCTGAGGAACCCAACAATGACAGCAAGCCAGAATTGGAGCAAGCCAACAACTGTGCCCTGATTGAAAAAGACCATTCCCCTTGTGCCCTGAACGCAATATACCAGCCTTAAAACCAAAGCTCACATAAGAAAATTCATTACAAACCATGATAAATTAGAAAACGGAGAAAAAAGCCAAGGAAATGCAAGAATCCATAATGATATTGGGCTTGATTCAGTCGCAAGGAAACGGGCTGTTCCCGGATTCATCCACCCCTCCAGCTGACTGCCTTTGGAATTCTGACTGAATTAACCTGGAAATCGCAGTGAAACTCAGTTTGGAGGCAATTAATATCTGTCACCTCAGCCGAAGTGTTCCATTTGATTTTCCAAAACACAAAAACTAACCTTGGTCGTGTTACCTGTAGATTTCTAAGCTTCGAACGCCTATTTGTTTTGTTTTTTTTTTTTTTTATTTCATAATGGCTACGCAGCCCAAACTCTTGTTTGTATGGCAGCAGAAAAGAATTTTGGGAAGGAAGACTGCAAAACCAACTCAGACCCAGAAAACATTCAGGAAATTGCTGCTCAAGAAACCAAAAGTCAGCTGAGGCACCCAAAACAATGACAGCAAGCCAGAATTGGAGCTGGCCAACAGCTGTGCCCTGATTTAAAAAGACCATTCCCCCGGTGCCCTGAAGTCCATATTGCAGCCTCAAAACCAAAGCTCACATCAGAAAATTCATAACAAACCATGATAAACAAGAAAAAGGAGAAAAAAGCCAAAGAAATGCAAGAATCCATAATGATATTGGGCTTGATGTAGTCGCAAGGAAACTGGCTGTTCCCGGATTCATCCACCCCTCCAGCTGACTGCCTGTGGTATTCTGACTGAATTCACCTGAAAATCGCAGTGAAACTCAGTTTGGAGGCAATTACTATCTGTCACCTCAGCCAAAGTGTTCCAGTTGATTTTCCAAAACACAAAACCTCACCTTGGTCATGTTACCTGTAGATTTCTAAGCTTCGATCACCTATTTGTTGTGTTTTTTATTTCATAATGGCTGCTCTGTCCAAACTCTTGTTTGTAATGCGACAGAATACAAAATTTGGGAAGGAAGAAGGCAAAACCAACTCAGACCCAGAAAACATTTAGGAAATTGCCACTCAACAAACCAAAATTGAGCTGAGGCATGCAAAACAAGACAGCAAGCCAGAATTGGAGCAAGCCAAGAGCTGTGCCCTGTTTAAAAAAAAAAAACCTTCCTCTTGTGCCCTGAACTCCATACTGCAGCCTCAAAACCAAAGCTCACATCAGAAAATTCATTACAAAGCATGATAAATCCGAAAAATGAGAAAAAAGCCAAAGAAATGCAAGAGTCCTTTCTGATATTTGGCTGCATTTAGTCGCAAGGAAACCGGCTGTTCCAGGATTCATCCCCCCCTCCAGCTGACTGCCTGTGGAATTCTCACTGAATTAACCTGAAAATCGCAGTGAAACTCAGCTTGTAGGCAATTAATATCTGTCACCTCAGCCAAAGTGTTCCATTTAATTTTCCAAAACACAAGAACTCACCTTGGTCGTGTTACGAGTAGACTTATAAGTTTCAAACGACTATTTGTTGTGTTTTTTATTTCATAATGACTACTCTGCCCAAACTCTTGTTTGTATCGTGTCAGAATACAAAATTTGGGAAGGAAGAAGGCAAAACCAACTCAGTCCCAGAAAACATTTAGGACATTGCCGCTCAAGAAACCAAAAGTCAGCTGAGGCTCCCAAAACAATGACAGCAAGCCAGAATTGGAGCAAGCCAACATCTGTACCCTGTTTGAAACAGACCATTCCTCCGGTGCCCTGAACTCTACATTGCAACCTCAAAACCAAAGCTCACATCAGAAATTTCATTACAAACCATGATAAATAAGGGAAATGTGAAAAAGCCAAAGAAATGCAAGAGTCCTTTGTGATACTTGGTGGGATTTAGAAACAAGGAAACTGGCTGTTTCCGGATTCATCCCCCCATCCACAGACTGACTTTGGAATTCTGATTGAATTCATCTCAAAATTGCACTCACACTCAATTTGGAGGAAATTAGTATCTGTCCCCTCAGCAGGAGTCCAAGTCATTTTCCAAAACACAGAAACTCATCTTGATTGTGCTACCTGTACAGTTCTAAACATGAAAGGCCAATTTGCTTTGTTTTTTTTTTCTTTCATAATGGCTACTCTGTCAAAATCTTGCTTGTATTGCATCAGAATACAAAATTTGGGAATAAGCAGGCAAAACTAACTCAGACCCAGAAAACATTTAGCATATTGCCACTCAAGAATCCACAAATCAGCTGAGGCACCCAAAATAATGACAGCAAGCCAGAATTGGTGCAAACCAACAGCTGTGCCCTGATTGAAAAACAACCTTCCTCTTGTGCCCTGAACTGAATATGCCAGCTTAAAACCAAAGCTCACATCAGAAAACTCATTACAAACCATGATATATAAGAAAAATGAGAAAAAGGCCAAAGAAACGCAAAATCCATAATGATATTGGGCTTGATTTATTCCTATGTAAACAGCTGTTTCCAGATTCATCCACAACTCCCAGCTGAGTGACTAGGGATTCTGACTGAATTAACCTCAAAATCGCAGTGAAATTCGGTTTGGAGACAATTAATATCTGTCACCTCAGCCAAAGTGTTCCATTTAATTTTCCAAAACAAAAAAACTCATTTTGGTCGTGTTACCTATAGATTTCTAAGCTTCAAACGCCTATTTCTTGTGTTGTTTATTTCATAATGGTTACTCTGAACAAACTCTTGCTTGTATTGCATCAGAATACAAAATTTGGGAAAGAAGAAGGCAAAACCAAATGAGACTCAGAAAACGTTTAGGAAATTGCCGCTCAAGAAACCAAAAGTCAGCTGAGGCACCCAAAACCATGACAGCAAGCCAGAATTGGAGCAAGCCAACAGCTGTGCCCTGATTGAAAAAGGCCATTCTTCCGGTACACTGAACTCCATATTCCAGCCTCAAAACCAAAGCTCACATCAGGAAATTCATTACAAACCATGATAAATAAGAAAACGGAGAAAAAAGCCAAGGAAATGCAAGAACCCATAATGATATTGGGCTTCATTTAGTCGCAAGGATACGGGCTGTTCCCGGATTCATCCACCCCTCCAGCTGACTGCCTGTGGAATTCTGACTGAATTCACCTGAAAATCGCAGTGAAACTCAGTTTGGAGGCAATATATATCTTTCACCTCAGCCAAAGTGTTCCATTGTATTTTCCAAAACACAAAAACTCACCTTGGTTGTGTTACCTGTACATTTCCAAGCTTCAAACGCCTATTTGTTGTGTTTTTTATTTCATAATGGCTACTCTGTTCAAACTCTTGTTTGTATCGCATCAGAATACAAAATTTGGGAATAAGAAGGCAAATCCTACTCAGACCCAGAAAACATTTAGGGAATTGCCACTCAAGAAACCACGAATCTTCTGAGGCACCCAAAACCATGACAGCAAGCTGGAATTGGAGCAAGCCAACAGCTGTGCCCTGATTGAAACAGAACCTTCCTCTTGTGCCCTGAACTACATATTGCAGCCTCAAAACCAAAGCTCACATCAGAAATTTCATTAAAAACCATGATAAATAAGAAAAATGAGAGAAAAGCCAAAGAAATGCACGAGTTCTTAGTGATATTTGGCTGCATTTAGACACAAGGAAACTGGCTGTTTCAAGATTCATACACACCTTCCACTGACTGACTTTGGAATTCTGATTGATTTCACCTCAAAATCGCCCTCACACTCAATTTGGAGGGAATTAGAATCTGTCCCCTCAGCAGAAGGGTTCCATGTCATATTCCAAAACACAGAAACTAATCTTGATCATGTTGCCAGTAGATTTCTAATCCTGAAAGGGCAATTTCTGTGTTTTTTTTTTCTTTCATAATGGCTACTCTGTCCAAATCTTGCTTGTATTGCTCAGAATACAAAATATGGGGATAAGAAGGCAAAACCGACTCAGACCCAAAAAACATGAAGGAAATTGCCGCTCAAGAAACCACAAATCAGCTGAGGCACCCAAAACAATGACAGCAAGCCAGAATTGGAGCAAGCCAACAGCTGTGCCCTGATTGAAAAAGAACCTTCCTCTTGTGCCCTGAACTCAATATGCCAGCCTCAAAACCAAAGCTCACATCAGAAAATTCATTACAAACCATCATAAATAAGAAAAATGAGAAAAAAGCCAAAGAAGTGCAGGAGTTCTTAGTGATGTTGGGCTTGATTTATTCCCTTGTTAATGGCTGTTTCCAGATTAATCAACACCTCCCAGCTGAGTGTCTGTGGTTTCTATCCGAATTAACACGAAAATCGTAGTGAAACTCGGTTTGGAGGCAATTAATATCTGTCACCTCAGCCAAAGTGTTCCATTTGATTTTCCAAAACACAAAAACTCACCTTGGTTGAATTACCTGTAGATTTCTAAGCTTCAAACACCTATTTGTTGTGTTCTTTATTTCATAATGACTACTCTGCCCAAACTCTTGTTTTTATTGCGTCAGAATACAAAATATGGGAAGGAAGAAGCCAAAACCAATTCAGACCCAGAAAACATTTAGGAATTGCCACTCAAGAAACCAAAAGTCAGCTGAGGCACCCAAAACAATGACAGCAAGGCAAAATGGGAGCAAGGCAACAACTGTGCCCTGGTTGAAAAAGACCATTCCTCCAGTGCCCTGAACTCCATATTGCAGCCTCAAAACCAACGCTCACATCAGAAAATTCATTACAAACCATGATAAATAAGGGAAATGTGAAAAAGCCAAAGAAATGCAAGAGTACTTTGTGATATTTGGCTGGATTTAGACAGAAGGAAACTGGCTGCTTAAAGATTCATCCCCCCCTTCCACAGACTGACTTTGGAATTCTGATTGAATTCACCTGAAAATCGCACTCACACTCAATTTGGAGGGAATTAGAATCTGTCCCCTCAGCAGAAGGGTTCCATGTCATTTTCCAAAACACAGAAACTCATCTTGGTCGAGTTGCCTGTAGATTTCTAATCCTGAAAGGGCAATGCGCTGTGGTTTTTTTTTTTTTTCTTTCATAATGGCTACTCTGCCAAAATCTTGCTTGTATTCCATCAGAATACAAAATTGGGGAATAAGAAGGCAAAACCGACTCAGACCCAGAAAACATTTAGGAAATTGCCGCTCAAGAAACCACAAATCGACTGAGGCAAACAAAACAATGACAGCAAGCCAGAAATGGAGCAAGCCAACAGCTGTGCCCTGATTGAAAAAGAACCTTCCTCTTGTGCCCTGAGCTCAATATACCAGCCTCAAAACCAAAGCTCACATCAGAAAATTCATTACAAACCATGATAAATAAGGGAAATGTGAAAAAGCCAAAGAAATGCAGGAGTTCTTAGTAATATTGGGCTTGATTTATTGCCATGTAAATGGCTGTTTCCAGATTCATCCACACCTCCCAGCTGAGTGTCTGTGGTTTCTGACTGAATTAACCTGAAAATCGCAGTGAAACTCGGTTTGGAGGCAATTAATATCTGTCACCTCAGCCAAAGTGTTCCATTTTATTTTCCAAAACTCAAAAACTCACCTTAGTCTTCTTACCTGTAGATTTCAAAACTTCAAATGCCTATTTGTTTTGTTTTTTCTTTCATAATTGCTACTCTCTCCAAACTCTTGTTTGTATTGCGTCAGAATACAAAATTTGGCAAGGAAGAAGGCAAAACCAACTCAGACCCAGAAAACATTTAGGAAATTGCCACTCAAGAAACAAAAAGTCAGCTGAGGAACCCACAACAATGACAGCAAGCCAGAATTGGAGAAAGCCAACAGCTGTGCCCTGATTGAAAAAGAACCTTCCGCTTGTGCCCTGAAATCAATATGCCAGCCTCAAAACCAAAGCTCACATCAGAAAATTCATTACAAACCATGATAAATAAGAAAAATGAGAAAAAAGCCAAAGAAATGCAGGAGTTCTTAGGGATATTGGGCTTGAATTATGGCCATGTAAATGGCTGTTTCCAGATCCATCCACACCTCCCAACTGAGTGTCTTTGGTTTCTGAATGAATTAATAAAAAAGTCGCAGTGAAACTCGGTTTTGGAGGCAATTAATATCTGTAACCTCAGCCAGAGTGTTCAATTTTATTTTCGAAAACACAAAAACTTACCTTGCTCGTGTTACCTGTACATATATAAGCTTCAAACGCCTATTTGTTGTGTTTTTTATTTCATAATGGCTACTCTGTCCAAACTCTTGTTTGTATTACGTCAGAATACAAAATTGGGAAGGAAGAAGACAAAACCAACTCAGACCCAGAAAACATGTAGGAAATTGCCACTAAAGAAACCAAAAACAGCTGAGGCACGCAAAACAATGACAGCAAGCCAGAATTGCAACAAGCCAACAGCTGTGTCCTGTTTGAAAAAGACCATTGATCCATTGCCCTGAACTCAATATGCCATACTCAAAACCAAAGCTCACATCAGAAAATTCATTACAAACCATGATAAATCAGACAAATGAGACAAAAGCCAAAGAAATGCACGAGTTCTTAGTGATATTTGGCTGGATTTAGACACAAGGAAACTGGCTGTTTCAAGATTCATACCCACCTTCCACTGACTGACTTTGGAATTCTGATTGATTTCACCTCAAAATCGCACTCACACTCAATTTGGAGGGAATTAGAATCTGTCCCCTCAGCAGAAGGGTTCCATGTCATTTTCCAAAACACAGAAACTAATCTTGATCATGTTGCCAGTAGATTTCTAATCCTGAAAGGGCAATTTCTGTGTTTTTTTTTTTCTTTCATAATGGCTACTCTGTCCAAATCTTGCTTGTATTGCATCAGACTACAAAATATGGGAATAAGAAGGCAAAACCGACTCAGACCCAGAAAACATTAAGGAAATTGCCACTCAAGAAACCACAAATCAGCTGAGGCTCCCAAAACAATGACAGCAACCAGAATTGGAGAAAGCCAACAGCTGTGCCCTGATTGAAAAAGAACCTTCCTCTTGTGCCATGAACTCCATATTGCAGCCTCAAAACCAAAGCTCACATCAGAAAATTCATTACAAACCATGATGAATAAGGAAAATCAGAAAAAAGCCAAAGAAATGCAAGAATCCATAATGATATTGGGCTTGATTCAGTCACAAGGAAACCGGCTGTTCCCAGATGCATCCACCCCTCCAGCTGACTGCCTGTGGAATTCTGAGTGAATTAACCTGAAAATCGCAGTGAAACTCAGTTTGGAGGCAATTAATATCTGTCACCTCAGCCAAAGTGATCCATTTGATTTTCCAAAACACAAAAACTCACCTTGGTCCTGTTACCTGTAGATTTATATGCTTCGAACACCTTTTGTTGTGTTTTTTATTTCATAATGGCTACTCTGTCCAAACTCTTGTTTGCATTGTGTCAGAATGCAAAATTTGGGAAGGAAGAAGGCAAAACCAATTCAGACCCAGAAAACATTTAGGAAATTGCCACTCAGGAAAGCTGAAGTCAGCTGAGGCACCCAAAACAATGACAGCAAGCCAGAAGTGGAGCAAGCCAACAGCTGTACACTATTTGAAAAAGGCCACTCCTCCGGTGCCCTGAACTCCATATTGCAGCCTTAAAACCAAAGCTCACATCAGAAATTTCATTTCAAACCTTGATAAATAAGGGAAATGTGAAAGAGCCAAGGAAATGCAAGAGTCCTTTGTGATATTTGGCTGGATTTAGACAAAAGGAAATTGCCTGTTTCAACATTCATCCCCCCTTCCATAGACTGACTTTGGAATTCTGATTGAATTCACCTCAAAATCTCACTCATACTGTATTTGGAGGGAATTAGAATCTGTCCCCTCAGCAGAACGGTTCCATGTCATTTTCCAAAACACAGAAACTCATATTGGTCGTGTTGCCTGTAGAATTCTAATCCTGAAAGGGCAATTTGCTGTGTTTTTTTTTTTTCTTTCATAATGGCTACTCTGTCCAAACTCTGCTTGTATTGCATCAGAATACAAAATTTGGGAAGGTAGAAGGCAAAACCAACTCAGACCCATAAAACATTTAGGAAATTGCTGCTGAAGAAACTGCAAATCAGCTGAGGCACCCAAAACAATGACAGCAAGCCAGAATTGGAGCAAGCCAACAGCTGTGCCCTGATTGAAAAAGAACCTTCCTCTTGTGCCCTGAACTCAATATGCCAGCCTCAAAACCAAAGCTCACATCAGAAAATTCATTACAAACCATGATAAATAAGAAAAAAGAGAAAAAGCCAAAGAAATGCAAGAATCCATAATGATATTGGGCTTTTTTAGTCACAAGGAAACCAACTGTTGCAGGATTCATCCACCCCTCCAGCTGACTGCCTGTGGAATTCTGACTGAATTAACCTGATATTCGCAGTGAAACTCAGTTTAGAGGCTATTGATATCTGTCACCTCAGCCAAAGTGTTCCATTTGATTTTCCAAAACACAAAAACTCACCTTGGTCATGTTACCTGTAGATTTCTAAGCTACAAATGCCTATTTGTTTTTGTATTTTCTTTCATAATGGCTACTCTGTCCAAACTCTTGTTTGTATTGCGTCAGAATACAACATTTGGGAAGGAAGAAGGCAAAACCAACTCAGACCCAGAAAACATTTAGGAAATTGCCGCTCAAGAAACCACACATCTGCTGAGGCACCCAAAACCTTGAAAGAAAGATAGAATTGGAGCTAGACAACAGCTGTGCCCTGTTTGAAAAAGAACCTTCCTCTGGTGCCCTGAACTCAATATGCCAGCCTCAAAATCGAAGCTCACATCAGAAAATTCATTACAAACCAGGATAAATAAGAAAAATGAGAAATGAGCAAAGAAATGCGCCAGTTCTTAGTGATATTGGGTAGGATTTAGTCACAAGGAAACCAACTGTTGCAGGATTCATCCACCCCTCCAGCTGACTGCCTGTGGAATTCTGACTGAATTAACCTGATATTCGCAGTGAAACTCAGTTTAGAGGCTATTGATATCTGTCACCTCAGCCAAAGTGTTCCATTTGATTTTCCAAAACACAAAAACTCACCTTGGTCGTGTTACCTGTAGATTTCTAAGCTACAAATGCCTATTTGTTTTTGTTTTTTCTTTCATAATGGCTACTCTGTCCAAACTCTTGTTTGTATTGCCTCAGAATACAAATTTCGGAAGGAAGAAGGCAAAACCAACTCAGACCCCGAAAACATTTAGGAAATTGCCACTCAAGAAACCACACATCTGCTGAGGCACCCAAAACCTTGAAAGAAAGATAGAATTGGAGCTAGACAACAGCTGTGCCCTGTTTGAAAAAGACCATTAATCCAGTGCCCCGAACTCAACATGCCAGCCTCAAAACCAAAGCTCACATCAGAAAATTCATTACAAACCATGATAAATAAGAAAAATGCAAAAAAAGCCAAGAAATGCAAGAATCCATAATGATAATGGGCTTGATTTAGTCGCAAGGAAACCGGCTGTTTTTTTGTTGTGTTTTTTATTTCATACTGGCTACTGTGCCCAAACTCTTGTTTGCATTGTGTCAGAATACAAAATGTGGGAAGGAAGAAGGCAAAACCAACTCAGACCCAGAAAACATTTAGGAAATTGCCGCTCAAGAAACCAAAAGTCAGCTGAGGCACCCAAAGCAATGACAGCAATCCAAAATTGGAGCAAGCCAACAGCTGTGCCCTGTTTGAAAAAGACCATTCCTCCGTTACCCTGAACTCCATATTGCAGCCTCAAAACCGAAGCTCACATCAGAAAATTCATTACAAACCATGATAAATAAGGGAAATGTGAAAAAGCCAAAGAAATGCAAGAGTCCTTTGTGATATTTGAATGGATTAGACACAAGGAAACTGGCTGTATCCAGATTCATCCCCCCCTTCCACAGACTGACTTTGGAATTCTGATTGAATTTACATCAAAATCGCACTCACACTCAATTTGGAGGGAATTAGAATCTGTCCCCTCAGCAGAAGGGTTCCATGTCACTTTCCAAAACAAAGAAACTCATCTTGATCATGTTGCCTGTAGATTTCTAATCCTGAAAGGGCAATTTGCTGTGTTTTTTTTTTTTTCTTTCATAATGACTACTCTGTCCAAAATCTTACAAACCATGATAAATAAGAAAAAGGAGAAAAAAGCCGAAGAAATACAAGAGGCTTTGTGGTATTTGGCTGGATTTAGTCGCAAAGAAACCAGCTATTCCCAGATTCATCCACCCCTCCAGGTGACGGCCTGTGGAATTCTGACCTAACTAACCTGAAAATCGCAGTGAAACTCAGTTTGGAGGCAATTAATATCTGTCACCTCAGCCAAAGTGTTCCATTTTATTTTCTAAAACAGAAAACCTCACCTTGCTCTTGTTACCTGTAGATTTCTAAGCTTCATAAGCCTATTTGTTGTGTTTTTTATTTCATAATGGCTGCTCTGTCCTAGCTTTTGTTTGAATGGCGACAGAATATAAAATTTGGGAAGGAAGAAGGCAAAACCAACTCAGACCCAGAAAACTTTCAGGAAATTGCAGCTCAAAAAACCAAAAGTCAGCTGAGGCACACCAAACAATGACAACAAGCCAGAATTGGAGCAAGCCAACAGCTGTGCCCTGATGGAAACAGAACCTTCCTCTTGTGCCCTGAACTCCATATTGCAGCCTCAAAACCAAAGCTCACATCAGGAAATTTATTACAAACCATGATAAATAAGAAAAATGAGAAAAAAGCCAAAGAAATGGAAGAATCCATAATGATATTGGGCTTGATTTAGTCGCAAGGAAACCGGCTATTCCCGGTTTCATTAACCCTCAGCTGACTGCCTCTGGAATTCTGACTGTATTATCCTGAAAATCGCAGTGAAACTCAGTTTGGAGGCAATTAATATTTGTCACCTCAGCCAAAGTGTTCCATTGTATTTTGCAAAAGACAAAACCTCACCTTGGTCGTGTTACCTGTAGATTTCTAAGCTTCAAATGCCTATTTGTTGTGTTGTTTATTTCAAAATGGCTACTCTGTCCAAACTCTTGTTTGTATTGCGTCAGAATACAAAATTTGGGAAGGAAGAAGGCAAAACCAACTGAGATTCAGAAAACATTTAGGAAATTGCCACTCAAGAAACTGAAGGACACTGAGGCACTCAAAACCTTGAAAGCAAGACAGAATTGGATTAAGCCAACAGCTGTTACCTGATTGAAAAAGACCATTCCTCCGGTGCCCTGAAATCCATATTGCAGCCTCAAAACCAAAGCTCACATCAGAAAATTCATTACAAACCATGAAAAATAAGAAAAATCCTAAAAAATCCAAAGAAATTCAGGAGTTCTTAGTGATATTGGTCTTGAATCATTCCCTTGTTAATGGCTGTTTCCAGATTCATCCATACCTCCCAGCTGAATGTCTGTAGTTTCTGACTGAATTAACATGAAAATCACAGTGAAACTCGGTTTGGAGGCAATTACTATCTGTCACCTCAGCCAAAGTGTTCCATTTTATTTTCCAAAACACAAAAACTCACCTTGGTCGTGTTACCTGTAGATTTCTAAGCTTCAAACGGCTATTTGTTGTGTTGTTTATTTCATAATGGCTACTCTGTCTAAACTCTTGTTTATATTGTGTCAGAATACAAAATTTGGGAAGGAAGAAGGCATATCCAACTGAGACTCAGAAAACATTTAGGAAATTGCCGCTCAAGAAACCTAAAGTCAGCTGAGGCACCCAAAACAATGACAGCAATCCAGAACTTGAGCAAGCCAACAGCTGTGCCCTGATTGAAAAAGACCATTAATCCAGTGCCTGAACTCCATATTCAAGCCTCAAAACCAAAGCTCACATCAGAAAATTCATTACAAACCATGATAAATAGAAAAATGAGAAAAAAGCCAAAGAATTGCAAGAATCCATAATGATATTGGGCTTGATTTAGCTGCAAGGAAACCGGCTGTCCCGGATTCATCCGCCCCTGCAGCTGACTGCCTGTGGAATTCTGACTGAATTAACCTGAAAATCACAGTGAAACTCAGTTTGGAGGCAATTAATATCTGTCACCTCAGCCAAAGTGTTCCATTTTATTTTCCAAAACACAAAAACTCACCTTGGTCGTGTTACCTGTAGATTTCTAAGCTTCAAACACCTATTTGTTGTGTTTTTTATTTCATAATGGCTACTGTGCCCAAACTCTTGTTTGTATTGTGGTAGAATACAAAATTTGGGAAGGAAGAAGGCAAAACCAACTCAGACCCAGAAAACATTTAGGAAATTGCCGCTCAAGAAACCAAAAGTCAGCTGAGGCACCCAAAACAATGACAGCAAGGCAAAATGGGAGCAAGGCAACAACTGTGCCCTGTTTGAAAAAGACCATTCCTCCTGTGCCCTGAACTCCATATTCCAGCCTCAAAACCAAAGCTCACATCAGAAAATTCATTACAAACCATGATAAATAAGGGAAATGTGAAAAAGCCAAAGAAATGCAAGAGTCCTTTGTGATAATTGGCTGGATTCAGACACAAGGAAACTGGCTGTTTCCAGATTCATATCCCCTTCCACAGACTGACTTTGGAATTCTGATTGAATTCACCTCAAAATCGCACTCACACTCAATTTGGAGGGAATTAGTATGTGTCCCCTCAGCAGAAGCGTTCCATGTCATTTTCCAAAACACAGAAACTCATCTTGGTCGAGTTGCCTGTAGATTTCTAATCCTGAAAGGGCAATTTGCTGTGTTATTTTTTCTTTCATAATGGCTACTCTGTCAAAATCTTGCTTGTATTGCATGAGAATACAAAATTTGGGAAGGAAGAAGGTAAAACCGACTCAGACCCCGAAAACATTTAGGAAATTACTGCTCAAGAAACCACTAATCGGCTGAGGCACCCAAAACAATGACAGCAAGCCAGAATTGGAGCAAGCCAACACCTATGCCCTGATTGAAAAGAACCTTCCTCTTGTGCCCTGAACTCAATATGCCAGCCTCAAAACAAAAGCTCACATCAGAAAATTCATTACAAACCATGATAAATAAGAAAAATGAGAAAAAAGCCAAAGAAATGCAGGAGTTCTTAGTAATATTGGGCTTGATTTATTGCCATGTATACGGCTGTTTCCAGATTCATCCACACCTCCCAGCTGAGTGTCTGTGGCTTCTGACTGAATTAACATGAAAATAGCAGTGAAACTCGGTTTGGAGGCAATTAATATCTGTCACCTCAGCCAAAGTGTTCCATTTTATTTTCCAAAACTCAAAAACTCACCTTCGTCTTCTTACCTGTAGATTTCAAACTTGAAATTCCTATTTGTTGTGTTTTTTATTTCATAATTGCTACTCTGTCCAAACTCTTGTTTGTATTGCGTCAGAATGCAAAATTTGGGAAGGAAGAAGGCAAAACCAACTCAGACCCAGAAAACATTTAGGAAATTGCCACTCAAGAAACCAAAAGTCAGCTGAGGCACCCACAACAATGACAGCAAGCCAGAATTGAGAAAGGAAACAGCTGTGCCCTGATTGAAAAATAACCTTCCTCTTGTGCCCTAAACTCAGTATGCCAGCCTCAAAACCAAAGCTCACATCAGAAAATTCATTACAAACCATGATAAATAAGAAAAATGAGAAAAAACCTAAGAAATGCCGGAGCTCTTAGGGATATTGGGCTTGATTTATGGCCATGTAAACGGCTGTTTCCAGATTCATCCACACCTCCCAAATGAGTGTCTTTGGATTCTGAATGAATTAACAAAAAAATCGCAGTGAAACTCGGTTTTGGAGGCAATTAATATCTGTCACCTCAGCCAGAGTGTTCAATTTTATTTTCGAAAACAAAAAACTTACCTTGGTCTTGTGACCAGTACATATACAAGCTTCAAACGCATATTTGTTGTATTTTTTATTTCATAATGGCTACTCTGTCCAAACTCTTGTTTGTATTATGCCAGAATACAAAATTTGGGGAGGAAGAAGGCAAAACCAACTCAGACCCAGAAAACATTTAGGAAATTGCCGCAAAGAAACCACAAATGGGCTGAGGCACCCAAAACCTTGAAAGCAAGCCAGAATTGGAGCAAGCCAACAGCTGTGCTCTGATTGAACAAGACCATTAATCCAGTGTCCTGAACTCCATATTCCAGCCTCAAAACCAAAGCTCACAAAAAAAAATCATTACAAACAATGATAAATAAGGGAAATGTGAAAAAACCAAAGAAATGCAAGAGTCCTTTGTGATATTTGGCAGGATTTAGACACAAGGAAACTGGCTGTTTCCAGATACATCCCCCCCTTCCACAGACTGACTTTGGAATTCTGACTCAATTCACCTCAAAATCGCACTCACACTCAATTTGGAGGGAAATAGTATCTGTCACCTCAGCAGAAGTGTTCCATGTCATTTTACAAAACACAGAAACTCATCTTGGTCGTGTTGCCTATAGATTTCTAATCCTGAAAGGGCAATGCGCTGTGGTTTTTTTTTTTTTTTCTTTCATAATGGCTACTCTGTCCAAAATCTTGCTTGTATTGCATCAGAATACAAAATTTGGGAATAAGAAGGCAAAGCCGACTCAGACCCAGAAAACATTTAGGAAACTGCAGAAAAAGAATCCACAAATCAGCTAAGGAACCCAAAAAAATGACAGCAAGCCAGAATTGGAGCACGCCAACAGCTGTGCCCTGATTGAAAATGAACCTTCCTCTTGTGCCCTAAACTCAATATGCCAGCCACAAAACCAAAGCTCACATCAGAAAATTCATTTCAAACCATGATAAATAGGAAAAATCAGAAAAAAGTCAAAGAAATGCAGGAGATCTTAGTGATATTGGGCTTGATTTATTCCTAAGTAAACAGCTGTTTCCAGATTCATCCACAACTCCCAGCTGAGTGAATAGGGATTCTGACTGAATTAACCTCAAAATGGCAGTGAAATTCGGTTTGGAGACAATTAATATCTGTCACCTTAGCCAAAGTGTTCCATTTTATTTTCCAAAAATAGAAAAACTCACTTTGGTCATGTTACCTATAGATTTCAAAGCTTCAAACGCCTATTTGTTGTGTTTTTTATTTCATAATGGCTACTCTGTCCAAAATCTTGCTTGTATTGCATCAACATACAAAATTTCGGAAGGTAGAAAGCAAAGCCAACTCAGACCCAGAAAACATTTAGGAAATTGCCACTCAAGAAACCAAAAGTCAGCTGAGGCTCCCAAAACCATGACAGCAAGCCAAAAATGGAGCAGGCAATCAGCTGAGTCCTGATTGAAAAAGGCCATTCTTCCGGTACCCTGTACTCCATATTCCAGCCTCAAAACCAAAGCTCACATCAGGAAATTCATTACAAACTACGATACATAAGAAAAATGAGAAAAATGGCAAGAAATGCAAGAATCCATAATGATATTGAGCTGGATTTAGTCACAAGGAAACGGGCTGTTCCCGGATTCATCCACCCCTCCAACTGCCTGCCTGTGGAATTCTGACTGAATTAACCTGAAAATCACAGGGAAACTCAGTTTGGAGGCAATTAATATCTGTCACCTCAGCCAAAGTGTTCCATTTGATTTTTCATAACACAAAAACTCACCTTGGTCGTGTTATCTGTAGATTTCTAAGCTTCAAACACCTATGTGTAGTGGTTTTTATTTCATAATGGCTGCTCTGCCCAAACTCTTGTTTGTATTGTGTCAGAATACAAAATTTGGGAAGGAAGAAGGCAAAACCAACTCAGACCCAGAAAACATTTAGGAAATTGCCGCTCAAGAAATCACAAATCGGCTGAGGCACCCAAAAAAATGTCAGCATGCCAGAATTGGAGCACGCCAACAGCTGTGCCCTGATTGAAAAAGAACCTTCCTCTTGTGCCCTGAACTCAATATGCCAGCCTCAAAACCAAAGCTCACATCAGAAAATTCATTACAAACCATGATAAATAAGAAAAAAGAGAAAAAAGCCAAAGAAATGCAGGAGTTCTTAGTGATATTGGGCTTGATTTATTCCCTTATTGCTGGCTGGTTGCAGATTCATCCACAACTCCCAGCTGAGTGTCTGTGGTTTCTGACTGAATTAACATGAAAATCGCAGTGAAACTCGGTTTGGAGGCAATTAATATCTGTCACCTCAGCCAAAGTGTTCCATTTTATTTTCCAATACACAAAAACTCACCTTGGTCATGCTACCTGTAGATTTCTAAGCTTCAAATGCCTATTTCTTGTGCTGTTTATTTTATAACGAATACTCTACCAACACTCTTGTTTGTATTGCGTCAGAGTACAAAATTTGGGAAGGAAGAAGGCAAAACCAACTGAGACCCAGAAAACATTTATAAAATTGCCGCTCAAGACACCTAAAGTGAGCTGAGGCACCCAAAACAAGGACAGCAAGCCAGAATTGGAGCAAGCCAACAGCTGTGCCCTGATGGAAAAAGACCATTAATCCAGTGCCCTTACTCAATATGTGAGCCTCAAAAGCAAAATTCACATCAGAACATTCATTACAAACCATGATAAATAAGAAAAGTGAGAGAAAAGCCAAAGCAATGCAAGAATCCATAATGATATTGGGCTTGATTTAGTTGCAAGGAAACAGGCCGTTCCCGGATGCATCCTCCCCTCCAGCTGACTGCCTGTGGAATTCTGACTGAATTAACCTCAAAATCGCAGTGAAACTCAGTTTGGAGGCAATTAATATCTGTCACCTCAGCCAAAGTGTTCCATTTGATTTTCCAAAACACAAAAACTCACCTTGGTCGTGTTACCTGTAGATTTCTAAGCTTCCAACGCCTATTTGTTGTGTTTTTTATTTCATAATGGCTACTCTGCCCAAACACTTGTTTGTATTGTTGCAGAATACAAAATTTGGGAAGGAAGAAGGCAACACCAACTCAGACCCAGAAAACATTTAGGAAATTTTCACTCAAGAAACCAAAAGTCAGCTGAGGCACCCAAACGAATGACAGCAAGCCAGAATTGGAGCACGCCAACAGCTGTGCCCTGATTGAATAAGAAACTTCCTCTTATGCCCTGAACTACAAATGCCAGCCTCAAATCCAAAGCTAGCATCAGAAACTTCATTACAAACCAGGATAAATAAGAAAAATTAGAACAAAGCCAAAGAAATGCAAGAATCCATAATGATATTGGGTTTGATTTAGTTGCAAGGAAACCGGCTGTTCCCGGATTCATCCAACACTCCAGCTGACTGCCTGTGGAATTCTGACTGAATTAACCTGAAAATCGCAGTGAAACTCAGTTTGGATGCAATTAATATCTGTCATCTCAGCCAAAGTGTTCCATTGTATTTTCCAAAACACAAAAACTCACCTTGGTCATGTTACCTGTAGATTTGTAAGCTTCAAACACCTATTTGTTGTGTTTTTTATTTCATAATGGCTATTCTGTACAAACTCTTCTTTGCATTGCATCAGAATACAAAATTTGGGAAGGAAGAAGGCAAAGCCAACTCAGACCCCGAAAACATTTGGGAAATTGCCACACAAGAAACCACAAATCGGCTGAGGCACTCAAAACAATGACAGCAAGCCAGAATTGGAGCAAGCCAACAGCTGTCCCCTGATTGAAAAAGAACCATCCTCTTGTACCCTGAACTCCATATTGCAGACTCAAAACCAAAGCTCACATCAGAAAATTCATTACAAACCATGATAAATAAGGGAAATGTGAAAAAGCCAAAGAAATGCAAGAGTCCTTTTTGATATTTGGCTGGATGTAGACACAAAGAAACTGGCTGTTTCCAGATTCATCCCCCCCTTCCACAGACTGACTTTGGAATTTGGATTGAATTCACCTCAAAATCGCACTCACACTCATTTTGGAGGGAATTAGAATCTGTCCCCTCAGCAGAAGCGTTCCATGTCATTTTCCAAAACACAGAATCTCATCTTGGTTGTGTTGCCTATGGATTTCTAATCCTGAAAGGTCAATTTGCTGTGTTTTTTTTTTTCTTTCATAATGGCTACTCTGTCCAAAATCTTGCTTGTATTGCATCAGAATACAAAATTTGGGAAGGAAGAAGGCAAAACCAACTCAGACCCCGAAAACATTTAGGAAATTGCCACTCAAGAAACCACAAATCAGCTGAGGCACCCAAAACAATGACAGCAAGCCAGAAGTGGAGCAAGCCAACAGCTGTGCCCTGATTGAAAAAGAACCTTCCTCTTGTGCCCTGAAGTCAATATGCCAGCCTCAAAACCAAAGCTCACATCAGAAAATTCATTACAAACCATGATAAATAAGAAAAAAGAGAAAAAAGCCAAAAAAATGCAAGAATCCATAATGATATAGGGCTTGATTTAGTCGCTAGGAAACCGGCTGTTCCTGGATTCATCCACCCCTCCAGCTGACTGCCTTTGGAATTCTGACTGAATTTACCTGAAAATCACAGTGAAACTCAGTTTGGAGGCCATTAATATCTGTCACCTCAGCCAAAGTATTCCATTTTATTTTCATAAACACAAAAACTCACCTTGGTCATGTTACCTGTAGATTTCTAAGCTTCCAACGCCTATTTGTTGTGTTTTTTATTTCATAATGGCTATTCTGTACAAACTCTTCTTTGCATTGCATCAGAATACAAAATTTGGGAAGGAAGAAGGCAAAACCGACTCAGACCCAGAAAACATTTGGGAAATTGCCACTCAAGAAACCACAAATCGGCTGAGGCACCCAAAACAATGACAGCAAGCCAGAATTGGAGCAAGCCAACAGCTGTGCCCTGATTGAAAAAGAACCTTCCTCTTGTGCCCTGAACTCAATATGCCAGCCTCAAAACCAAAGCTCACATCTGAAAATTCATTACAAACCATGATAAATAAGGGAAATGTGAAAAAGCCAAAGAAATGCAAGAGTCCTTTGTGATATTTGGCTGGATTTAGACACAAAGAAACTGGCTGTTTCCAGATTCATCCCCCCCTTCCACAGACGGACTTTGGAATTCTGATTGAATTCACCTCAAAATCGCTCTCACACTCCATTTGGAGGGAATTAGAATCTGTCACCTCAGCAGAAGCGTTCCATGTCATTTTCCAAAACACAGAATCTCATCTTGCTTGTGTTGCCTATGGATTTCTAATCCTGAAAGGTCAATTTGCTGTGTTTTTTTTTTTTCTTTCATAATGGCTACTCTGTCCAAAATCTTGCTTGTATTGCATCAGAATACAAAATTTGGAAGGAAGAAGGCAAAACCAACTCAGACCCCGAAAACATTTAGGAAATTGCCACACAAGAAACCGCAAATCAGCTGAGGCACCCAAAACAATGACAGCAAGCCAGAATTGGAGCAAGCCAACAGCTGTGCCCTGATTGAAAAAGAACCTTCCTCTTGTGCCCTGAACTCAATATTCCAGCCTCAAAACCAAATCTCACATCAGAAAATTCATTAAAAACCATGATAAATAAGAAAAAAGTGAAAAAGCCAAAGAAATGCAAGAATCCATAATGATATTGGGATTTTTTTTAGTTTCAAGGAAACCGGCTGTTTCCAGATTCATCCACCACTAAAGCTGACTGCCTGTGGAATTCTGACTGAATTAATCTGACAATCCCAGTGAAACTCAAGAAACCAAATTTCAGCTGAGGCACCCAAAACAAAGACAATAGCCAGAATTGGAGCACACCAACAGCTGTGCCCTGTTTGAAAAAGACCATTCCTCCGGTGCCCTGAACTCTATATTGCAGCCTCAAAACCAAAGCTCACATCAGAAAATTCATTACAAACCATGATAAATAAGGGAAATGTGAAAAAGCCAAAGAAATGCAAGAGTCCTTTGTGATATTTGGCTGGATTTAGACACAAAGAAACTGGCTGTTTCCAGATTCATCCCCCCCTTCCAAAGACTGACTCTGGAATTCTGATTGAATTCACCTCAAAATCGCACTCACACTCATTTGGGAGGGAATTAGAATCTGTCCCCTCAGCAGAAGCGTTCCATGTCATTTTCCAAAACACAGAAACTCATCTTCGTCGTGTTGCCTGTAGATTTCTAATCCTGAAAGGGCAATGCGCTGTGTTTTTTTTTTTTTTTTTTTACTTTCATAATGGCTACTCTCCAAAATCTTGCTTGTATTGCATCAGAATACAAAATTTGGGAATAAGAAGGCAAAACCGACTCAGACCCAGAAAACATTTAGGAAATTGGCACTCAAGAAACCACAAATCGGCTGAGGCACCCAAAACAATGACAGCAAGCCAGATTGGAGCAAGCCAACAGCTGTGCCCTGATTGAAAAAGAACCTTCCTCTTGTGCCCTGAACTCAATATGCCAGCCTCAAAACCAAAGCTCACATCAGAATATTCATTACAAAGCATAATAAATAAGGGAAATGTAAAAAAGCCAAAGAAATGCAAGAGTCCTTTGTGATATTTGGCAGGATTTAGACACAAAGAAACTGGCTGTTTCCAGATTCATCCCCCCCTTCCACAGACTGACTTTGGAATTCTGATTGAATTCACCTCAAAATCGCTCTCACACTCCATTTGGAGGTAATTAGAATCTGTCACCTCAGCAGAAGCGTTCCTTGTCATTTTCCAAAACACAGAATCTCATCTTGCTTGTGTTGCCTATGGATTTCTAATCCTGAAAGGTCAATTTGCTGTGTTTTTTTTTTTTTTCTTTCATAATGGCTACTCTGTCCAAAATCTTGCTTGTATTGCATCAGAATACAAAATTTGGAAGGAAGAAGGCAAAACCAACTCAGACCCCGAAAACATTTAGGAAATTGCCACACAAGAAACCGCAAATCAGCTGAGGCACCCAAAACAATGACAGCAAGCCAGAATTGGAGCAAGCCAACAGCTGTGCCCTGATTGAAAAAGAACCATCCTCTTGTGCCCTGAACAAAATATGCCAGCCTCAAAACCAAAGCTCACATCAGAAAATTCATTACAAACCATGATAAATAAGAAAAAAGTGAAAAAGCCAAAGAAATGCAAGAATCCATAATGATATTGGGTTTTTTTTTTAGTTGCAAGGAAACCGGCTGTTCCCAGATTCATCCACCACTAAAGCTGACTGCCTGTGGAATTCTGACTGAATTAATCTGACAATCCCAGTGAAACTCAAGAAACCAAATTTCAGCTGAGGCACCCAAAACAAAGACAATAGCCAGAATTGGAGCACACCAACAGCTGTGCCCTGTTTGAAAAAGACCATTCCTCCGGTGCCCTGAACTCTATATTGCAGCCTCAAAACCAAAGCTCACATCAGAAAATTCATTACAAACCATGATAAATAAGGGAAATGTGAAAAAGCCAAAGAAATGCAAGAGTCCTTTGTGATATTTGGCTGGATTTAGACACAAAGAAACTGGCTGTTTCCAGATTCATCCCCCCCTTCCAAAGACTGACTCTGGAATTCTGATTGAATTCACCTCAAAATCGCACTCACACTCATTTGGGAGGGAATTAGAATCTGTCCCCTCAGCAGAAGCGTTCCATGTCATTTTCCAAAACACAGAAACTCATCTTGGTCGTGTTGCCTGTAGATTTCTAATCCAGAAAGGGCAATGCGCTGTGTTTTTTTTTTTTTTTTTTTTTTACTTTCATAATGGCTACTCTCCAAAATCTTGCTTGTATTGCATCAGAATACAAAATTTGGGAATAAGAAGGCAAAACCGACTCAGACCCAGAAAACATTTAGGAAATTGGCACTCAAGAAACCACAAATCGGCTGAGGCACCCAAAACAATGACAGCAAGCCAGAATTGGAGCAAGCCAACAGCTGCGCCCTGATTGAAAAAGAACCTTCCTCTTGTGCCCTGAACTCAATATGCCAGCCTCAAAACCAAAGCTCACATCAGAAAATTCATTACAAACCATGATAAATAAGGGAAATGTGAAAAAGCCAAAGAAATGCAAGAGTCCTTTGTGATATTTGGCAGGATTTAGACACAAAGAAACTGGCTGTTTCCAGATTCATCCCCCCCTTCCACAGACTGACTTTGGAATTCTCATTGAATTCACCTCAAAATCACTCTCACACTCCATTTGGAGGGAATTAGAATCTGTCACCTCAGCAGAAGCATTCCCTGTCATTTTCCAAAACACAGAATCTCATCTTGCTTGTGTTGCCTATGGATTTCTAATCCTGAAAGGTCAATATGCTGTTTTTTTTTTTTCTTTCATAATGGCTACTCTGTCCAAAATCTTGCTTGTATTGCATCAGAATACAAAATTTGGGAAGGAAGAAGGCAAAATCAACTCAGACCCCGAAAACATTTAGGAAATTGCCACACAAGAAACCGCAAATCAGCTGAGGCACCCAAAAAAATGACAGTAAGCCAGAAGTGGAGCAAGCCAACAGCTGTGCCCTGATTGAAAAAGAACCTTCCTCTTGTGCCCTGAAGTCAATATGCCAGCCTCAAAACCAAAGCTCACATCAGAAAATTCATTACAAACCATGATAAATAAGAAAAAAGAGAAAAAGCCAAAGAAATGCAAGAATCCATAATGATATTGGGTTTTTTTTTAGTTGCAAGGAAACCGGCTGTTCCCAGATTCATCCACCACTAAAGCTGACTGCCTGTGGAATTCTAACTGAATTAACCTGACAATCCCAGTGAAACTCAAGAAACCAAATTTCAGCTGAGGCACCCAAAACAAAGACAATAGCCAGAATTGGAGCACACCAACAGCTGTGCCCTGTTTGAAAAAGACCATTCCTCCGGTGCCCTGAACTCTATATTGCAGCCTCAAAACCTAAGCTCACATCAGAAAATTCATTACAAACCATGATAAATAAGGGAAATGTGAAAAAGCCAAAGAAATGCAAGAGTCCTTTGTGATATTTGGCAGGATTTAGACACAAAGAAACTGGCTATTTCCAGATTCATCCCCCCCTTCCACAGACTGACTCTGGAATTCTGATTGAATTCACCTCAAAATCGCACTCACACTCATTTGGGAGGGAATTAGAATCTGTCCCCTCAGCAGAAGCGTTCCATGTCATTTTCCAAAACACAGAAACTCATCTTGGTCGTTTTGCCTGTAGATTTCTAATCCTGAAAGGGCAATGCGCTGTGTTTTTTTTTTTTTTTCTTTCATAATGGCTACTCTCCAAAATCTTGCTTGTATTGCATCAGAATACAAAATTTGGGAATAAGAAGGCAAAACCGACTCAGACCCAGAAAACATTTAGGAAATTGCCACTCAAGAAACCACAAATCGGCTGAGGCACCCAAAACAATGACAGCAAGCCAGAAGTGGAGCAAGCCAACAGCTGTGCCCTGATTGAAAAAGAACCTTCCTCTTGTGCCCTGAACTCAATATGCCAGCCTCAAAACCAAAGCTCACATCAGAAAATTCATTACAAACCATGTTAAATAAAAAAAAAGAGAAAAAGCCAAAGAAATGCAAGAATCCATAATGATATTGGGTTTGATTTAGTTGCAAGGAAACCGGCTGTTCCCAGATTCATCCACCCCTCCAGCTGACTGCCTGTGGAATTCTGACTGAATTAACCTGAAAATCACAGTGAAACTCAGTTTGGAGGCAAGTAATATCTGTCACCTCAGCCAAAGTGTTCCACTTATTTTTCCAAAACAAAAAAACTCACCTTGGTCATTTTACCTGTAGATTTCTAAGCTTCAAATGCCTATTTGTTGTGTTTTTTATTTCATAATGGCTACTCTACACAAACTCTTCTTTGCATTGCATCAGAATACAAAATTTGGGAAGGAAGAAGGCAAAGCCAACTCAGACCCAGAAAACATTTGTGAAATTGCCACACAGAAACCACAAATCGGCTGAGGCACTCAAAACAATGACAGCAAGACAGAAGTGGAGCAAGCCAACAGCTGTGCCCTGATTGAAAAAGAACCATCCTCTTGTGCCCTGAACTCCATATTGCAGCCTCAAAACCAAAGCTCACATCAGAAAATTCATTAGAAACCATGATAAATAAAAAAAAAGAGAACAAAGCCAAAGAAATGCAAGAATCCATAATGATATTGGGTTTGATTTAGTTGCAAGGAAACCGGCTGTTCCCAGATTCATCTACCACTAAAGCTGACTGCCTGTGGAATTCTGACTGAATTAACCTGACAATCACAGTGAAACTCAAGAAACCAAATTTCAGCTGAGGCACCCAAAACAAAGACAATAGCCAGAATTGGAGCACACAAACAGCTGTGTACTGTTTGAAAAAGACCATTCCTCTGGTGCCCTGAACTCTATATTGCAGCCTCAAAACCAAAGCTCACATCAGGAAATTCATTACAAACCATCATAAATAAGGGAAATGTGAAAAAGCCAAAGAAATGCAAGAGTCCTTTTTGATATTTGGCTGGATTTAGACACAAAGAAACTGGCTGTTTCCAGATTCATCCCCCTCTTCCACAGACTGACTCTGGAATTCTGATTGAATTCACCTCAAAATCGCACTCACACTCATTTTGGAGGGAATTAGAATCTGTCCCCTCAGCAGAAGAGTTCTATGTCATTTTCCAAAACACAGAAACTCATCTTGGTCATGTTGACTGTAGATTTCTAATCCTGAAAGGTCAATGCGCTGTGTTTTTTTTTTTTTTCTTCCATAATGGCTACTCTCCAAAACATGCGTGTATTGCATCAGAATACAAAATTTGGGAAGGAAGAAGGAAAAACCAACTCAGACCCAGAAAACATTTAGGAAATTGCCACTCAAGAAACCACAAATCGGGTGAGGCAACGAAAACAATGACAGCAAGCCAGAATTGGAGCAAGCCAACAGCTGTGCCCTGATTGAAAAAGAACCTTCCTCTTGAGCCCTGAACTCAATATGCCAGCCTCAAAACCAAAGCTCACATCAGAAAATTCATTACAAACCATGATAAATAAGAAAAATGAGAAAACAGCCAAAAAAATGCAAGAATCCATAATGATATTGGACTTGATTTAGTCTCAAGAATACCGAATGATCCCGGATTCATCCACCCCTGCAGCTGATGCCTGTGGAATTCTGACTGAATTAACCTGAAAATCGTAGTGAAACTCAGTTTGGAGGGAATTAATATCTGTCACCTCAGCCAAAGTGTTCCATTTTATTTTCCAAAACACAAAAACTCACCTTGGTCGTGTTACCTATAGATTTATATGCTTCAAATGCCTATTTGTTGTGTTTTGTATTTTATAATGGCTACTCTGTCCAAACTCTTGGTTCTGTTGCGTCCGAATCACAAAATTTGGGAACGAAGAAGGCAAAACCAACTCAGACCCAGAAAACATTTAGGAAATTGCCACACAAGAAAACACAAATCGGCTGAGGCACCCAAAACAATGACAGCAAGCCAGAAGTGGAGCAAGCCAACAGCTGTGCCCTGATTGAAAAAGAACCTTCCTCTTGTGCCCTGAACTCAATATGCCAGCCTCAAAACCAAAGCTCACATCAGAAAATTCATAACAAACCATGAAAAAAAGAAAAATGAGAAAAAAGCCAAAGAAATGCAGGAGTTCTTAGTGATATTGGGCTTGATTTAGTGGCAAGGAAACAGGCTGTTCCCAGATTCATCAAACCCTCCAGCCAACTGCCTGTGGAATTCTGACTGAATTAACCTGAAAATCGCAGTGAAACTCACTTTGGAGGCAATTAATATCTGTCACCTCAGCCAAATTGTTCCATTTTATTTTGCAAAACACAAAAACTCACCTTGGTAGTGTTACCTGTAGATTTCTAAGCTTCAAACGCCTATTTGTTGTGTTTTTTTATTTCATAATGGCTACTCTGCCGAAACTCTTGTTGTATTGCGTCATAATACAAAATTTGGGAAGGAAGAAGGCAAAGCCAACGCAGACCCAGAAAACATTTAGGAAATTGCCACACAACAAACCACAAATCGGCTGAGGCACCCAAAACAATGACAGCAAGCCAAAATTGGAGCAAGCCAACAGCTTTACCCTGTTTGAAAAAGACCATTCCTTCAGTGCCCTGAACTCCTTATTGCAGCCTCAAAACCAAAGCTCACATCAGAAAATTCATTACAAACCATGATAAATAAGGGAAATGTGAAAAAACCAAAGAAATGCAAGAGTCCTTTGTGATATTTGGCAGGATTTAGACACAAGGAAACTGGCGGTTTCCAGATTCATCCCCCCCTTCCACAGACTGACTTTGGAATTCTGATTGAATTCACCTCAAAATCACTCTCACACTCAATATGGAGGGAATTAGAATCTGTCAACTCAGCAGAAGCGTTCCATGTCGTTTTTAAAAACACAGAAACTCATCTTGGTTGTGTTGCCTATAGATTTCTAATCCTGAAAGGGCAATTTGCTGTGTTTTTTTTTTTTTTTTCTTTCATAATGGCTACTCTGTCCAAAATCTTGCTTGTATTGCATCAGAATACAAAATTTGGGAATAAGAAGACAAAACCGACTCAGACCCAGAAAACGTTTTGGAAATTGCTACTCAAGAAACCAAAAGTCAGCTGAGGCACCCAAAACAATGACAGCAAGCCAGAAGTGGAGCACGCCAACAGCTGTGCCCTGATTGAAAAATAACCATCCTCTTGTGCCCTGAACAAAATATGCCAGCCTCAAAACCAAAGCTCACATCAGAAAATTCATTACAAACCATGATAAATAAGAAAAAAGAGAAAAAGCCAAAGAAATGCAAGAATCCATAATGATATTGAGTTTTTTTTAGTTGCAAGGAAACCGGCTGTTCCCAGATTTATCCACCACTAAAGCTGACTGCCTGTGGAATTCTGACTGAATTAACCTGACAATCGCAGTGAAACTCAAGAAACCAAATTTCAGCTGAGGCACCCAAAACAAAGACAATAGCCAGAATTGGAGCACACCAACAGCTGTGCCCTGTTTGAAAAAGACCATTCCTCCGGTGCCCTGAACTCTATATTACAGCCTCAGAACCAAAGCTCACATCAGAAAATTCATTACAAACCATGATAAATAAGGGAAATGTGAAAAAGCCAAAGAAATGCAAGAGTCCTTTGTGATATTTGGCAGGATTTAGACACAAAGAAACTGATGTTTCCAGATTCATCCCCCCCTTCCACAGACTGACTCTGGAATTCTGATTGAATTCACCTCAAAATCGTACTCACACTCATTTTGGAGGGAATAAGAATATGTCCCCTCAGTAAAAGCGTTCCATGTCATTTTCCAAAACACAGAAACTCATCTTGGTCGTGTTGCCTGTAGATTTCTAATCCTGAAAGGGCAATGCGCTGTGGTTTTTTTTTTTTTTTTCTTTCATAATGGCTACTCTCCAAAATCTTGCTTGTATTGCATCAGAATACAAAATTTGGGAATAAGAAGGCAAAACCGACTCAGACCCAGAAAACATTTAGGAAATTGCCACTCAAGAAACCACAAATCGGCTGAGGCACCCAAAACAATGACAGCAAGCCAGAAGTGGAGCAAGCCAACAGCTGTGCCCTGATTGAAAAAGACCATTCCTCCGGTGCCCTGAACTCTATATTGCAGCCTCAAAACCAAAGCTCACATCAGAATATTCATTACAAAGCATGATAAATAAGGGAAATGTGAAAAAGCCAAAGAAATGCAAGAGTCCTTTGTGATATTTGGCAGGATTTAGACACAAAGAAACTGGCGGTTTCCAGATTCATCCCCCCTTCCACAGACTGACTTTGGAATTCTGATTGAATTCACCTCAAAATCGCTCTCACACTCCATTTGGAGGGAATTAGAATCTGTCCCCTCAGCAGAAGCATTCCATGTCATTTTCCAAAACACAGAATCTCACCTTGGTTGTGTTGCCTATGGATTTCTAATCCTGAAAGGTCAATTTGCTGTGTTTTTTTTTTTTTCTTTCATAATGGCTACACTGTCCAAAAGCTTGCTTGTATTGCATCAGAATACAAAATTTGGGAAGGAAGAAGGCAAAACCAACTCAGACCCCGAAAACATTTAGGAAATTGCCACACAAGAACCCGCAAATCAGCTGAGGCACCCAAAACAATGACAGCAAGCCAGAAGTGGAGCAAGCCAACAGCTGTGCCCTGATTGAAAAAGAACCTTCCTCTTGTGCCCTGAACTCAATATGCCAGACTCAAAACCAAAGCTCACATCAGAAAATCCATTACAAACCATGATAAATAAGGGAAATGTGAAAAAGCCAAAGAAATCCAAGAGTCCTTTGTGATATTTGGCAGGATTTAGACACAAAGAAACTGGCTTTTTCCAATTCATCCCCCCCCCTTCCACAGACTGACTTTGGAATTCTGATTGAATTCACCTCAAACGCTCTCACACTCCATTTGGAGGGAATTAGAATCTGTCCCCTCAGCAGAAGCGTTCCCTGTCATTTTCCAAAACACAGAATCTCATCTTGGTTGTGTTGCCTATGGATTTCTAATCCTGAAAGGTCAATTTGCTGTGTTTTTTTTTTTTCTTTCATAATGGCTACTCTGTCCAAAATCTTGCTTGTATTGCATCAGAATACAAAATTTGGGAAGGAAGAAGGCAAAACCAACTCAGACCCCGAAAACATTTAGGAAATTGCCACACAAGAAACCGCAAATCAGCTGAGGCACCCAAAACAATGACAGCAAGCCAGAAGTGGAGCAAGCCAACAGCTGTGCCCTGATTGAAAAAGAACCTTCCTCTTGTGCCCTGAAGTCAATATGCCAGCCTCAAAACCAAAGCTCACATCAGAAAATTCATTACAAACCATGATAAATAAGAAAAAAGAGAAAAAGCCAAAGAAATGCAAGAATCCATAATGATATTGGGTTTTTTTTAGTTGCAAGGAAACCGGCAGTTCCCAGATTCATCCACCACTAAAGCTGACTGCCTGTGGAATTCTGACTGAATTGACCTGACAATCCCAGTGAAACTCAAGAAACCAAATTTCAGCTGAGGCACCCAAAACAAAGACAATAGCCAGAATTGGAGCACACCAACAGCTGTGCCCTGTTTGAAAAAGACCATTCCTCCGGTGCCCTGAACTCTATATTGCAGCCTCAAAACCAAAGCTCACATCAGAATATTCATTACAAAGCATGATAAATAAGGGAAATGTGAAAAAGCCAAAGAAATGCAAGAGTCCTTTGTGATATTTGGCAGGATTTAGACACAAAGAAACTGGCGGTTTCCAGATTCATCACCCCCTTCCACAGACTGACTTTGGAATTCTGATTGAATTCACCTCAAAATCACTCTCACACTCCATTTGGAGGGAATTAGAATCTGTCCCCTCAGCAGAAGCGTTCCATGTCATTTTCCAAAACACAGAATCTCACCTTCGTTGTGTTGCCTATGGATTTCAAATCCTGAAAGGTCAATTTGCTGTGTTTTTTTTTTTTCTTTCATAATGGCTACACTGTCCAAAAGCTTGCGTGTATTGCATCAGAATACAAAATTTGGGAATGAAGAAGGCAAAACCAACTCAGACCCCGAAAACATTTAGGAAATTGCCACACAAGAAACCACAAATCAGCTGAGGCACCCAAAACAATGACAGCAAGCCAGAAGTGGAGCAAGCCAACAGCTGTGCCCTGATTGAAAAAGAACCTTCCTCTTGTGCCCTGAACTCAATATGCCAGCCTCAAAACCAAAGCTCACATCAGAAAATTCATTACAAACCATGATAAATAAGAAAAAAGAGAAAAAAGCCAAAAAAATGCAAGAATCCATAATGATATAGGGCTTGATTTAGTCGCTAGGAAACCGGCTGTTCCCGGATTCATCCACCCCTCCAGCTGTCTGCCTGTGGAATTCTGACTGAATTAACCTGAAAATCACAGTGAAACTCAGTTTGGAGGCAATTAATATCTGTCACCTCAGCCAAAGTGTTCCATTTTATTTTCATAAACACAAAAACTCACCTTGGTCATGTTACCTGTAGATTTCTAAGCTTCAAACGCCTATTTGTTGTGTTTTTTATTTCATAATAGGTATTCTGTACAAACTCTTCTTTGCATTGCATCAGAATACAAAATTTGGGAAGGAAGAAGGCAAAGCCAACTCAGACCCTGAAAACATTTGGGAAATTGCCACACAAGAAACCACAAATCGGCTGAGGCACTCAAAACAATGACAGCAAGCCAGAAGTGGAGCAAGCCAACAGCTGTGCCCTGATTGAAAAAGAACCATCCTCTTGTGCCCTGAACTCCATATTGCAGCCTCAAAACCAAAGCTCACATCAGAAAATTCATTACAAACCATGATAAATAAGAAAAAAGAGAAAAATCCAAAGAAATGCAAGAATCCATAATGATATTGGGTTTGATTTAGTTGCAAGGAAACCGGCTGTTCCCAGATTCATCCACCACTAAAGCTGACTGCCTGTGGAATTCTTACTGAATTAACCTGACAATCCCAGTGAAACTCAAGAAACCAAATTTCAGCTGAGGCACCCAAAACAATGACAGCAAGCCAGAATTGGAGCAAGCCAACAGCTGTGCCCTGAATGAAAAAGAACCATCCTCTTGTGCCCTGAACTCAATATGCCAGCCTGAAAACCAAAGCTCACATCAGAAAATTCATTACAAACCATGATAAATAAGGGAAATATGAAAAAGCCAAAGAAATGCAAGAGTCCTTTGTGATACTTGGCAGGATTTAGACACAAAGAAACTGGCTTTTTCCAGATTCATCCCCCCCTTCCACAGATTGACTTTGTAATTCTGATTGAATTCACCTCAAAATCGCTCTCACACTCCATTTGGAGGGAATTAGAATCTGTCCCCTCAGCAGAAGCGTTCCATGTCATTTTCCAAAACACAGAATCTCATCTTGGTTGTGTTGCCTATGGATTTCTAATCCTGAAAGGTCAATTTGCTGTGTTTTTTTTTTTTCTTTCATAATGGCTACTCTGTCCAAAATCTTGCTTGTATTGCATCAGAATACAAAATTTGGGAAGGAAGAAGGCAAAACCAACTCAGACCCCGAAAACATTTAGGAAATTGGCACTCAAGAAACCACAAATCAGCTGAGGCACCCAAAACAATGATAGCAAGCCAGAAGTGGAGCAAGCCAACAGCTGTGCCCTGATTGAAAAAGAACCTTCCTCTTGTGCCCTGAAGTCAATATGCCAGCCTCAAAACAAAAGCTCACATCAGAAAATTCATTACAAACCATGATAAATAAGAAAAATAGAAAAAAAGCCAAAGAAATGCAAGAATCCATAATGATATAGGGCTTGATTTAGTCGCTAGGCAACTGGCTGTTCCCGGATTCATCCACCCCTCCAGCTGACTGCCTGTGGAATTCTGACTGAATTAACCTGAAAATCACAGTGAAACTCAGTTTGGAGGCAATTAATATCTGTCACCTCAGCCAAAGTGTTCCATTTTATTTTCATAAACACAAAAACTCACCTTGGTCATGTTACCTGTAGATTTCTAAGCTTCAAACGCCTATTTGTTGTGTTTTTTATTTCATAATAGGTATTCTGTACAAACTCTTCTTTGCATTGCATCAGAATACAAAATTTGGGAAGGAAGAAGGCAAAGCCAACTCAGACCCCGAAAACATTTGGGAAATTGCCACACAAGAAACCACAAATCGGCTGAGGCACCCAAAACAATGACAGCAAGCCAGAAGTGGAGCAAGCCAACAGCTGTGCCCTGATTGAAAAAGAACCATCCTCTTGTGCCCTGAACTCCATATTGCAGCCTCAAAACCAAAGCTCACATCAGAAAATTCATTACAAACCATGATAAATAAGAAAAAAGAGAAAAATCCAAAGAAATGCAAGAATCCATAATGATATTGGGTTTGATTTAGTTGCAAGGAAACCGGCTGTTCCCAGATTCATCCACCACTAAAGCTGACTGCCTGTGGAATTCTGACTGAATTAACCTGACAATCCCAGTGAAACTCAAGAAACCAAATTTCAGCTGAGGCACCCAAAACAAAGACAATAGCCAGAATTGGAGCACACCAACAGCTGTGCCCTGTTTGAAAAAGACCATTCCTCCGGTGCCCTGAACTCCATATTCCAGCCTCAAAACCAAAGCTCACATCAGAAAATTCATTACAAACCATGATAAATAAGGGAAATGTGAAAAAGCCAAAGAAATGCAAGAGTCCTTTTTGATATTTGGCTGGATGTAGATACAAAGAAACTGGCGGTTTCCAGATTCATCCCCCCCTTCCACAGACTGACTTTGGAATTCTGATTGAATTCACCTCAAAATCGCACTCACACTCCATTTGGAGGGAATTAGAATCTGTCCCCTCAGCAGAAGCGTTCCATGTCATTTTCCAAAACACAGAAACTCATCTTGGTCGTGTTGCCTGTAGATTTCTAATCCTGAAAGGTCAATGCGCTGTGTTTTTTTTTTTTTTTCTTTCATAATGGCTACTCTCCAAAATCTTGCTTGTATTGCATCAGAATACAAAATTTGGGAATAAGAAGGCAAAACCGACTCAGACCCAGAAAACATTTAGGAAATTGCCACTCAAGAAACCACAAATCGGCTGAGGCACCCAAAACAATGACAGCAAGCCAGAATTGGAGCAAGCCAACAGCTGCGCCCTGATTGAAAAAGAACCTTCCTCTTGTGCCCTGAACTCAATATGCCAGCCTCAAAACCAAAGCTCACATCAGAAAATTCATTACAAACCATGATAAATAAGAAAAAAGAGAAAAAAGCCAAAGAAATGCAAGAGTCCTTTGTGATTTTTGACTGGATTTAGACACAAAGAAACTGGCTGTTTCCAGATTCATCCCCCCCTTCCACAGACTGACTTTGGAATTCTCATTGAATTCACCTCAAAATCGCTCTCACACTCCATTTGGAGGGAATTAGAATCTGTCACCTCAGCAGAAGCGTTCCCTGTCATTTTCCAAAACACAGAATCTCACGTTGGTTGTGTTGCCTATGGATTTCTAATCCTGAAAGGTCAATTTGCTGTGTTTTTTTTTTTTTTCTTTCATAATGGCTACTCTGTCCAAAAGCTTGCTTGTATTGCATCAGAAAACAAAATTTGGGAATAAGAAGGCAAAACCAACTCAGACCACGAAAACATTTAGGAAATTGCCACTCAAGAAACCACAAATCAGCTGAGGCACCCAAAACAATGACAGCAAGCCAGAATTGGAGCACACCAACAGCTATGCCCTGATTGAAAAAGAACCTTCCTCTTGTGCCCTGAACTCAATATGCCAGCCTCAAAACCAAAGCTCACATCAGAAAATTCATTACAAACCATGATAAATAAGGGAAATGTGAAAAAGTCAAAGAAATGCAAGAGTCCTTTTTGATATTTGGCTGGATTTAGACACAAAGAAACTGGCTGTTTCCAGATTCATCCCCCCCTTCCACAGACTGACTCTGGAATTCTGATTGAATTCACCTCAAAATCACACTCACACTCATTTTGGAGGGAATTAGAATCTGTCCCCTCAGCAGAAGGGTTACATGTCATTTTCCAAAACACAGAAACTCATCTTGGTCGTGTTGCCTGTAGATTTCTAATCCTGAAAGGGCAATTCGCAGTGTTTTTTTTTTTTTTCTTTCCTAATGGCTACTCTCCAAAATCTTGCTTGTATTGCATCAGAATACAAAATTTGGGAAAAAGAAGGCAAAACCGACTCAGACCCAGAAAACATTTAGGAAATTGCCACTCAAGAAACCACAAATCGGCTGAGGCACCCAAAACAATGACAGCAAGCCAGAAGTGGAGCAAGCCAACAGCTGTGCCCTGATTGAAAAAGAACCTTCCTCTTGTGCCCTGAACTCAATATGCCAGCCTCAAAACCAAAGCTCACATCAGAAAATTCATTACAAACCATGATAAATAAGAAAAAAGAGAAAAAAGCCAAAGAAATGCAAGAGTCCTTTGTCGTATTTGGCAGGATTTAGACACAAAGAAACTGGCTGTTTCCAGATTCATCCCCCCTTTCCACAGACTGACTTTGGAATTCTGATTGAATTCACCTCAAAATCGCACTCACACTCCATTTGGAGGGAATTAGAATCTGTCACCTCAGCAGAAGCATTCCATGTCATTTTCCAAAACACAGAATCTCATCTTGGTTGTGTTGCCTATGGATTTCTAATCCTTAAAGGTCAATTTGCTGTTTTTTTTTTTTTCTTTCATAATGGCTACTCTGTCCAAAATCTTGCTTGTATTGCATCAGAATACAAAATTTGGGAAGGAAGAAGGCAAAACCAACTCAGACCCCGAAAACATTTGGGAAATTGCCACACAAGAAACCGCAAATCAGCTGAGGCACCCAAAACAATGACAGCAAGCCTGAAGTGGAGCAAGCCAACAGCTGTGCCCTGATTGAAAAACAACCTTCCTCTTGTGCCCTGAACTCAATATGCCAGCCTCAAAACCAAAGCTCACATTAGAAAATTCATTACAAACCATGATAAATAAGAAAAATAGAAAAAAAGCCAAAGAAATACAAGAATCCATAATGATATAGGGCTTGATTTAGTCGCTAGGCAACCGGCTGTTCCCGGATTCATCCACCCCTCCAGCTGACTGCCTGTGGAATTCTGACTGAATTAACCTGAAAATCACAGTGAAACTCAGTTTGGAGGCAGTTAATATCTGTCACCTCAGCCAAAGTGTTCCATTTTTTTTTCCAAAACACAAAAACTCACCTTGGTCATGTTACCTGTAGATTTCTAAGCTTCAAATGCCTATTTGTTTTGTTTTTTATTTCATAATGGCTACTCTCTACACACTCTTCTTTGCATTGCATCAGAATACAAAATTTGGGAAGGAAGAAGGCAAAGCCAACTCAGACCCTGAAAACATTTGGGAAATTGCCACACAAGAAACCACAAATCGGCTGAGGCACTCAAAACAATGACAGCAAGCCAGAAGTGGAGCAAGCCAACAGCTGTGCCCTGATTGAAAAAGAACCATCCTCTTGTGCCCTGAACTCCATATTGCAGCCTCAAAACCAAAGCTCACATCAGAAAATTCATTACAAACCATGATAAATAAGAAAAAAGTGAAAAAGCCAAAGAAATGCAAGAATCCATAATGATATTGGGTTTGATTTAGTTGCAAGGAAACCGGCTGTTCCCAGATTCATCCACCACTAAAGCTGACTGCCTGTGGAATTCTGACTGAATGAACCTGACAATCGCAGTGAAACTCAAGAAACCAAATTTCAGCTGAGGCACCCAAAACAAAGACAATAGCCAGAATTGGAGCACACCAACAGCTGTGTCCTGTTTGAAAAAGACCATTCCTCAGGTGCCCTGAACTCTATATTGCAGCCTCAAAACCAAAGCTCACATCAGAAAATTCATTACAAACCATGATAAATAAGGGAAATGTGAAAAAGCCAAAGGAATGCAAGAGTCCTTTGTGATATTTGGCTGGATTTAGACACAAAGAAACTGGCTGTTTCCAGATTCATCCCCCTCTTCCACAGACTGACTCTGGAATTCTGATTGAATTCACCTCAAAATCGCACTCACACTCATTTTGGAGGGAATTAGAATCTGTCCCCTCAGCAGAAGCGTTCTATGTCATTTTCCAAAACACAGAAACTCATCTTGGTTGTGTTGCCTGTAGATTTCTAATCCTGAAAGGTCAATGCGCTGTGGTTTTTTTTTTTTTCTTTCATAATGGCTACTCTCCAAAACATGCTTGTATTGCATCAGAATACAAAATTTGGGAATAAGAAGGCAAAACCGACTCAGACCCAGAAAACATTTAGGAAATTGGCACTCAAGAAACCACAAATCGGCTGAGGCACCCAAAACAATGACAGCAAGCCAGAAGTGGAGCAAGCCAACAGCTGCGCCCTGATTGAAAAAGAACCTTCCTCTTGTGCCCTGAACTCAATATGCCAGCCTCAAAACCAAAGCTCACATCAGAAAATTCATTACAAACCATGATAAATAAGAAAAATGAGAAAAAAGCCAAAAAAATGCAAGAATCCATAATGATATTGGACTAGATTTAGTCTCAAGAAAACCGAATGTTCCCGCATTCATCCACCCCTCCAGCTGATGCCTGTGGAATTCTGACTGAATTAACCTGAAAATCGTAGTGAAACTCAGTTTGGAGGGAATTAATATCTGTCACCTCAGCCAAAGTGTTCCATTTTATTTTCCAAAACACAAAAACTCACCTTGGTCGTGTTACCTGTAGATTTATATTCTTCAAATGCCTAATTGTAATGTTTTTTATTTCATAATGGCTACTCTGTCCAAACTCTTGTTTGTGTTGCGTCAGAATTACAAAATTTGGGAAGGAAGAAGGGAAAACCAACTCAGACCCAGAAAACATTTAGGAAATTGCCACACAAGAAACCACAAATCGGCTGAGGCACCCAAAACAATGACAGCAAGGCAGAATTGAAGCAGGCCAACAGCTGTGCCCTTTTTGAAAAAGACCATTCCTCCTGTGCACTGAACTCTATATTGCAGCCTCAAAACCAAAGCTCACATCAGAAAATTCATTACAAACCATGAAAAAAAGAAAAAAGAGAAAAAGCCAAAGAAATGCAAGAGTCCTTTGTGATATTGGGCTTGATTTAGTTGCAAGGAAACCAGCTGTTCCCGGATTCATCCACCCCTCCTAGCTGACTGGCTGTGGAATTCTGATTGAATTCACCTGAAAATCGCACTCACTCTCGATTTGGAGGAAATTAATATCTGCCCCTCAGTGGAAGGGTTCTATGTCATTTTCCAAAACCCAAAAACTCATCTTGGTCATGTTGCCTATGATTTCTAATCATGAAAACCCAATATGTTCTGTTTTTCAATTTCCTGATGGATCCTCGTTCTAAACCCTTGTTTGTATTGCATCAGAATACACAATTTGAAAAGGAAAAAGGCAAAACAAACTCAGACCAACAAAGCATTTAGGAAAAAGTCGCTCAAAATGAAAAATTGCCTGAGGCACCCAAAGCAATTACAGAAAGCCAGAATTGGAGAGAAACAACAGCTGTGCCCTAATTGAAAAAGACCATTCCTCTGGTTCCCTGAACTCCTTAAGCCAGCCTCAAAACCACAACCCACATCAGAAAATTTATTACAAACCATGATAAATAAGAAAATGTGAAAAATGCAAAAAAGAAAAAGAAATGCAAGAGTCCTTCGTGATATGGCGCTTGTTTTAGTACAAGGAAACCAGCTGTTTCCGGATTCATCCACCCCTCCCAGCTGACTGACTGTGGAATTCTGATTGTATTCACCTGAAAAGAGAGAACATTTATAAGTATATTGGGACTGTGGAACCTGTCATTTACCAATCACATGTTAGACTGAATCATAGACCAAATATAGGGAAGAAATCCTATGCATGTAAACCTTGTGGGAATTCATTCAGTATTAAATACCCTCCATCACAGCACTCATATTGTGGAAAACCCTCATGTGTGTAATGATTGTGTGGAAACCACTCACCAGAAGTCAGATCTCATTAGACATCAGAGAATTCACACAGGGTTGAAATCTTACAAATCTAATGACTGTGGGAAGTTCTTTGGCCAGAAGAAACACCTCATAAATCATCAGAGAATTCACACAGGTGAGAAACCTTTTGAATGTAATGACTGTGGAAAATCCTTTGGCCAGAAGGCAAACCTCATAAATCATCAGAGAATTCACACAGGTGAGAAACCTTATGAATGCAATTACTATGGAAAATCCTTTGGCCAGAAGGCAAACCTCATAAATCATCAGAGAATTCACAGAGGGGAGAAACCTTATGAATGCAATCATTGTGGAAAAGCCTTTGCTGAGAAATCAAAGCTCACAAAGCATCAGACAATTTGTACTGGGGGAAACCTTATGATTGCAATGACTGTGGAAAAACCTTTGCTGAGAAGTCAAACCTCAGAAAGTATCAGAGCCTTCACACCATGGAGAAAGCTTATAAATGAAATGACTGTGGAAAAGCCTTTGGTCCCATCCTTGCATACCAAGGATAAATCCCACTTGGTCTGGGTGGATGATCTTTCTGATGCATTGTTGGATTCAATTGGCCAGAATTCTGTTGCAGATCTTTGCATGTATGTTCATCAGGGAAATTGGTCTATAATTACTTTCTTTGTTGCACTTTTTTCAAGTTTAGGAATGAAGGTGATGTTGGCTTCATAGAAAGAATTTGGGAGAATCGCCTCTCTCTCAATTGTTTTGAATAACTTGAGAAGAATTGCAGTTAGTGCTTTAAATGTCTGTTAGAATTCAGCAGTGAAGCCTTCCAGTTTTGGGGTTTTCTTGGTAGTGATGGTCTTTATTACTGGTATCATTTCCATCTGGTTATGTGTGTGTTTAGGTTTTCTATATCTTTGTTGCTCAATTTAGGTAGGTTTTATGGATGGAAGGATGGTGGAAAGCCTCTTTGCTGTACTTCATAACTCATAAGATATCAGAGTATCCACACAGGGAATTTTCTACTTGACCTTTTTGTGCAAGTTATATCTCATGAAATATTAGAGAATTCACCAAGGGGAGAAATGCATGAATATAATACATGTGAATAGCCTTTGTGGTGCAAATCAGACCTCATCAAACATAAAAGAATTCTCATGGGGAGCAATTTTATGAATGTAATGACTCAGAGCCTTTTACCATAATTCAGCCCTCATTGTACATCATCAAATTCATATAGGGAAAAACTCCTTTGAAAGTAAAATCCCTTTAATTAGAAGCCATACCTCATAAGACAACAGGGAATTCACGTGGGAGAGAAACCTTATGGGTGTAATGAGTGTTGGAAAGCTCTGCCCAAATCTCTCCTTATATCAGAATGCACAACATATATATCTAATGAATGAAATAAATGTGAGAAAGTCATTTCACATAGGTAATGCCTCATAATCCATCATGGAATTTGAACAAGGGAGAGACCTTAACAATATAATGAATGTGGAAGAGCTTTTCTCCAAAATTCATGTAAGTATTGTGACAAAACCTTTTGCTGGAAATCACATCCTATCCAACAGAGACTCATGTAAAGGAGAAAGCTTATAAATATTATTAGAGTCAGAAGTCAATGGTACATCAGAGAATTGACACAGGTGGTTTCTTAGGCGTATACTGATTGTGCAAAAACATTTTCTTTGTTTCAGGCTTGTATAGACACAGAATTCACAAAAGGTGATAGTCTTTGCATGCTGTAAATACAATAAAACCTTTAGCCAGAAATTAGACATCAACAGACTTCAGAGAATTCATAAGGAACAAAAGTCTATGCAATGAATTTGGAAAATGTATTTCTGTTATAAATCAGTCTTCAATTCCCATGAATAGACTCACAAATGAGAAAACATGCATGCATAGAAAAGTTTTGTACCATAAATTATCTCTAGATGGTAAACTAATATATCACACAAAAGAAATATCATGAGTGTAATGGAATTGGGAAACCCTTTGCTATAAGGCAGATTTCCAGAAAGCTTAGCAAGATTACAGAAAAGTCTCTGAAAATGTAACATGTCTGAAAGATTTGTTGGCATCACAAACTGGAGGATAGCTCAAGTGCATGTGTTTTTGTGCCTGGCATCCAAATTGATATCTCTTTTTCTTTGATGAATTCCTTGTTTATTTATTTAGCAGATTTAGAGACAAAGGATTCCTGTCCATTGATTTACTACTATATGCCCACAATTGCCATGGTAAAGTATGGCAAAAACTGAGTGCTGGGGGCTGTGAATCTGATTCATCACTGATAACATTGAAGACATTGGTTCCTGGTTCTTATGCTGCTATGCATGGAAATGTTTCTCTAATTTCATTTTCAAATAGTTCATTGTTAATATAAAGAAATGCTTCTAATTTTTAAAATTTCATTGAAATAATTTGTGATTAATGTGTCCTAGTCATGCATTATTACAGGGTGTAGTGCAATATTTGCACACATTTATGCAGTAAAAAGTGATCAAGCTAAGCAACTACAGTTTTATTAAGTTTTTAAAGAGTTATTTATTTGAAAGACAGAGTTACAGAGAGAAGTAGCAGCAGAGAGAGAGAGAGGTCTTCCTCTGCCGGTTCACTCCCCAGATGGCCACAATGGCCGGAGCTCTGCCAATCTGATTCCAGGAACCAGGAGCTTCTTCCAGATCTCCCACTTGGGTGCAGGGACCCAAGGACTTGGGCCATCTTCTACTGCTTTCCCAGGCCATAGCAGAGAGTTGGATCAGAAGAGGAGCAGCCAGGACTAGAACTGGTACCCACATGGGATGCTGGTGCTTCAGGCCAGGGTGTTAGCCCACTGTGCCACAATGCTGGCCCCCAAGCAACTACAGTTTCTAATTCTTCTCCATGATTTGAGACTACCAGCTCCTCTCCTTCAGTTCTTTACACAGAACCTAATATGGTTGAATGTAGTCATCTCATTATATTATGGAACACCAGAAGTTCTTTCTGCCTCTTTGATTTTTGATACCTATTATCCAATCCCCCTCTATCCCTAGCTGCTTCCCTTCTCAGCCTCTAGTAATCACAGTTCTGTGTTCAGATCCATTATTTTCTTTCACTTCCACATGCGACAAGGACCAGGTGACATTTGTGTTCCTGCTTCTGTCTTATTTCAATTAATTTAATAATATTTTGTTCTTTTTTTGTATCTAAAAGAGGTTGCCCTGTCCATTGTTTTTCATTGATGGACAGCTAGATTGGTTTCAAATCCTGGCTGCAGTGAACTGTGTTATAGTGGCTGTGTTATGGGAAAATTGCTGTATCTTTGATATGCTCTCCTCCTTTCCTTCTAATAAAATTTCCTTATTCTATATAGCCAAGAGCAAGATAACTCTCACATGGTAGGTCAATTTTTATCTTAGTTTAATTTTTGTTATTTATTTGAAAGAGTTACAATAGAGGTAGAGACACAGAGAGGTCCTCCATTAGCTGGTTCGCTCTACAGATGACTACAAAGGCCAGAGTTATGCCATTATGAAACCTGGAGACGGGAGCTTCCTCTGGGTCTCCCACATGGGTGCATGGGCCCAAGGACTTGGGCCATCTTCTACTGCTATCCCAGGAGATAGCAGAGAGCAGTATTGGAAGAAGAGCAGCTGGAACTAGAACTGGCACCCAAATGGGATGCTGGCCCTTCAGGCCAGGGCTTTAACTCACTGCACAACAGCGCCAGCCCCAATTTTTATCCTTTTTAAGGAATGACCATACTGTTCTGCATAACATCTGTACTAACTTGTGTTTTCACCCACCATATATGATGGTTTTCTTTTCCCATGTGCTCTCTAGCATTTGTTATTTTTTATCAGTTTGGCATAAAAATGATATAGTATTGTTCATGTTTTTGTGTATTTTGAAATCAGTTAATTTGTTTATTAAATCTTTATTATTTGAAAGGTGGATTTAGAGAGAGAGGGAAAGACATAGATAGCTTTCATCTGCTGGCTCACACCCCAGAGAGTTTCAACAGTTGAGCCTGGGGCATGCTGGAGTCAGGAGCTTCATCCAAGTCTCCCACATGAGTGGCAAGGACCTGAGTCCTTCGTCCATCTTCTGCTGGTTTCCCAGGTGTTTAGCAGTGAGCTAAATTGGAAGTGGAGATTCCTAAACTCAAAGTGGAACTCAGATGTTATGCTGGCCTCACAGATTGCAGCTTTCCCCACTTGGCCACAATGCCAGCCCCTCTATCAATTTAATTCCTCAAAAATAGCTCAGTAATGTTGGCATCTATCTCATTTTGTTTTTTCTCTGTTATTATTCAACTTATTGATGTCTTATTTTTGTTCACATTATTCCTCTCAATTGCTCTACCTGAGGTGAGTAGGGCTGCTGTGTTGCTTAAATGAAGTGTATGCTTTAGATTACTCATTTAATGAGTGCATGTCATTCACATAGCACTTCACTGAAGTTCTACTATGTCCCAAATCCTCTTCTAGGCACAGAATTTAGACCACTTTTCTCTTAGGCCCAGATCTTGCCTTTAACATACTACTTGGAATTTAGTAGCTCATGAAATCTGCAGACTGCATAAATGAATGAATATTTTGAGGGCTGTGCTTTTGTGGAGGAACTTCATAGGAGACCGAAGGAATAAAATAAATCAAAAGTATCCACAGTATATAGAATGTATACTATTTTACAAGTCACAGAGAAGAAGAAGAAGAAGGAAAGTAGTAAGACTAGAAAGTTTGTGGCAAGACTAACAGGCGCTGGTCAAGAACTTAATAAGCACATTAGGAAAGCAGTAAGGTTTCTTTTTTTTTTTTTTTTTGAGGAAAAGTTTTTATTTCTAGTGATGAAATTGGCTACAGAACATTATGAAAGTTTAAAAATACAAAGAGAAATTGTCTATAATTAATAGATTCAAAATTTGACAATCAGTGAATATCATTATTAGTCATTACCAACAACAGTTATTGATTTGAAAGGCAGAGTGACAGGAAGAGGGAACCACTGCTTCACTCCCCAGACACTTGCAATAGCCAAAGCTTGACCAAGCCAAAACCAGGAACTGGGAATTCATTCTGGATGTCCCATTTGGGTGCAGGGACCCAAGCACTTCTGCCATCCTCCGTCTCCTCCCAGGGTGCACACTAGCAGAAACTTGCCTCAAAGCAGAGAAGCTACCACTCAAGCCAGGCATTTGTATATGGGATGTGGGTGTGTGGTGGTGATAGCAAGCCCTCATGGATAAAAAAAAACAAAAAAAAAAAAAAACAAAGTTATTTCTATGCCAAGGAAATTACTCTGTAGTCTTTCTCTTATAAACTACGTATTGCTGAACCTAGATAATTTTTCCTTTATTTAACAATGACATGAAAATGTCAGTTGAGTTGGCTTTCCTGAAGACCTTGTTTCTTGAATATTAGTGGCTAGCTGAGATAAATTCTTTTCATCTCTTTCTCGCTTCGGCAGCACATGTGCTCGCTTCGGCAGCACATATACTAAAATTGGAATGATACAGAGAAGATTAGCATGCCCCTGCGCAGTAAGGTTTCTTTACCTCCCTGTAGGCTCTGCTCTCCAGAGGTGAACAGGGTCCTCTAAACCCACTTGCTGCACACACAAACACCTGAGTGTTGTATTCTCCCACAGGTGTTGGAGACTGATATGGTGTTCTGATTTATATTTACATAATGGCTAGTGACATCGGGCATATTCACATGTTTTGACCATGTACATTTCTTCTGAGAAATGTCTATTCAGATCCTTGCCTGTTTCTTCACTGTATTTTTTGGAGTTTTTCCAATTCATGTAAATGTTCTGGAAATCTGTAAACATTCAGAGTTTTAATTTTTCCTGCCATCTGTTCATTGTATCTACACTCTGATGTTTACTTTGTTGTGAAGAAGTATCTTAGTTGGATATACTCAAATGTCTCTGTTTTTATTTTTGTGACTATTGCTATTGGAATCTTACCCAAAAGCTATTGTGTGTTGACAATATTTAGAGTTTCCCTATGTTTACTTGGGTTTGGGTCTTATGATTACATTTTAATTCACTGTGAGTTCACTTTCACATAGTGTAAGAGATGTTGGAGTCTCTTTTCAGGCTTCTACATATGGATAATCAAGTTCCTCTGCACCACTTGTGAAAGAGATTCTTCTTTCTCCAGTTCATTTGAGTTCCTTTGTTAAATATGAGTTGCTGGTAGAAATTTGGGTTTATTTCTATGCTACCAAGTCTTTTCCATTGAACTATGTGTCTGTTATTATATCAGTGCTAACACTTCTTCTTTTTTTTTTGCAGTATATTTATTTGAAAGGCAGAGTTACAGAGAGGTAGAGGCAGAGAGAGAGAGAGGTCTTCCATCCACTGGTTTACTCCCCAAATGGCCACAATGGCCGGAGCTCTGTTGATCTGAATCCAAGTGTCAGGAGCTTCTTCCAGGTCTCTATGCAGGTGCAGGGGCCCAAAGACTTTGGCCATTTTCTACTTTTTTCTCAGGCTATACCAGAGAGGGGTATAAGAAGTGGAGCAGCTGGGAAACATACTGGCACCCATATGAGATGCCGGCACTGCAGACGGTGACTTTACCTGCTTTGTCATAGTGCTGACCCCTGTAATATGTCTTAAAATATGGTGTGATGTCTCCAGCTTTTTTTTTGCTTTATAATATTGCTTTAGATGTTAAGCATCTCTCATGTTTCTATGTGAATTTTAGCATCATTTTTTCTAGCTCTGAGAACATCGTTGGTATGTTGATTGGGATTACATTGAATTTGCAAATTGCTTTTGGTAGTATGGATATTTTGGTATTATTCTTCCCATTCACAAACATAAGTTTTCTGTGAGACTGTCAAAAAGCCTTGACAAAAATTGGACTTTATTACACAAAAATTCATCACTTTTTGGGATCATTTAAATCCATAATTTTGCACTAATATTTGATAAATAATTAAAGACTTTGAGCATTTTAGTAGGAGAAATTAAAATATTTATCAATTTATTCAAATATTGTTTAGATGTGATATTCAAATATTGTTTAGAGCCATTGTCTGTATTCCCTCTAAATTACGATCTTTTTGCTTTTTGCCTGTTAAACTTGTCCCTTGATTCAAGAACCCTTTTTAATGTAATGTAAACTGAAAATGTCATTTCATAAGCTAAAAAAAATGACAAAGAAGGAAAAAGAAGGGAGGGAGGTTGAGTATATAATTATGTTCTCCGAATTTTTTCTATAAAACATATTGAATCATTTAAAAGCTAATTAAAATTAAACTCAAAATTGGACCATTATGACCAATATTTAAAACAAGTGATTAAAAACTGTAGATGTCTTCAATTTTGATTATCATTCTTCTTTAGAATATCTGAAAGAAATCCGGCTTCTCACTTTAAAATATACCAGTGTGTTAGAATTCAGTATTAAATGACTTTGTTTAAAAGTTTTATTTAATCTATTGCTTTAAGTAGTAATACTATGGCCATTGTAAAACAAAATCCTTATCATTTTTCATAAAACAGAAAGGGCCTTTAAAACATCATCACTAAAAATATTAAGAGACCTAAAATATAACATTCTTAAAACCCAAGTGATACCATTCAAAATTTTCAAATATGCAGGGATAGTTCATGTCAAGTAACTAAATAATTGTTAAGTGTATATATGGAATAGCTTCTATAAATTCTTTTGGCAAGGGCTGGCACTGTGGCATAGTGGGTGAGGCTGCCACCTGCAGTGCTGGTATTCCATAGGGGCATCAGTTCAAGACCTGGCTGCTCCACTTCCTATCCAGCTCTCTGCTATGGCCTGGGAAACACTATAAAATGGTGCAAGTCCTTGGGCCCCTGCACCTGCATAGGAGACCAGGAAGAGGCTCCTGGCTCCTGCCTTCCAGTCAGCACAGCTGCAGCCATGGAGGCCAACTGTGGAGTGAACCAGTGAATGGAAGACCATTCTCTCTGCCTGTCCTTCTCTCTCTGTGTAATTCTGACTTTCAAATAATATAAATAAATCTTTAAAATTTTTTTTGGCAAATAGATGAAGCTACTTGTTATACATTTCAAATAAATAGCAAACATACTAGAAAAATATATTGAATAAAATTTAAGCAACTCATAGCTATACACAGAAATTTCTCACCATAACAACATAGCAACCACTAAATTTCCAAATTCAATTTTCCACAACTTAGAATCTTTAACTCCAGAAGGAGTACAAAATTGACAGAACAGTGGCCTATGTATCAGGATACCTAATGCTAATACAGAATTATCCCTGCCACAACTTACCTATGTGACCTTGAACAATTCACTTTACTTCTCTGGGCTTGGCATTTAGCATCCTCATGTGATAAAGGAGGCTTGGATAAGATCAGTTGTACTCTATCTTGAGACTTCAATGATCTCTCAGTTTCCAAACAGGCACCTTAAGGGAAAGTAAACCTTTAGATCAAAGCTTACATTTTTAAATATAAATATATTTTAAACTGTTTCTACAACTAGTACAAAACAACACATTCAAATGTGTACCATGCCACTTTTCAATATTTGGGAATAATTAATGCATCATTTTAGAGCATTGTCTTGAGGCCAGTGCTGTGGTGTAGCTAGTAAAGCCACTGCATGCAGTGGGGGCATCCCACATGGAGGCCGGTTCAAGTCCAGGCTGCTCCATTTTCCATTCAGCTGTCTGCTATAGCCTGGGAGAGCAGTAGGAAGTTGGCCCAAGTCCTTGGGCCCCTGAATCTGCATGGGAGACCCTGAAGAGGTCCTGGCTCCTGGTTTCAGATTGGCATATCTCTGACCTTTTAGGCCATCTGGGGAGTGAACCAGCAGATGGAGGACCTCTCTCTCTCTCTCTCTTCCTCTTGTTCACTATCTGTGTAACTCTGACTTCCAAATAAATAAATAAATAAATCTTTTAAAAAATCAAAAGAATATTGTCTGGCACACAGTGAACCACTAAGTACAAGATATTATTAGTAATATTAGATTGAAATATTGAAATAAACTAGGCAATAAGCCTTAAGATGCAAATTAATACCAAGAAATATAATCTCAAATTTCTGTGTTCAACAAGGTAGTCTCTTTTCACTACTAACTTTATACTAAATAAGATATTTTGATATTTTGTTAAGAGTAAATTTATCGGGGGCCAGCGCCGTGGCTCACTTGGTTAATTCTCCACCTGTGGTGCTGGTATCCCTTATGGGCAAAGTGTTCTAGTCCTGGTTGCTCCTCTTTCAGTCCAGCTTTCTGCTATGGCCCGGGAAGGCAGTAGAGGATGGCCCAAGTGCTTGGGCCCTGCACCCGGATGGGAGACCAGGAGAAAGCACCTGACTCCTGGCTTTGGATGGGCACAGCTCCAACTGTGGCAGCCATCTGGGGACTGAACCAATGGAAGGAAGACCTTTCTGATTTCTCACTGTATATAACTCTACCTGTCAAATAAAAAAAAATTATTAGTTTTTCATAAAAACTGCAGTATTGAAAAAGTTCTAAAATCCCTCTAATTCTAAATGTCTGTGACTGCTAACTCATTAGCACATATTGCATTCTTTACATCTGGGTAATCATGACAATTCACTTTTAAATGATTAACAGATCTGCTGTTATATATAAATACATGCTTTTCCGAAAATCATACAATAAGCAGGCTACATACTTTACTTCAAGTAGAACTGCCATATCCAGTCCTACAATTGTAAATAAGACAGTTTCAATTGTTCAGCATTATCAATTATAAATTCCAATCGTGTAGCAATACTCATAAGAATTTAGGGGGCCGATGCTGTGGAGTAGCAAGTAGAGCTGTGGCTTGCAGTGCTGACATTCCAATTGGGTGCCAGTTCAAGTCCTGGCTACTCAAATTACTATCCATCTTTTTAGGCAAGTAAGACTTACTATCCAGCAGTAGAGGATGGCCCAGGCCCTTGGGCTCCTGCACCTGCATAGGAGACCCAAAAGAAGCTGCTGGCTCCTGGCTTTGGATTGGCAGAGCTCCAGCCATTGTGGCCAAATGGGGAGTGAACCAGCGGTTGGAAGACTGCTCTCTCTCTCTCTCTCTCCTTCTCTGTGTAACTCTGATTTTCAAGTAAAATAAATGAATCTTTTTTTAAAAAGGATGAAATAAAAAGGAAGATGAAGATTACAAAATTGTTTAATTTTTTTAATAAATATAAATTTCCAAAGTACAGCTTTTGGATTACAGTGGCTTCCCCTCCCCCAAAACATCCCTCCCACCCATAATCCTCCTATTTCCTGCTTCCTCTCCCATCCCAGAAGATTACAAAATTGTATGAAGGACATTTGTACAGTAAACAAATATACTGATTTCCAATGCAATATTTGAATACTTGAAGCAGGAAGGCTAAGTACTTCTTTGCCAAAATAACATGTTTTCTCCAGTGTAAAACCCATTTGCCATCCCAATACACAAAGGGATTTGGGGCAAGAAGGAAAAAAGAAGTCCACACATGCAGAAATTTTAAGCAAAACAAAATAGAGAATGTATTTAGTTTCATGTAAATCACATGAGAATTAATAGTATTCTACCAATTTGCAACAAATATTTTTAACTTTAATGAATGAATGAACTTTCAGTTACATAGCAGGAAACTTCTACCCTCTCCCATAAAACTGAAAGAGAAACTTTTTAAAAGTAAAAACTGATGAAAGAATTCTGCAATACATGTTAATGTTAAGTAGCCCAGCAGAGTTTATTTAGAAATACAAACACACACACAGAAAATAAATACATTAAAATCTTACTGAATAGTCCAGTAATAGTTCAGGATCCAATATGTGTGCAAAAGATTCTGGATTTCCCAGTCACTTTGTATAGGAAATGATGTGCTTTGCTATGTAGCATGTAACTTTAGATTCCTGAACACCTCCACTTTGCTTCTTACCCTGAGTCCCAGCAAATACAGGAACACAGCTGTTGAGTCATTCATTTTCTGGATTTGGGAATATCAAAGAATTAATGAGTATAGAAAGTTGTACAGCAAAGACCAAGAATATCCAAGGGAGGTCAGGAAAATCAATTGAACAAGTCAAAATACTATGAATGTATACTGAATGCTCTGTTTTTAATATGTCTTACTTACCTAAAAAGACATGAGGGCTATTGCTCTCTCTCTTAATACAACTAAGGAGAAGATATCACCAATGCTCAAGAAAAATGAATACACAGCAGAGCTAATACAAAATCCCCAAATTCCAAAATAGAAAAACTGGATATGCACTCCTTACACACACCCTGAAGTGGCAATGAAGTAGAACAAATCTAAAATTAGAAAAAAATCTTTTTTTAAAGATTTATTTATTTATTTGAAAGTCAGAGTTGCACAGAGAGAGGCAGAGAAGAGAGAGGGGTCTTCCATCCACTGGTTCTCTCCCCAGTTGGCTGCAATGGCCAGAGTTGTGCCAATCCAAAGCCAGGAGCAAGGAGCTTCTTCCAGGTCTCCCACATGGGTGCAGGGGCCCAGGACTTGGGCCATCTTCTACTGCTTTCCCAGGCTATAGCAGAGATCTGGATCCATATGAGCTGCCAGCACTGCAAGTGGTGGCTCTACCCACTATGCCACACCGCTGGCCCCGAAAATTCTTGTCAAATTAAGAACATTTAACCTTTGTTTTAGAGTGCATTATTAAAATATCTAAACTGGGGGAATACATAATTTCTTTCTTTAGAAATCAGAAGAGAAAAAGAACACTTCAAGCCTACTGTGACACCACACAGAAGGAATGGAGAATCATGATCCCAATTAGCCTAGGGACAGAATAAAAGGGAGGGAAATAGGAACAACAGAATTAAGATGAATAAGCTTTGACAGCTGAGGGAATCTGAATGTAAAGAAAAGGCATGCAGTTAACTGAAACAATAGAGATAATTCTGAGAGGAAAAAACATTGTTAAGTCATATTAATGGGGCCAGAGCTGTGACTTAGTAAAGTAAAAAAAAAAAATCTAAAATTTGTTTTTAAATTATATAATTAAAAAAGATAAAAAAGATGTTCAATCTTAAGTCTCTACAGCATAAGATATACATCAATTTTCCCAGGTTCTATTTGCATTTATTAACAAAGTTTCATGGGTGTAATCACTAAAGTGGCTCCAATAAGTCTTTTTATAAAAATTATTTTTTATTTTGACAGGCAGAGTGGACAGTGAGAGAGACAGAGAGAAAGGTCTTCCTTTTTCTGTTGGTTTACCCCCTAGTGACCGCTGCCGCCAGTGTGCTGCAGCTGGCACATGGCACTGATCCAAAGCCAGGAGCCAAGTGCTTCCTCCTGGTCTCCCATGCAGGTACGGGGCCCAAGCACTTTGGCCATCCTCCATTGCACTCCTGGGCCATAGCAGAGAGCTGGACTGGAAGTGGAGCAACTGGGACAGAATCTGGCTCTCCCAGCAGGACTAGAACTTGGTGTGCCTGCACCGCAGGTGGAGGATTAGCTTATTGAGCCATGGAGCCTGCCTCCAATAAGTCTTAACCTGGGATGCAACTAAATTTAACAAGGATACTCAATAGGAATTTTAGAAGAATTCCAAAATATGTATCAGAATAAAAATAAATACTTTACTTGGTACATCTCATTTTAACTATACTATTGTCTAAATTTCCAAATGTCAGATGTACTAAAAAAATCCCCAAAGCAGCAGAGTTGGTCCGACATGATGAGGAATAAAATAAAGAAAATGAGAATTCGCAGATCCCAGATTAAAATAACCAAGAAGGCCCAATAAAAGAAAACTCAATGTCTTCATACACTAACATTTATTACCTCAGATTTATTTAACAAAAAGGTGATTATTCCAGCTACATCCTATTAGGTAGCCCAATTTTACCTGCTAAATCCATTTAAAAAAAGCACCTCATGATATATTACTAAAATCATATTGCTATATGCCATCCACCATGTCCACTGTACCTTATACCTAATGTTAACAGATCTGATGAAAATCAGTAGATAAATGATGTGTCTTAACCACGTGTGGGAAATGTCTTTTGTTCAACGTTTTTCCAAAAACCCCTCAGTCTCAGTTTGCCTTCACCTTGAAAAGACACTTCTGAGGTTTACTAATCAGTCCAGCTTCTTCGGGCCTCCCTCCAATGCAAGGGGCTAAAATCCATCAAAATAAACTCTAGGCACTGTCCTTGTGCTCCCAGTGACTTTTTCACTCTAGGGGCTCACAAACCTTCTAAATTCTTTAGATCACCTGTGATGTCCATTAGTTCTCAAAGACTATGATGCAAGTAATTTCCCCTCTTGGAACCTTGTTATTAACTGTGCTGTATGAGAAATGAAGTCTCCTACACACCTTGTGCTTATGATTCTCCAAACCATGTTGCCTGCTAGGACTTTGGCCATGAATATAGGACAGCAATACCTGAACATGATTACTGAGATCTCCTTAATAAAGGATAGACTGGGGCCAGCACTGTGGTGCAGTGGTGTAATCCTTTACCTGCAATGCTGGCACCCCATATGAGCACCAGTTCTAGTCCCCATTTCTCCTTTTCCCATCCAGCTCTCTGCAATAGCCTGGGAAAGCAGTAGAAGCTGTTCCAAGTGCTTTGGTCCCTGCCAAAATATGGGAGACCTGGAAGCTCCTAGCTCAGATTGGCCCAGCTGCAGACTTTGCAGTCATTAGGGGAGTAAATGAGCATATGGAAGACCTTTCTGTGTCTCTTCTTCTCACTCTCTGTAAGTAAACCTGTCAACTACATAAATAAATTCCTTATATATATATTTACATTTATTTATATATTTATGTATATAAATATATTCATATATAAAATATATTATAATTTATCATACAATATATTATATAATATATAATTATAAACAGATAATATTATATAATTTATTATATGTATTTTATATATATATATATATATATTATTGAGATGACTTCAATAGCCAGAGTGTGGCCAGGTTGAAACCAGGAGCTTTTCCTCTGATGTGTGTCCCAGGAACCCAGGTACTTGGAGCATCTTTCACTGCTTTTTCAATCCATTGGTAAGGAGCTGGATCAGAAATAATTATTTATATATAAATAACAAATTCATATATAATATATACAATTATATATTTATAATAATTATATGCAATTCTATATTATGTATAGAAATATATAGTATAATATATAATATATATTATAATATATAAATATATATATGATGGACCAAAATATGGTATTCTCCATTTGGCAGAAGGGACAGGCTCCAATATCTACTGTCTATGTCAGTATGTCAGCATAATGCAGGAGGTAACCCCTCTACCAAATAAGAAAATCTATTTCAGTTCAGCTGGACATCATTCTGCTGACTGTTGACCTTATTACTGTTAGTCTGGATGCTTTCATTGGTTGCAATCCAGAGACCCAATTTTCCCATAGATATAAACATCAGCAAACATGAAAATTTGGTAAGAAAAGCTTAAACTGAGAGTTATGATTAATAACTATTTTTTTTTAATTTTTATTTAATGCATATAAATTTCCAAAGTACGACTTATGGATTACAATGGCTTCCCCCCCATACCGTCCCTCCCACCCACAACCCTCCCCTTTCCCACTCCCTCTCCCCTTCCATTCACATCAAGATTCATTTTTGATTATCTTAATATACAGAAGATCAGCTTAGTATACATCAAGTATGGATTTCAACAGTTTGCTCCCACACAGAAACATAAAGTGAAAAATAATAGATGATTTTTTTTTAAATGATGATGAAATCAGAGCAGACCTATTGTCATGTTTAATCCCAGTGAGAGTCAAGTTGGGAATTGATAATTTCTTTTTTTTTTTTTAACAGAGGATCAGTTTAGTATGCATTAAGTAAGGATTTCAACAGTTTGCACCCCCATAGAAACACAAAGTGAAATATATTGTTTGAGTACTCGTTATAGCATTAAATCTCAATGTACAGCACATTAAGGATAGAGACCCTACATGAGGAGTAAGTGCACAGTGACTCCTGTTGTTGACTTTACCAATTGACACTCCTGTCTATGGCATCAGTAATCTCCCTATGCTCCAGTCATGAGTTTCCAAGGCTATGGAAGCCCTCTGAGTTCTCCGACTCTTATCTTGTTTAGACAAGGTCGTAGATAACCCTACGGTTCGACCCAGCCATCCCACTCCTTGGAATTTACCCAAAGGAATTTAAATTGGCAAACAAAAAAGAGGTCTGCACCCTAATGTTTATTGCAGCACAATTCACAATAGCTAAGACCTGGAACCAACCTAAATGCCCATCAACGATAGACTGGATAAAGAAATTATGGGATATGTACTCTTTAGAATACTATACCGCAGTAAGAAACAACGAAATCCAGTCATTTGCAACAAAATGGAGGAATCTGGAACACATCATGCTGAGTGAAATAAGCCAGTCCCAAAGGGACAAATACCATATGTTCTCCCTGATCAGTGACAACTGACTGAACACCAAGAGGGAAACCTGTTGGAGTGAGGTGGACACTATGGGAAATGGTGGCTTGATCAGCATAGCCCTGACTGTTAATGAACAACTTAATACATTATCCCTCTTAGTAGTTTTTTTTATCTGTTCTACTTAATATGACTGGTTTAGATCTGTAATTGATGCACAGTTATTCTTAAGTGTTGAAAATTAACTGAAATGTGATCCCTGTTGAACATGGTGGTGGGAATGGGAGAGGGAAGAGATGTATAATTTGGGACATGCTCAGGCTGACTTGCCCCAAGTGGTGGAGTTGGAAGCATACCAGGGGATTCCAATTCAATCCCATTGAGGTGGCATGTACCAATGCCATCTCACTGTTCCAGGTGATCAGTTTCAGTTCACAGTTGGTCATGGTGGAGGGACTGGGAGTCAAAGGGAGCACATAGACAAGTCTAGTACCTGCTAACGCTAACCGATGGAGTAAATAAAGGGGAGAGTGATCCAACATGGGAAGTGAGATACTCAGCAGACTCATAGAATGGCAGATGTCCTAAATAGCACTCTGGCCTCAGAATCAGCCCTAAAGGCATTTGGAGCTGGCTGAAAAGCTCATGAGAGTATTTCAGGCATGGAAAGCCAAGACACTCTGGCAAAAGATCTCTGCGAGTGAGATCCCAGTGGAAAGAACAGGTCATCAAAGAAGGAGGTACCTTTCTCTGAAGGGAGGAGAGAACCTCCACTTTGACTATGACCTTGTCTAAACAAGATTAATAACTATTTTAACAAAATTTCTCAGAACCCATCTAATCCAAACCTTGGACAATTGGAAGACATTGTACTTGGCCCACCCATAATCAAAATGGATTCTAAATCCTTCAACTGCAAGGAGAGTATCATAGACATTAATGCTCCAAACAGATCCAGTTCTCTGCTAATGTGTCTGGAAAAGCAGCACAGGGTGACTCAAATATTGGGGCTCCAGCACCCTTGTGAGAGACCTGGAAGAAGCCCCTGGCTCCTGATATCAGTCTGGCCTAGCCTCAGTCATTGCAGCCATTTGAGGAGTGAACAAACCAGGAGGAAGATCAATCTCTCCCATTCTCTCCATCTAGTGCTGCCTTTCAAATTCATAAAAGGATCTTTAAGAAAATAGATCACTTCAATAAATTTGCCATTGCTCAGTCATGATGACTTTTACTACCTTCAGTTCTTTTTCAAAAGATTTATTTATTGGAAAGGCAGATAGAGGAGCTGGTGGTTGTGGTGCAGTGGACAAAGCTGCTATCTGTTACATTGGCATCCTGTATGTGCACCAGTTTAAGTACCAGCTATTCCATTTCTGATCCAGCTCCTTACCAATGGACTGAAAAAGCAGGGAAAGATGGCCCAAGTGCCTGGGATGCTGCCACGCACATTGCAGGAAAAGCTCCTTGCTGCCATGCACATCGGAGGGAAAGCTCCTGGCTTCAACCTGGCCACACTCTGGCTATTAAAGTCATCTCAAAAATGAATTAGGTGGTGGAAGATTTCTGTCTCTCCCTCTCTCTGTAACTCTTTCAAGTAAGTAATTAAATATTTTAACATGATAAAAAAGGCAGAGACACACAGAGACAAAGAGAGAAGGAAAGAGAAGCAGAGAGATCTCCCATCTGCTGGTTTACTTTCTATATGGCTACAACTGTGCAAGACCAGGTTCTCAAGTCCCCATTGAGGTTACAGTTCTCCAATTTGACGACAGGAATGAAAGAATTTGAGCTATTATACATTGCTTCCCAGGGATATTAACATGAAGCTGATTAGGAAGTGTAGTACCCAAAACTCAGATTAGCACTGCAATATAGGCTGTGGGCATCTGTTGTGACTGCTAACAAATTGGAAATCCTAGAGTAAAAATCAACATATTCCTGGACATACACAATATACCAAAATTGAGTCATGAAGACACATAGAAAAGCTAAACAAATCAAAAACCAAGACAGAGATTGGATGAGTAATAAAGACCCTCCCAACAAGCAAAAGTCCAGGATCAGACAGCCTCACTATTGAATTCTACAGGACTTTTAAAGAACTAATGCTTCTCAAACTATTCAACACAATTGAAAGAGAGACAATCCTCTCAAACTCCTTCTATTAATCCTGCATCACCTTAATTCTTCAACTAGAAAAAGATACAGTGGAGAGAGAGTACTATAGAAAAATATCCCTGATGGGGGCCAGTGCCATAGCACACTGGGTTGATCCTCCACCCGTGGAGACGGCATCCCATATGGGTGCCAGTTCTGGTCCCGGTTGCTGCTATTCCAGTCCAGCTTTCTGCACTGGACTGGGAGGGCAGTGGAGGATGGCCCAAGTGCCTGGGTCCCTGCACCCGCATGGGTGACCAGGGAGATGCTCCTGACTCTGGCTTCCGATTGGACCAGCACTACCTGTTGGGCCATATGGAGCATAAACAAGCAGATAAAATACTTCTGTCTCTCTGCCTCTGCCTCTCCATCTCTGTAACTCAATCTTTCAAATAAATAATTCTTTTGAAAAGGTCAACAAACAATAAAGGCTGGTGGAGAGGGAGAGAAAAAGGTACCCTAATCCACTGTTGGTGGGAATGAAGCTAGTGCAACCATTATGGAAGGCAGTATCAAAGTTCCTCAGAAATCTGAAAACAAACATACCATGTGATCCTGCCATCTGACTACTGGGAATTTATCTGCATGAAATGAAATAGAATATGCACAGGCATGAGTTATCTGTACCCTCATGTTTATTACAGCTCAATTCACAATAGCTAACATGAAATCAACCCAGATGTCCATCAACTGGTGACTGGAACAAAAATATGAGCTATATATACAGTGTAAAATACTATTCAACCATAATTGAGAATGAAATCCCATCTTCTGTAACTAAATGGATGAACTGGAAACAAGTATGCTTCATGAAAGAAGCCAGTCCCCAAAAGACAAATACCATATGTTTTCTCTGACTGGTGGTAATTAATATATAGACAACAAAAAGCAGCATATGAGTTAAATTGACATTTTGAGATTTGAGTATTGTTCATAGCACTTTTCTGTACTCTTTGATAGAGTACACAACATATACTCATTGATATTTCTGCTACTACTTGCTGAATTCTTTATTTTGTAGAGGGTTAAAGCTTGTGATTCTAAAATAAAATCAAAGCATGCAGCTGTCAAAATTAAAAGAAAATAAAACAAGAAGGAGGGAGTTGGAAATATGAGAACAAGGGAAGATAGGATAGGATGTTATCAGTTTGCTCTTCAATCTGTATATATAAATTACATGAAATTTGTTCACTTAATATGCATTTAAAAATATAAACTTAACACTGGAAGAAAAAGACCTGAGATCAGTGTTTTCTGGATTACCACTAATAAAATTTAGTCTTCATTTATGTCTGACCATATTTAATTTCTTATTTATTTATTTTATAAGAAAATTAACATCACCATTCCTAACAAGTCCATCCTGCTTCATCCATATCTATCAGTTCCCACTATGCTAATAATTTCTCATGAACTTAAATCCATATCATCTTAAAAAGATGCAATGTGGGGCTGGCGCTGTGGCATAGCAGATAAAGTTGTTGCCTGCAGTGTTGGCAAGCCATATGGGTGCCAGTTCAAGTCGCGGCTGCTCCACTTCTGAACCAGCTCTCTGCTATGTCCTGGGAAAGCATTAGAAGGTGGCCCAAGTCCTTGGGGCCTTGCACACATGTGAAAGACCCTGAAGAAGCTCCTGGCTTCAGATTGACACAGACCAGTCATTGCGGCCAACTGGGAGTAAACCAGCTGATGGAAGACCTCTCTGTCTCTGTCTGTCTGTCTCTCTCTCTCTACCTCTTCTCTATTTGTGCAACTCTTTCAAATAAATAAATTAATATTTAAGAAAAAAGCCTGATTCATGTTATTATTTATGTGTTTTAGAGGCTTTGCAGATGTTGATTACATGTGCCATGAAAACCCATTAAAATGCAAATCCTATAAGAGGCAACTCCATGTGCACTAAACTGGTAAAATCCAGTGCATGTGTTGAGAAAAACACACTAGCAATACATTTCAAAAAGCTGTGAAATATTATAAGTGGCTGTCAAAAGCTAAAAATCTGACAATGACTCATTATGTCATTTATTTATATATAATGCTGAGAAAATCAGAAGTATTTGTTAAAACTTCTGCTAAAATGCACTAGATTTATAATTTTTAAATGCATCTTTCCTAGATGTAATGCAGTCCTGTACTACTTTAGAGTATCAGAAATTTAAAATGTTGGACTGGTGCTGTGGTGGAGCAGGTTAACACCCTGGTCTGAAGCGCCAGCATCCCATATGGGGGCCGGTTCAATACTCAGCTGCTCCACTTCTGATCCTGCTCTCTGCTATGGCCTGGCAAAGTAGTAGAAGGTGGCCCAAGTCCTTGGGCCCCTGTACCCATCTGGGAGACCGGGAACTAGCTCCTGGCTCCTGGCTTCAGATCAGCACAGCTCTGGCAGTTGCAATCAATTAGGGAGTGAACACCAGATGGAAGACCTCTCTCTTTCTCTCTGTCTATCCTCTCTGTCTGTAACTCGACTTGTACATAAATAAATAAATCTTTAAAACAATTAAGAAATTTAACATGTGAAAGGTTTTTAAAAATGTATTTCTTTATTGTGAGGCAGAGTTACAGATATAGAGAGGAAGAGATAGAGAGGTCTTCTATCAACTGGTTCACCCCTAAATGGCCAGAATGGCTGGAGCTGGGCCGATCTGAAGCCAGGTGCCAGAAGCCAGGAGTCAGCAGCTTCCTCCAGGTCTCTCACATGGGTGCAGGGGCCCAAGAACTCAGGGCATATTGCACTGCTTTCCTAGGCCATTAGTAAAGAGCTGGATTGGAAGTGCAGGAGCAGGGACTCAAACTGGTGCCCATGTGGGATGCTGGTGCTGCAGGTGGATGCTTAATCTACTATGCCACAGAGTGGGCCCAGTGAATGGTTTTAGGAAGACATCTTTCATGTAGACTAGGCTGCAATATTGCAAGGTAAGGTTTAGCTTTTATTCCCACACATCAGTATTCATCTTTTAGCAACTATAAATACTGAATATCATACATATAGACATAAATATAGGTAACTGCAGATTTTGTTGTCATTCTTTCTAATTCTCTTTTTAATGTCTGCTAATAGGTCATCTTATGGATTATTATATTGATGTTACCCATACACAACCATCAGGCATTTCCACTGTTGAATGTGTTTATGAGTACAGGTAGATTTGTGTGTACATGAATGCACATTTGATGGAGATAGCACTGACAGTAATACTGTGAGAAATCCTAACGCTGATTCCAAACTTTCTGTCCTCCGCAGAGATGGCTGTCATTGAAGTAGACCACAGGGCCCCTTTTGCTGTTATGGACTGAAATGTGCCTCCCTAAAACTCTAACACGGAAGTGCTAACCAGCAACATGACTCTACCTGAAGAAAGTGCTTTTAAGCAGATCAAATGGTAGATGTGTCTGTCACATCGGAGAAAGGCTTCTGGAAAAATCGAGCCTATTTAAGCACCTTGATCTGATATTTTCAAGCTCTACAACTCTGAGAAGTAAAATTCCATGATTTAAATCATATTCTCTGTGGTATTTTCTTAGCAAATTAATATATCCTCATTTCTGCCAGCATTTTCTATTGTCATCCAGAAGGTCCTAGTGATTAGCAGAGAAATATAGAAACTAAAAACTGTGATTTTAGATTATCAAGTATCTACTAACACAAAAAGATCCCAGAAGCCACCTACTACCATCGTCCAGGACCCAGAAAAAAAACAGGAAGGAGTCAAGTTGCAGGGCAGTAGAAAAAAGTGAATAATGAAAGATCACAGCAGAAGTAAATAAGGAAGTGTTTGGTGCTGTGGTGTAGTGGATTAAAGCCTTGACCTGCTGTGCATGCATCCCATATGTTGCTGCTAGGAGACCAGGTGCTCCACTTCCAATCCAGCTCCCTACTAATGCACCTGGGAAATTGGTGGAAGATGGACCGTGTTCTACGGTGCTGGCACCCACATGAGAGACTTGGAAGAAGCATCTGGCCTTTCCAATAAATAAATAAATCTTAAAAATATAGAAACAGTGTTAGCACTGTTGGAAAACAGACTCATAGTTCAGTGTAAAAGTATAGGCAGCTGAAATAAACCGACTTTTCTACAGGCAACTCCTATTTAACAAAGGAAAGAAAACAAACAGGAGAAAGAAGAACCCCTTTAGCATATGGTTTAAAGGAAAGTGATTATCCATATGTAGAAGCCTGAAAATATACCCAAAACCTCATACACTATGTAAAAGCAACTCAAGGTGAATTAAAAGTCTAAATATAAAACCAGAAACTAAGTAAACATATGAGAAACTATAAAACATAAGCATAGATAACAGTTTTGGGTAAGATTCCAAAAGCACAAGTAACAAAAATAAAATATAGAAATTTGAGCATATCATATTAAGATACATCTTCACAACAAAGTAATCAACAGAGTGAACATACAATGGACAGAATGGCAGGAAACATTGAAAACTCTGATTATGACAAAAGATTGATAGCCAGAACATACATATATAGAACTGGGAAAATCTCCAAATAAGAAGCAAAATGTACAGCTAAGAAATGGGCAAGGATCAAAACAGATGTTTCTCAGAAGAAGAAATCTCAATGGTCAAGACATAGATGAACATGCCCAATATCACTAGCCATTAGGGAAATGTAAATCAAAACCAATAGCAGACTCCATCTGTGGGAGAAGACAATGCTTGGGTTTTCATTTGTGCAACAAGTGGGTTTAGAGGACCCTGTTCACCATAAGAGGGCAGAGTCTACATGGAAGTAAGGAAACCTTAATGTTTTCCTAATGGGCTTGTTAAATTCTTGACCAGTGCCTATTACCTTTGCCGCAAACTTTCCAGTCTCACTACTTTCCTGCTTCTTCCTCTTCGCTGTGGCTTGCAAAAACAGTGTACCTTCTATATACGGAGGATACTTTTGTTTTGTTTTATTCCTCCTATCTCATGATGTTCCTCTAAGAAATCACAACCCTCCAAGTATTCATTAATTTATGCAGTCTGCAGTTTTCATGGGCTACTACATGGCAAAGTACTAGGTTAAAGGAAAGGTATAGGTCAGGAACTGAGCAAAGTTCACAATGATGAAGCCATTGGGGAAATGAACCTGATGGAAGACCTCTCTCTCTCTCTCTTGCCTCTCCTTCTCTCTCTGTGTAACTCTGATTTTCAAATAAATAAATAAATCTTTAAAAACTAACAAAATATACTAAAAACCTGGTGGCAACACCTTTCTATCAGAACATGTGAAGCACTCAAACACAGTTTGTCCCAGAAAGTCAACCATAAGGGCATATCGTCTACTGCACTTGTGGACATCTCTGAGGGAGGTAAGGGGCACTTATTTCTTCCCCTCTTCTTTCTTACCACTCTCACAGTTATAACTTCTATCGATGCTTCCAAAGACCAGTCTCTATGAAATTGTAGAACTAATATCCTCCCATGTCAAAAGTGTCATGGGTTTAAACACAGAACCCAAAATAAGATAAGTAACTGGCCTTCTTAATTACACAGTGTGGAATGTAAGATTCTCAGTGGAGCACTGGGTAATATAAAGTGCTGGGCAGAGAAAAACTGTTACTTATCTGTATTTATGATGCTGTAATTCTCCTCTTTATGCAAACTCAGATTAAAAGAGCTCCCGTTAGTGGGCAGCACTGTTGCATAGTGGGTAAAGCTACTGCTGCCTTGTCAGCATCCTATATGGGTGCCGGTTGGGATCCTGGCTGCTGCACTTCCCATCCAGCTCTCTGCTGTGGACTGGGAAAACAGTAGAAGTTGGCCCAAACCCCTCATCTCCTGCACCCACCTATGAGACCTGGACAAAGTTCTGCCTTTCAAATAAATAAATAATTATTTAAAAAAACAGCTTCATCTCAGAAGGAGCTCCTGGCTACTGGCTCCAAATTGGCATACCTCCAGCTATTGCTGCCAATTGGGGAATGAACCATCGGATGGAAGACCTCTCTCTCTTTCTCTCTCTCTCTCTCTCCTCTCTGTGTAACTCTTTCAAATGAATAAATAAATCTTTAAAAAAGTAGCTCCAGTTATTGACAACACAGTAGACTTGCATTAATTTTGGTTCCCTTCTCACTTTGCAAAGGGATCAGTGGCAGGTCAAAACAGTTGACAGCCTTGCTAACAGGAGAAGAGATAGCTGAAGACAGAAAATGAAAAGCAGCCAAATACATCATCAAAGAAAGAGAAGTGGACCCCATCCAACACAAACCTTTAAAAGTGGATGCTCACAATTAATGAGTGAAACAGCTGCCCACTGAAATCTTGTCTAGGGAGGGAAGATGTCCTAAGTTCTGCTTTTGTAAACTCCAGTCATAAATCTGTCCTAATAAATCTGTCCCTGGCATCTCTTTTACAAACATACTGGACCCACTGACCATTGGAAATGTGGTTCTAATCATGTAGGCTGCCATTTAAACCCACCAATGCTGTAACAGCTAAGAAACTTGAATTTGATGCTCAATTCTCAGGAAATCATTCCAGCTGAGCCTAGGGCCATTAATAGAAACTCCTTGGATCCTCCACTGTCTCTGTGCCTGTTTGAAAGAAGGGAGATTTCCCACCCCATGTTTCTGGAACAGCTTCAAATTCCACATTGGAAAAATTTGATAATTAATACTTGAGAGGGATCAACACACAAAGCAGCTATTCACGCTTCACACTGCTCCCCACCAGGAAGATGAGGTGCAGGATGAGAGCAGTGGGGCAGATCCTAGACAGATCCTCCTGCCCACCCCTCTGCTGCCCCAGGCTCCCTCCTGAGGGCCATCCAGCCCCACCCTGCAGGAACCAGCCCAGGAAACATCAAGAGACCAGGCCAGACTGCATTCTGAGACCACCCACAGTGGGAACCCGGCTTATTTAACTGTGGAGATCAGGAGTCTTTCTGCCTTCCTTCCCTGTGAGTGCAGGTTCCCAGAACACTGCCCCCTCTCTCCTGTAACCACTAAATAAAGCACATTAGGGACAGTTTAGGTGAGGTACTGCAGGAGAGAGTCCGGGCACTTTGAGCCTGGGAAATAGAGGTGGGAGACAGAGCAGCCCGGGTCCCAGCCCTGACCTCGGGAGAAGCTGCCAGGATCGCTGGCACACTTCTCCCACATGTGTCTCCGCCCCTTCCTGCATGCCAAACCTGCAGCAGAAAGTCCCTGGAGCAGGTACCCTTTCTTCCAGATACACGGGGAGTGAAATTGGGAGTGTGGAGAAGAGAGTCCCTGGCATGTGGGACCCACAGTTGGTGGATGAAGAGGGAAGAAGCAGCAGGAGGCAGGCTCAGGGTGAGCACTCGGAAACTGCCTGGGATCGCACGTGCAGAGCAGGAGTTGCAGTAAATGCCAGAGAAGGAGCAGCATAGCCCCCAGGGTTGACACTGATCAAGGAATGAACTCCCCTGGTCCAACTCTGAGCCCCAGGGACTGGCAGTGGCAGGTGCATGCCCACAGGTATTTGGAAAGCAGAATACCTCGGAGCTACTGGGAACTCTGGGAAATGGAGTCCAGGCTGCAGCATCCCTAGAGACACCAGCTGTTCCTCCAAAAAGCTGCAGTCAGGGGTGGGTGCCCACAACCAGAGGGCATTTGCTTTTGTTAAGTCCCTCCTTCCTTTCCTTCCCACACCAAAATCTCAGGGATCAGTTGCTGTTCCTTTCCTGCATCAAATCTGAAAGAGTGACACTCACTTCTGCTAACTGACCCCAAATCCTGGCTCCCTCATAACCTCTGTCTCTTCCAGAAAAAATCTTATTTACTACTTTGGCCCTAGAAATCATAAATGACTATGATAGAATGTAACTTTTAACAGAGGTGTAGAAGGCATGGTTTAATATCCAGTTTTGAGAATACAATTTTCATTTGTGTTTTATTGATGTTTATACTTCTTTTAAGATTCATTTTTTTATTTAGAAGTCAGAGTAACAGAGAAGGAGAGGCACAGAGAGAGAGAGAGAGAGAGAGAGAGGTGTTTTCCATCTCCTGCTTCACTCCTCAATTGGCAGCAGCAGCACAGCGCTGACCCCTTATAGTTCTTTACAAATCATTTTACACTGTCTTTTTATTCATCTAGTAAAGAGACAGAAGAATGGACACAGAGCTAACTCTATCCAAAATCTTGCTTGTATTGCATCAGAATACAAAATTTGGGAAGGAAGAAGGCAAAACTGACTCAGACCCAGAAAACATGTAGGAAATTGCCACTCAAGAAACCAAAAGTCAGCTGAGGCACCCAAAACAATGACAGCAAGCCAGAATTGGAGCAAGCCAACAGCTGTGCCCTGAGTGAAAAAGACCATTCCTCTTGTGCCCTGAACTCAATATTGCCGGCTCAAAACAAAAGCTCACATCAGAAAATTCATTACAAACCATGATACATAAGAAAAAAGAGAAAAAAGCCAAAGAAATGCAAAAATCCATAATGATATTGGGCTTGATTTAGTCGCAGGGAAACCGGCTGTTCCCGGATTCATTCACCCCTCCAGCTGACTGCTTGTGGAATTCTGACTGAATTAACCTGAAAATCACAGTGAAACTCAGTTTGGAGGCAATTAATATCTGTCACCTCAGCCAAAGTGTTCCATTTGATTTTCCAAAACACAAAACCTCACCTTGGTCGTGTTACCTGTAGATTTCTAAGCTTCAAACGCCTTTTTGTTGTGTTTTTTATTTCCTAATGGCTACTCTGCTGAAACTCTTGTTTGTATTGCGTCAGAATACAAATTTGGGAAGGAAGAAGGCAAAACCAACTCAGACCCAGAAAACATTTAGGAAATTGCTGCTCAAGAAACCACAAATCGGCTGAGGCACCCAAAACAATGACAGCAAGCCAGAATTGCAGCAGGCCAACAGCTGTGCCCTGTTTGAAAAAGACCATTCCTCCGGTGCTCTGAACTGCATATTGCCACCATAAAACCAAAGCTCACATCAGAAAATTCATTACAAACCATGATAAATAAGAAAAATGAGAAAAAAGCCAAAGAAATGCAAGAATCCATAATGACATTTGGCCTTATTAGTCACAAGGAAACCGGCTGTTGCTGGATTCATCCTCTGCTCCAGCTCACTGCCTGTGGAATTCTGACTGAATTAACCTGAAAATCGCAGTGAAACTCAGTTTGGAGGCAATTAATATCTGTCACCTCAGCCAAAGTGTTCCATTTGATTTTCCAAAACACAAAAACTCACCTTGGTCGTGTTACCTGTAGATTTTGAAGGTTTAAACGCCTATTTGTTGTGTTTTTTATTTCATAGTGGCTACTCTGCTGAAACTCTTGTTTGTATGGCATCAGAATACAAAATTTGGGAAGGAAGAAGGCAAAACCAACTCAGACCCAGAAACATTTAGGAAATTGCCGCTCAGAATACACAAATCGGCTGAGGCACCCAAAACAATGACAGCAAGCCAGAATTGGAGCAGGCCAACTTCTGTGCCCTGTTTGAAAAAGAGCCTTCCTCTTGCACCCTGAACTCCATATTGCAGCCTCAAAACCAAAGCTCACATCAGAAAATTCATTACAAACCATGATAAATAAGAAAAAGGAGAAAAAAGCCAAAGAAATGCAAGAATCCATAATGATATTGGGCTTGATTCAGTCACAAGGAAACCGGCTGTTCCTGGATTCATCCACCCGTCCAGCTGACTGCCTGTGGAATTCTGACTGAATTAACTTGAAAATCACAGTGAAACTCAGTTTGGAGGCAATTAATATCTGTCACCTCAGCCAAAGTGTTCCATTTGATTTTCCAAAACACAAAAACTCACCTTGGTCATGTTGCCTGTAAATTTCTAAGCTTCAAACACCTATTAGCTGTCTTTTTTAATTCATAATGGCTACTCTGTCCAAACTCTTGTTTGTATTGCGTCAGAATACAACATTTAGGAAGGAAGAAGGCAAAACAAACTCAGACCCAGAAAACATTTAGGAAATTGCCGCTCAAGAAACCACAAATCGGCTGAGGCACTCAAAACTACGACAGCAAGAGGCACCCAAAACATTTAGGAAATTGCCGCTCAAGAAGCCAAAAGTCACTGAGGCTCCCAAAACAATGACAGCAAGCCAGAATTGGAGCAAGCCAACAGCTTTACCCTTTTTGAAAAAGAACCTTCCTCTTGTGCCCTGAACTCCATATTGCAGCCTCAAAACCAAAGCTCACATCAGAAAATTCATTACAAACCATGATAAATTAGAGAAAAGAGAAAAAAGCCAAAGAAATACAAGAAACCATAATGATATTGGGCTTGATTTAGTCGCAAGGAAACCGGCTGTTTCCGGATTCATCCACCCCTCCAGCTGACGGCCTGTGGATTTCTGACTGAATTAACCTGAAAATCACAGGGAAACTCAGTTTGGAGGCAATTAATATCTGTCACCTCAGCCAAAGTGTTCCATTTGATTTTCCAAAACACAAAACCTCACCTTGGTCGTGTTACCTGTAGATTTCTAAGCTTCAAATGCTTATTTGTTTTGTGTTTTATTTCATAATGGCTACTCTGCCCACAGTCTTGTTTGTATGGCGTCAGAATACAAAATTTGGGAAGGTAGAAGGGAAAAGCAACTCAGACCCAGAAAACATTTAGGAAATTGCTGCTCAAGAAACCACAAATCGGCTGAGGCACCCAAAACAATGACAGCAAGCCAGAATTGAAGCAGGCCAACAGCTGTGCCCTGTTTGAAAAAGACCATTCCTCCGGTGCCCTGAAGTCCATATTGCAGCCTCAAAACCAAAGCTCACATCGGAAAATTCATTACAAACCATGATAAATAAGAAAAAGGAGAAAATAGCCAAAGAAATGGAAGAATCAATAATGAAATCAGAGTTGATATAGTCGCAAGGAAACCGGCTGTTCCCGGATTCATCCACTGCTCCAGCTGACTGCCTGTGGAATTCTGGCTGAATTTACCTGAAAATCGCAGTGAAACTCAGTTTGGAGGCAATTAATATCTGTCACTTCAGCCAAACTGTTCCATTTCATTTTCTAAAACACAAAAACTCACCTTGGTCGTGTTACCTGTAGATTTCTAAGCTTCAAACGCCTATTAGTTGTGTTTTTTATTTCATAATGGCTGCTCTGCCCAAACTCTTGTTTGTTTGGCGTCAGAATACAAAATTTCGGAAGGAATAAGGCAAAACCAACTCAGACCCAGAAAACATTTAGGAAATTGCCGCTCAAGAAGCCAAAATTCAGCTAAGCCACCCAAAGCAATGACAGCAAGCCAGAATTAGAGCAAGCCAACAGCTGTGCCCTGTTTGAAAAAGAACCTTCCTCTTCTGCCCTGAACTCAATATGCCAGCCTCAGAACCAAAGCTCACATCAGAAAATTCATTACAAACCATGATAAATAAGAAAAAGGAGAAAAAACCAAAAGAAAAGCAAGAATCCATAATGATATTGGGCTTGATTCAGTCGCAAGGAAACCGGCTGTTCCCGGAATCATCCACCCCTCCAGCTGACTGCCTGTGTAATTCTGACTGAATTAACCTGAAAATCGCAGTGAAACTCAGTTTGGAGGCAATTAATACATATCACCTCAGCCAAAGTGTTCCATTTGATTTTCCAAAACACAAAAACTCACCTTGGTCGTGTTACCTGTAGATTTCTAAGCTTCAAATGCCTATTTGTTGTGTTTTTTATTTCATAATGGCTACTATGCCCACAGTCTTGTTTGTATGGCGTCAGAATAGAAAATTTGGGAAGGAAGAAGGCAAAACCAACTCAGACCCAGAAAACATTTTGGAAATTGCCGCTCACAAACCACATATCGGCTGAGGCACCCAAAACAATGACAGCAAGCCAGATTTGGAGCAGGCCAACAGCTGTGCCCTGTTTGAAAAAGACCATTCCCCCGGTGCCCTGAACTCCATATTGCCACCATAAAACCAAAGCTCACATCAGAAAATTCGTTACAAACCATGATAAATAAGAAAAATGAGAAAAAAGCCAGAGAAATGCAAGAATCCATAATGACATTTGGCCTTATTAGTCACAAGGAAACCGGCTGTTGCTGGATTCATCCTCTGCTCCAGCTCACTGCCTGTGGAATTCTGACTGAATTAACCTGAAAATCGCAGTGAAACTCAGTTTGGAGGCAATTACTATCTGTCACCTCAGCCAAAGTGTTCCATTTCATTTTCCAAAACACAAAAACTCACCTTGGTCGTGTTACCTGTAGATTTCTAAACTTCAAATGCCTATTTGTTGTGTTTTTTATTTCATCATGGCTATTCTACCGAAACTCTTGTTTGTATGGCGTCAGAATACAAAATTTGGGAAGGAAGAAGGGAAAAACAACTCAGACCCAGAAAACATTTCGCAAATTGCCACTCAAGAAACTACAAATCAGCTGAGGATCCCAAACAATGAAAGCAAGCCAGAATTGAGGCAGGCCAATAGCTGTGCCCTGTTTGAAACAGAACATTCCTCTTGCTCCCTGAACTCCATTTTGCAGCCTCAAAACCAAAGCTCATATCAGAAAATTCATTACAAACCATGATAAATAAGAAAAAGGAGAAAAAAGCCAAAGAAATGCAAGAATCCGTAATGTTATTGGGCTTGATTTAGTCACATGGAAGCCGGCTGTTCGTGGATTCATTCACCCCTCCAGTTGACTGCCTGTGGAATTCTGACTGAATTCACCTGAAAATTGCAGTGAAACTCAGTTTGGAGCCAATTACTATCTGTCACCTCAGCCAAAGTGTTCCATTTGATTTTGCAAAACACAAAAACTCACTTTGGTCAAGTTACCTGTAGATTTTGTAGGTTTAAACGCCTATTTCTTGTGTTTTTTTATTTCATAATGGCTAATCTGCCCAAACTCTTGTTTGTGTGCCATCAGAATACATAATTTGGGAAGGAAGAAGGCAAAACCAACTCAGACCCCGAAAACATTTAGGAAATTGCCGCTCAAGAAACCAAAAATCAGCTGAGGCACCCAAAACAATGACAGCAAGCCAGAATTGAAGCAGGCCAACAGCTGTGCCCTGTTTGAAAAAGACCATTCCTCTGGTGCCCTGAACTCCATATTGCAGCCTCAAAACCAAAGCTCACATCATAAAATTCATTACAATCCATGATAAATAGGAAATCAGAGAAAAAAGCCAAAGAAATGCAAGAATCCATAATGACATTTAGCCTGAATAATCACAAGGAAACCGGCTGTTCCCGGATTCATCCACACCTCCAGCTGACAGCCTGTGGAATTCTGACTGAATTAACCTGAAAATTGCAGTGAAACTCAGTTTGGAGGCAATTACTATCTGTCACCTCAGCCAAAGTGTTCCATTTGATTTTCCAAAACACAAAAACCCACTTTGGTCATGTAACTGGTAGATTTTGAAGGTTTAAACGCCTATTTGTTGTGTTTTTTATTTCATAGTGGCTACTCTGCTGAAACTCTTGTTTCTATGGCATTAGAATACATAATTTGGGAAGGAAGAAGGCAAAACCAACTCAGACCCAGAAAACATTTAGGAAATTGCCACTCAAGAAACCAAAAGTTAGCTGAGGCACCCAAAACAATGATAGCAAGCCAGAATTGGAGCAAGCCAACAGCTGTACCCTGATTGAAAAAGAAACTTTCTCTTGTGCCCTGAACTCCATATTGCAGCCTCAAAACCAAAGCTCACATCAGAAAATTCATTACAAACCATAAAAAATAAGACAAATGAGAAAAAAGACAAGGAAATGCAAGAATCCATAATATTGGGTTTGATTCAGTCGCAAGGAAACCGGCTGTTCCCGGATTCATCCGCCCCTCCAGCTGACTGCCTGTGGATTTCTAACTGAATTAACCTGAACATCACAGTGAAACTCCGTTTGGAGGCAATTACTATCTGTCACCTCAGCCAAAGTGTTCCATTTTATTTTCCAAAACACAAAAACTCACCTTGGTCATGTTACCTGTAGATTTCTAAGCTTCAAACGCCTATTTGTTGTGTTTTTTATTTCATAATGGCTATTCTGCCCAAACTCTTGTTTGTATGGCAGCAGAAAAGAAAATTTGGATACGAAGACGGTAAAACCAACTCAGACCCAGAAAACATTTAAAAAATTGCCACTCAAGAAACCAAAATAGGCTGAGGCACCCAAAACAATGAAGGCAAGCCAGAATTGGAGCAAGCCACAGCTGTACCCTGTTTAAAATGACCATACTTCCAGTGCCGTGAACTCCATACTGCAGCCTCAAAACCAAAGCTCACAACAGAAAATTCATTACAAACCATGATAAATAAGAAAACATAGAAAAAAGCCAAAGAAATGCAAGAATTCATAATGATATTGGGCTTGATTCAGTCGCAAGGAAACCGGCTATTCCCAGATTCATCCACCCCTCCAGCTGACTGCCTGTGCAATTCTGACTGAATTAACCTGATATTCGCAGTGAAACTCAGTTTGGAGGCAATTAATATCTGTCACCTCAGCCAAAGTGTTCCATTTGATTTTCCAAAACACAAAAACTCCCCTTGGTCATGTTACCTGTAGATTTATAAGCTTCAAAATCCTATTTGCTGTGTTTTTTATGTCATAATGGCTACTCTCCCCAAACTCTTGTTTGTAGAAATCAGAATACAAAATTTGGGAAGGTAGAAGTCAAAACCAACTCAGACGCAGAACACATGTAGGAAATTGCAGCTCAGGAAACCACAAATCGGCTGAGGCTCAAAACAATGACAGCAAGCCAGAATTGGAGCAGGCCAACAGCTTTGCCCTGTTTAAAAGGTCCATTCCCCCGGTGCCCTGAACTCCATATTGCAGCCTCAAAACCAAAGCTGACATCAGAAAATTCATTACAACCCATGATAAATAAGAAAAAGGAGAAAAAAGCCAAAGAAATGCAAGAATCAATAATGATATTGGGCTTGATTTAGTTGTAAGGAAACTGGCTGTTCCCGGATCCATCCACCCCTCCAGCTGACTGCCTGTGGAATTCTGACTGAATTCACCTGAATATCGCAGTGAAACTCAGTTTGGAGGCAATTAATATCTGTCACCTCAGCCAAAGTGTTCCATTTTTTTTTCCAAAACACAAAAACTCACCTTGGTAATGTTACCTGTAGATTTCTAAGCTTCAAATGCCTATTTGTTGTGGTTTTTATTTCATAATTGCTACTCTGTCCAAACTCTTGTTTGTGTTGCCTCAGAATACAAAATTAGGGAAGGAAGAAGGAAAAACCAACTCAGATGCACAAAACATTTAGGAAATTGCCGCTCAAGAAACCACAAATTAGCTGAGGTATCGAAAACAATGACAGCAAGCCAGAATTGGAGCAAGACAACAGCTGTGCCCTGATTGAAATAGAACCTTCCTCTTGTGCCATGAACTCCATATTGCAGCCTCAAAACCAAAGCTCACATCAGAAAATTCATTACAAACCATAAAAAATAAGAAAAATGATAAAAAAGCCAAAGAAATGGAAGAATCCATAATGATATTGGGCTTGATTTAGTCGCAAGGAAACCGGCTGTTCCCAGATACATCCACCCCTCCAGCTGACAGCCTGTGGAATTCTGAGTGAATTAACCGGAGAAACACAGTGAAACTCAGTTTGGAGGCAATTAATATCTGTCACCTCAGCCAAAGTGTTCCATTTGATTTTCCAAAACACAAAACCTCACCTTGGTCGTGTTACCTGTAGATTTCAAAGCTTCAAATGCCTATTTGTTGTGTTTTTATTTCATAATGGCTACTCTGCTGAAACTCTTGTTTGTATGGCATCAGAATACAACATTTGGGAAGGAAGAAGGCAAACCCAATTCAGACCCAGAAAACATTTAGGAAATTGCCGCTCAAGAAACTAAAAGTCAGCTGAGGCACCCAAAACAATGACAGCAAGCCAGAATTGGAGCAGGCCAACAGCTGTGCCCTGTTTGAAAAAGACCATTCCTCTGTTACCCTGAACTCCATATTGCAGCCTCAAAACCAAAGCTCACATCAGAAAATTCATTACAAACCATGATAAATAATGGAAATGTGAAAAAGCCAAAGAAATGCAAGAGTCCTTTGTGATACTTGGCGGGATTAGACAAAAGGAACCTGGCTGTTTCCAGATTCATCCCCCCATCCACAGACTGACTTTGGACTTCTGATTGAATTCACCTCAAAATCCCACTCACATTCAATTTGGATGAATTAGTATCTCTCCCCTCAGCAGAAGGATTCCATATCATTTTCCAAACCACAGAAACTCATCTTGGTCATGTTGCCTGTAGATTTCTAATCCTGAAAGGCCAATTTGCTGTGTTTTTTGTTTTCTTTCATAATGGCTACTCTGTCCATAATCTTGCTTGTATTGCATGAGAATACACAATTTGGGTATGAAGAAGGGAAAACCAACTCAGACCCAGAAAATATTCAGCAAACTGACCCTCAAGAAACCAAAAGTCAGCTGAGGCACCCAACAATGACAGCAAGCCAGAATTGGAGCAAGCCAACAACTGAGCCCCAATTGAAAAAGAACCATTCTCTTGTGCCATGAACTCCATATTGCAGCCTCAAAACCAAAGCTCACATCAGAAAAGTCATTACAAACCATGATAAATAAGGGAAATGTGAAAAAGCCAAAGAAATGCAAGAGTCCTTTGTGATATTTGGCTGCATTTAGACACAAGGAAACTGGCTGTTTCAGGATTCATCCCACCCTTAAACAGACTGACTTTGGAATTCTGATTGAATTCACCTCAAAATTGCACTCACACTCAATTTGGAGGAAATTAGTATCTGTCCCCTCGGCAGAAGGAGTCCAAGTCATTTTCCAAAACACAGAAACTCATCTTGATTGTGTTGCCTGTACAGTTCTAAACATGAAAGGCCAATTTGCTTTGTTTTTTTTTTTTTCTTTCATAATGGCTACTCTGTCAAAATCTTGCTTGTATTGCATCAGAATACAAAATTTGGGAATAAGAATGCAAAACTAACTCAGACCCAGAAAACATTTAGGATATTGCCACTCAAGAATCCACAAATCAGCTGAGGCACCCAAAACAATGACAGCAAGCCAGAATTGGAGCAGGCCAACAGCTGTGCCCTGATTGAAAAACAACCTTCCTCTGGTGCCCTGAACTGAATATGCCAGCTTAAAACCAAAGCTCACATCAGAAAACTCATTACAAACCATGATACATAAGAAAAATGAGAAAAAAGCCAAAGAAACGCAAGAATCCATAATGATATTGGGCTTGATTTAGTCAAAAGGAAACCGGCTATTCCCAGATTCATCCACCCCTCCAGCTGACTGCCTGTGGAATTCTGACTGAATTATCCGGAAAATCGCAGGGAAACTCAGTTTGGAGGCAATTAATATCTGTCACCTCAGCCAAAGTGTCCCATTTTATTTTCCAAAACACAAAAACTCACCTTGGTCGTATTACCTGTGGATTTCTAAGCTTCAAACGCCTATTTATTGTGTTTTTTTTTTTTTTTATGGCAAAATGGCAAGCCTGTCCAAACTCTTGTTTGTATTGGGTCAGAATACAAAATTTTGGAAGGAAGAAGGCAAAACCAACTCAGACCCTGAAAACATTTAGGACATTGTGGCTCAAGAAACCACAAATTGGCTGGGGCACCCAAAACAATGACAGCAAGCCAGAATTGGAGCAAGCCAACATCTGTACCCTGTTTGAAAAAGACCATTCCTCCGGTGCCCTGAACGCCATATTGCCGCCTCAAAACCAAAGCTCACATCAGAAAATTTATTACAAACCATGAGAAATAAGAAAAAGGAGAAAAAAGCCAGAGAAATGCAAGAATCCATAATGATATTGGGCTTGATTTAGTCGCAAGGAAACCAGCTGTTCCCGGATTCATCCACCCCTCCAGCTGACTGCCTGTGGAATTCTGACTGAATTAACCTGAAAATCGCAGGGAAACATAGTTTGGAGGCAATTAATATCTGTCACCTCAGCCAAAGTGTTCCATTTGATTTTCCAAAACACAAAACTTCACCTTGGTCGTGTTACCTGTAGATTTCTAAGCTTCAAACGCCTTTTTGTTGTGTTTTTTATTTCCTAATGGCTACTCTGCTGAAACTCTTGTTTGTATTGCGTCAGAATACAAATTTGGGAAGGAAGAAGGCAAAACCAACTCAGACCCAGAAAACATTTAGGAAATTGCTGCTCAAGCAACAAAGGGCCGCTGAGGAACCCAAAACTTTGAAAGCAAGCCAGAATTGGAGCAAGCCAACAGCTGTGCCCTGATTGAAAAAGACCATTCCTCCGGTGTCCTGAACTCGATATTGCAGCCTCAAAACCAAAGCTCACATCAGAAAATTCATTACAAATCATGATAAATAAGAAAAATCAGAAAAAATCCAAGGAAATGCAGGAGTTCTTAGTGATATTGGGCTTGATTTATTCCCTTGTTAATGGCTGTTTCCAGATTCTTCTATCCCTCCCAGCTGAGTGTCTGTGGTTTCTGACTGAATTAAAATGAAATTCGCTGTGAAACTCGGTTTGGAGGCAATTAGTATCTGTCACCTCAGCAAAAGTGTTCCATGTCTTTTTCCAAAACACAAAATCTCACCTTGGTCGTGTTACCTGTAGCTTTCAAAAGCATATTTGATGTGTTTTTTATTTCATAATGTCTGTTCTGTCCAAAATCTTGCTTGTATTGCGTCAGAATACAAAATTTGGGAAGTAAGAGGACAAAACCATCTGAGACTCAGAAAACGTTTAGGAAATTGCCACTCAAGAAACCTCAAATCGGCGGAGGCACCCAAAACAATGACAGCAAGCCAGAATTGGAGCAAGCCAGCAGCTGTGCCCTGATTGAAAAAGACCATTCCTCCGGTGCCCTGATCTCCATATTGCAGCCTCAAAACCAAAGCTCACATCAGAAAATTCATTACAAACCTTCATACATAAGAAAAATGAGAAAATACCCAAAAATGCAAGAATCCAGAATGATATTGGGCTGGATTTGTTCACAAGGAAACCGGCTGTTCCCGGATTCATCCAACCCTGCAGCTGACTGCCTGTGGAATTCTGACTGAATTAACCAGAAAATCGCAGTGAAACTCAGTTTGGAAGCAATTAATAACTGTCACCTCAGCTAAAGTGTTCCACTTTATTTTCTAAAACACAAAAACTCACCTCGGTCGTGTTACCTGTAGATTTCTAAGCTTCAAACGCCTTTTTGTTGTGTTTTTTGTTTCATAATGGCTACTCTGCCCAAACTCTTGTTTGTATTTGGGCAGAATACAAATATTGGGAAGGAATAAAGCAAAACCAACTCAGACCCAGAAAACATTTAGGAAATTGCCGCTCAAGCAACAAAGGGCCGCTGAGGAACCCAAATCTTTGAAAGCAAGACAGAATTGGAGCAAGCCAACAGCTGTGCCCTGATTGAAAAAGACCATTCCTCCGGTGTCCTGAACTCGATATTGCAACCTCAAAACCAAACCTCAGATCAGAAAATTCATTACAAACCATGATAAAAAAGAAAAATCAGAAAAAATCCAAAGAAATGCAGGAGTTCTTAGTGATATTGGGCTTGATTTATTCCCTTGTTAATGGCTGTTTCCAGATTCTTCTACACCTCCCAGCTGAGTGTCTGTGGTTTCTGACTGAATTAAAATAAAATTCGCTGTGAAACTCGGTTTGGAGGCAATTAATATCTGTCACCTCAGCAAAAGTGTTCCATGTCTTTTTACAAAACACAAAATCTCACCTTGGTCGTGTTACCTGTAGGTTTCAAAAGCCTATTTGATGCGTTTTTTATTTCATAATGTCTACTCTGTCCAAAGTCTTGTTTGTATGCCATCAGAAAAGAAAATTTGGGAAGGAAGACGGCAAAACCAACTCAGACCCAGAAAACATTTAGGAAATTGCCACTCAAGAAACCGAAAGTCAGCTGAGGCACCCAAATAAATGGCAGCAAGCCAGAATTGGAGCAGGCCAACAGCTGTGCCCTTATTGAAAAAGACCATTCCTCCGGTGCCCTGAACTCCATATTGCAGACTCAAAACCAAAGATCACATCAGAAAATTCATTACAAACCATGATAAATAAGAAAAATGAGAAAAAAGCCAAAGAAATGCAAGAATCCCTAATTATATTGGGCTTGATTTAGTCGCAAGGAAACCGGCTGTTCCCGGATTCATCCACCCCGCCAGCTGACAGCTTGTGGAATTCTGACAGAATTAACCTGAAAATCGCAGTGAAACTCAATTTGGAGGCAATTAATATCTGTCACCTCAGCCAAAGTGTTCCATTTGATTTTCCAAAACACAAAAGCTCACCTTGGTTGTGTTACCTGTAGATTTCTAAGCTTCAAACGCCTATTTGTTGTGTTTTTTATTTCATAATGGCTACTCTGCCCAAACTTTTGTTTCTATTGCGTCAGATTACAAAATTTGGGAAGGAAGAAGGCAAAACCAACTCAGACCCAGAAAACATTTAGGAAATTGCCGCTCAAGAAACAAACGGCCGCTGAGGAACCCAAAACAATGACAGCAAGCCAGAATTGGAGGAAGCCAACAGCTGTGCCCTGTTTGAAAAAGACCATTCCCCCGGTGGCCTGAACTCCATATTGCAGCCTCAAAACCAAAGCTCACATCAGAAAATTCATTACAAACCATGATAAATAAGAAAAATGAGAAAAAAGCCAAATAAATGCAAGAATCCAGAATGATATTCGGCTTGATTTAGTTGCAAGGAAACCGGCTGTTCCCAGATTCATCCACCCCTCCAGCTGACTGCTTGTGGAATTCTGACTGAATTAACCTGAAAATCGCAGGGAAACTCAGTTTGGAGGCAATTAATATCTGTCACCTCAGCCAAAGTGTTCCATTTGATTTTCCAAAATACAAAAACTCACCTTGGTTGTGTTACCTGTAGATTTCTAAGCTTCAAACGCATATTTGTCGTGTTTTTTATTTCATAATGGCTACTCTGCCCAAACTCTTGTTTGTATTGCGTCAGATTACAAAATTTGGGAAGGAAGAAGGCAAAACCAACTCAGACCCAGAAAACATTTAGGAAATTGCCGCTCAAGAAACAAAGGGCCGCTGAGGAAGCCAAAACCTTGAAAGCAAGACAGAATTGGAGCAAGCCAACAGCTGTGCCCTGATTGAAAAAGACCATTCCTCCGGTGTCCTGAACTCGATATTGCAGCCTCAAAACCAAAGCTCACATCAGAAAATTCATTACAAACCATGATAAATAAGAAAAATCAGAAAAAATCCAAAGAAATGCAGGAGTTCTTAGTGATATTGGGCTTGATTTATTCCCTTGTTAATGGCTGTTTCCAGATTCTTCTATCCCTCCCAGCTGAGTGTCTGTGGTTTCTGACTGAATTAAAATGAAATTCGCTGTGAAACTCGGTTTGGAGGCAATTAATATCTGTCACCTCAGCAAAAGTGTTCCATATCTTTTTCCAAAACACAAAATCTCACCTTGGTCGTGTTACCTGTAGCTTTCAAAAGCCTATTTGATGTGTTTTTTATTTCATAATGTCTATTCTGTCCAAAATCTTGCTTGTATTACGTCAGAATACAAAATTTGGGAAGGAAGAGGACAAAAACAACTGAGACTCAGAAAACGTTTAGGAAATTGCCACTCAAGAAACCTCAAATCGGCGGAGGCACCCAAAACAATGACAGCAAGCCAGAATTGGAGCAAGCCAGCAGCTGTGCCCTGATTGAAAAAGACCATTCCTCCGGTGCCCTGAACTCCATATTGCAGCCTCAAAACCAAAGCTCACATCAGAAAATTCATTACAAACCATGATAAATAAGAAATATCAGAATAAAGCCAAAGAAATGCAAGAATCCATAATGATATTGGGCTTCATTTAGTTGCAAGGAAACCGGCTATTCCCGGATTCATCCACCCCTCCAGCTGACTGCCTGTGGAATTCTGACTGAATTAACCTGAACGGAGGCAGTTAATATCTGTCACCACAGCCAACTTGTTCCATTTGATTTTCCAAAACACAAAATCTCACCTTGGTCGTGTTACCTGTAGCTTCAAAAGCCTATTTATTGTGTTTTTTATTTCCTAATGGCTACTCTGTCCAAACTCTTGTTTGTATTGTGTCAGAATACAAAATTTGGGAAGGAAGAAGGAAAACCAACTCAGACCAAGAAAACATTTAGGATATTGATGCTCAAGAAACTTCAAATCGGCGGAGGCACCCAAAACAATGACAGCAAGCCAGAATTGGAGCAAGCCAACAGCTGTGACCTGATTGAATAAGAACCTTCCTCTTGTGCCCTGAACTCCATATGCCAGCCTCAAAACCAAAGCTCACATCAGAAAATTCATTACAAACCACTAAAATTAAGAAAAATGAGAAAAAGGCCAAAGAAATTCAAGAATTCATAATGATATTGGGCTTGATTTAGTCGCAAGGAAACCGTATATTCCCAGATTCATCCACCTCTCCAGCTGATGCCTGAGGAATATTGACTGAATTAACCTGAACGGAGGCAGTTAATATCTGTCACCACAGCCAAAGTGTTCCATTTCATATTCCAAAACAAAATCTCACCTTGGTCGTGTTACCTGTAGCTTTCAAAAGCCTATTTGATGTGTTTTTTATTTCATAATGGCTATTCTGTCCAAACTCTTGTTTCTGTTGCGTCAGAATACAAAATTTGGGAAGGAAGAGGACAAAACCAACTGAGACTCAGAAAACGTTTAGGAAATTGCCACTCAAGAAACCTCAAATCGGCGGAGGCACCCAAAACAATGACAGCAAGCCAGAATTGGAGCAGGCCAACAGCTGTACCCTGATTGAAAAAGACCATTCCTCCGGTGCCCTGATCTCCATACTGCAGCCTCAAAACCAAAGCTCACATCAGAAAATTCATTACAAACCATGATAAATAAGAAAAATGAGAAAATAGACAAAGAAATGCAAGAATCAAGAATGATATTGGGCTGGATTTAGTTGCAAGGAAACCGGCTGTTCCCGGATTCATCCACCCATCCAGCTGACTGCCTGTGGAATTCTGACTGAATTAACCTGAACGGAGGCAGTTAATATCTGTCACCACAGCCAAAGTGTGCCATTTTATTTTCTAAAACACAAAATCTCACCTTGGTCGTGTTACCTGTATCTTCAAAAGCCTATTTGTTGTGTTTTTTATTTCCTAATGGCTACTCTGTCCAAACTCTTGTTTGTATTGTGTCAGAATACAAAATTTGGGAAGGAAGAAGGAAAACCAACTCAGACCCAGAAAACATTTAGGAAATTGCCACTCAAGAAACCACAAATCGGCTGAGGCACCCAAAACAATGACAGCAAGCCAGAATTGGAGCAAGCCAACAGCTGTGCCCTGATTGAAAAAGAACCTTCCTCTTGTGCCCTGAACTCAATATGCCAGCCTCAAAACCAAAGCTCACATCAGAAAATTCATTACAAACCATGATAAATAAGAAAAATGAGAAAAAAAGTCAAAGAAATGCAAGAATATAGAATGATATTGGCCTTGATACTGTCGCAAGGAAACCGGCTGTTCCCAGATTCATCCACCCATCCAGCTGACAGCCTGTGGAATTCTGACTGAATTAACCTGAACGAAGGCAGTTAATATCTGTCACCACAGCCTAAGTGTTCCATTTTATTTTTTCAAAACACAAAATCTCACCTTGGTCGTGTTACCTGTAGCTTAAAACACCTATTTTATGTTTTTTTTTTATTTCATAATGGCTACTCTGTCCAAACTCTTGTTTGTATTGCGTCAGAATACAAAATTTGGGAAGGAAGAGGACAAAACCAACTCAGACACAGAAAACGTTTAGGAAATTGCCATTCAAAAATCCAAATTCAGCTGAGGCACCCAAAACAATGACAGCAAGCCAGAATTGGAGCAGGCCTACAGCTGTGCCCTGTTTGGAAAAGACCATTCCCCCGGTGGCCTGAACTCCATATTGCAGCCTCAAAACCAAAGCTCACATCAGAAAATTCATTACATATCATGATAAATAACAAAAATGAGAAAAAAGGCAAAGAAATGCAAGAATCCAGAATGATATTGGGCTTGATTCAGTTGCAAGGAAACTGGCTGTTCCCGGATTCATCCACCCCTCCATCTAACTGCCTGTGGAATTCTGACTGAATTAACGTGAAAATCACAGTGAAACTCTGTTTGGAGGCAATTAATATCTATCACCTCAGCCAAAGTGTTCCATTTTATTTTCCAAAACACAAAAGCTCACCTTGGTCGTGTTACCTGTAGATTTCTAAGCTACAAATGCCTATTTGTTGTGTTTTTCATTACAAAATGGCTACTCTGTCCAAACTCTTGTTTCTACTGCGACAGAATACAAAATTTGGGAAGGAAAAAGGCAAAACCAACACAGACCCAGAAAACTTTCAGGAAAATGCCACACAAGAAACCAAATTTGGAGGGAATTAGAATCTGTCCCCTCAGCAAAAGGGTTCCATGTCATTTTCGAAAACACAGAAACACATCTTGTTCATATTGCCTACATTTCTCATTCTGAAAGGGCAATTTGATGTGTTTTTTTTTTCTTTCATAATGGCTACTCTGTCCAAATCTTGCTTGTATTGCATCAGAATACAAAATTTGGGAATAAGAAGGCAAAACCGACTCAGACCCAGAAAACATTTAGGAAATTGGCACTCAAGAAACCACAAATCTCCTGAGGCACCCAAACAATGACAGCAAGCCAGAATTGGAGAAGGCCAACAGCTGTGCCCTGATTGAAAAAGAACCTTCCTCTTGTGCCCTGAACTCAATATGCCAGCCTCAAAACCAAAGCTCACACCAGAAAATTCATTACAAACCATGATAAATAAGAAAGATGAGAAAAAAGCCAAAGAAATGCAAGAATCCATAATGATATTGGGCTTGATTTAGTCGCAAGGAAATCGGCTGTTCCCAGATTCATCCACAGCTCCAGCTGACTGCCTGTGGAATTCCGACTGAATTTATCAGAAAATCGCAGTGAAACTAAGTTTGGAGGCAATTAATATCTGTCACCTCAGCCAAAGTGTTCCATTTTATTTTCCAAAACAAAAAAAATCATATTGGCGTGTTACCAGCAGATTTATAATCTGTAAATGTCTATTTGTTGCATTGTGTCAGAATACAAAATTTGGGAAGGAAGAAGGCAAAACCAACTCAGACCCAGAAAACATTTAGGAAATTGCCGCTCAAGAAACCAAAAGTCAGCTGAAACCCCAAAACCAATGACAGCAACCCAGAATTGGAGCAAGCTAACAGCTGTGCCCTGTTTTAAAAAGACCATTCTTCTCGTGCCCTGAACTCCATATTGCCGTCTCAAAACCAAAGCTCACATCAGAATATTCATTACAAACCTTGATAATAAGGGAAATGTGAAAAAGTCAAATAAATGCAAGAGTCCTTTGTGATATTTGGCTGGATTTAGACACAAGGAAACTGGCTGTTTCCAGATTCATCAACCCCTTCCACAGACTGACTTTGGAATTCTGATGGAATTCACCTCAAAATCGCACTCACACTCAATTGGAAGGTAATTAGAATCTGTCCCCTCAGCAGAAGTGTTCCAAGTCATTATCCAAAACACAGAAACTCATCTTGGTCTTGTTCCCTGTAGCTTTTGAATCCTGAAAGGGCTTTTTGCCGTATTTTCTTTTTTTTCATAATAGCTACTCTGTCCAAAATCTTGCTTGTATTGCATCAGAATACAAAATTTGGGAATAACAAGGCAAAACCAACTCAGACCCAGAAAACATTTAGTAAATTACCACTCAAGTAACCACAAATCGGCTGAAGCACCCAAAACAATGACAGCAAGCCAGAATTGGAGCAAGCCAACAGCTGTGCCCTGATTGAAAAAGAACCATCCTCTTGTGCCCTGAACTCAATATGCCAACCACAAAAACAAAGCGCACATCAGAAAATTCATTACAAACCATCATACATAACAAAAATGAGAAAAAAGCCAAAGAAATGCAAGAATCCATAATGATATTGGGATTGATTTAGTTGTAAGGAATCCGGCCATTCCTGGATTCGTCCACCCCTCGAGGTGACTGCCTAGGCAATTCTCACTGAATTAACCTGAAAATCACAGGGAAACTCAGTTTGGAGGAAATTAATATATGTCACCTGAGCCAAAGTGTTCCATTTTATTTTCCAAAACACAAAAACTCACCTTGGTCGTGTTACCTGTAGATTTCTAAGCTTCAAACGCCTATTTGTTGTGTTTTTATTTCATAATGGCTACTCTGTCCAAACTCTTGTTTGTATTGAGTCAGAATAAAAAATTTGGGAATAAGAAGAAAAAACCGTGTCAGACCCAGAAAACATTTAGGAAATTGCCACTCAAGAAACCTCAAATCGGCGGAGGCACCCAAAACAATGACAGCAAGCCAGAATTAGAGCAAGCCAACAGCTGTGCCCTGATTGAAAAAGAACATTTCTCTTGTGCCCGGAAGTTCTTATTGCAGCCTCAAATCCAAAGCTCACATCAAAAATTCATTACCAACCATGATAAATAAGAAAAAAGAGAAAAAAGCCAAAGAAATGCAAGAATCCATAATGATATTGGGCTTGATTTAGTCGTAAGAAATCTGGCTAGTCCTGGATTCATCCACCCCTCCAGGTGACTGCCTGTGCAATTCTCACTGAATTAACCTGAAAATCACAGTGAAACTCAGTTTGGAGGCAATTAATATCTGTCACCTCAGCCAAAGTGTTCCATTTGATTTTCCAAAACACAAAAACTCACCTTGGTCGTGTTACCTGTAGATTTCTAAGCTTCAAACGCCTATGTGTTGTGTTTTTTATTTCATAATGGCTACTCTGTCCAAACTCTAGTTTATATTGCGTCAGAATACAAAATTTGGGAAGGAAGAAGGCAAAACCAACTCCGACCAAGAAAACATTTAGGAAATTGCCGCTCAAGAAACCAAAAGTCAGCTGAGGCACCCAAAACAAGGACAGCAAGCCAGAATTGGAGCAAGCCAACAGCTGTGCCCTGATTGAAAAAGAACCTTCCTCTTGTGCCCTGAACTCCATATTGCAGCCTCAAAACCAAAGCTCACATCAGAAAATTCATTACAAACCATGATAAATAAGAAAAATGAGAAAAAAGCCAAAGAAATGCAGGAGTTCTTAGTGATATTGGGCTTCATGTATTCCCATGTAAACTGCTGTTTCCAGATTCTTCCACACCTCCCAGCTGAGTGAATGTGTATTCTGACTGAATTAACCTGGAAATCGCAGTGAAACTCACTTTGGAGGGAATTAGAAATTGTCCCCTCAGCAGAAGTGTTCCATGACACTTTCTAAAACACAAAAACTCACCTTGGTCGTGTTACCTATCGATTTCTAAGCTTCAAACGCGTAATGTTGTGTTTTTAATTTCATAATGGCTACTCTGTCCAAACTCTTGTTTGTATTGCGTCAGAATAGAAAATTTGGGAAGGAAGAAGGCAAAACCAACTCAGACCCAGAAAACATTCAGAAAATGTGGATCAAAAAACAACAACGCTGAGGCACCCAAAACCTTTAAAGCAAGACAGAATTGTAGCAAACCAATAGCTGTGCCCTGATTGAAAAAGAACCTTCCTCTTGTGCCCTGAACCCAATATGCCAGCATCAAAACCAAAGCTCACATCAGAAAATTCATTACATACCATGATAAAAAGAAAAATGAGAAAATAGCCAAGGAAATGCAAGAATCCATAATGATATTGGGCTTGATTCAGTCACAACGAAACCGGCTATTCCCAGATTCATCCACCCTTCCAGATGACTGCCTGTGGACTTCTGAATGAATTAACCTGAAAATTGCAGTGAAACTCAGTTTGGAGACTATTAATATCTGTCACCTCAGCCAAAGTGTTCCATTTTATTTTCCAAAACACAAAAACTCACCTTAGTCGTGTTACCTGTAGATTTCTAAGCTTCAAACGCCTATTTGTTGTGCTTTTAATTTCATAATGGCTACTCTGTCTAAACTCTTGTTTATATTTCTTCAGAATACAAAATTTGGGAAGGAAGAAGGCAAAACCAACTCAGAACCAGTAAACATTTAGGAAATTGCCACTGAGGAAACGACAAATTGGCTGAGGCACCCAAACCAATGACAGCAAGCGAGAATTGGAGCAAGGCAACAGCTGTGCCCTGATTGAAAAAGACCATTCCTCAGGTTCCCTGAACTCCATATTGCAGCCTCAAAACCAAAGAACACATCAGCAAATTCATTACAAACCATGATAAATAAGAAAAATGAGAAAATAGACAAAGACATGCAAGAATCCATAATGATATTGGGCTGGATTTAGTCGCAAGGAAACCGGCTGTTCCCGGATTCATCCACCCCTCCAGCTGACTGCCTGTGGAATTCTCACTGAATTCACCTGAAAATCACAGTGACACTTAGTTTGGAGGCAATTAATATCTGTCACCTCAGCCAAAGTCTTCCATTTCATTTTCCAAAACACAAAACCTCACCTTGGTTGAGTTACCTGTAGATTTCTAAGCTTCCAACGCCTATTTGTTGTGTTTTTTATTTCATAATGGCTACTCTGCCCAAACTCTTGTTTGTATGGCGTCAGAATACAAAATTTGGGAAGAGGGCAAAACCAACTCAGACCCAGAAAACATTTAGGAAATTGCCGCTCAAGTAACCAAAAGTCAGCCTAGGCACCCAAAACAAGCACAGCAAGCCAGAATTGGAGCAAGCCAACAGCTGTGCCCTGATTGAAAAAGAACCTTCCTCTTGTGCCCTGAACTCAATATGCCAGCCTCAAAACTAAAGCTCACATCAGAAATTACATTACAAACCATGATAAATAAGGGAAATGTGAAAAAGGCAAAGAAATGCAAGAGTCCTTTGTGATATTTGGGTGGATTTAGACAGAAGGAAACTGGCTGTTTAAAGATTCATCCCCCCCTTCCACAGACTGAGTTTGGAATTCTGACTCAATTCACCTCAAAATCGCACTCACACTCAATTTGGAGGGAATTACTATCTGTCCCCTCAGCAGAAGTGTTCCATGTTATTTTCCAAAACACAGAAACTCATCTTGCTCATGTTGCCTGTAGATTTCTAATCCTGAAAGGGTAATTTGGTGTTTTTTTTTCTTTCATAATGGCTACTCTGTCCAAAATCTTGCTTGTATTGCATCAGAATACAAAATTAGGGAATAAGAAGGCAAAACCAACTCAGACCCAGAAAACATTTAGGAAATTACCACTCAAGAATCCACAAATTGGCTGAGGGACACAAAAAAAACGACAGCAAGCCGAATTGGAGCAAGCCAACAGCTGAGCCCTGTTTGAAAAAGACCATTCCTCTGGTGCCCTGAACTCAATATGCCAGCCTCAAAACCAAAGATCACACAAGAAAATTCATTACAAACCATGATGAATAAGAAAAATGAGAAAAAAGCCGAAGAAATGCAAGAATCCATAATGATATTGGGCTTGATTTAGTCTCAAGGAAACCGGCTATTCCCGGATTCATCCAACCCTAAAGCTGACTGCCTGTAGACTTCTGACTAAATTAACCTGAAATTCGCAGTGAAACTCAGTTTGGAGGCAATATATAACTGTCACCTCAGCCAAAGTGTTCCATTTTATTTTCCAAAACACAAAAACTCACCTTGTTCGTGTTACCTGTAGATTTATAAGCTTCAAATACCTATGTGTTGTGTTTCTTATTTCATAATGGCTACTCTGTCCAAACTCTTGTTTGTATTGCGTCAGAATACAAAATTTGGGGAGGAAGAAGGCAAAACCAACTCAGACCCAGAAAACATTTAGGAAATTGCTGCTCAAGAAACCTCAAATCGGCTGGGGCACCTAAACCAATGACAGCAAGCCAGAATTGGAGCAGGCCAACAGCTGTGCCCTGATTGAAAAAGAACCTTCCTCTTGTGCCCTGAGCTCAATATAGCAGATTCAAAACCAAAGCTCACATCAGAAAATTCATTACAAACCATTATAAATCAGAAAAATGAGAAAAAAGCCAAAGAAATGCAGGAGTTCTTAGTAATATTGGGCTTGATTTATTGCCATGTAAACGGCTGTTTCCAGATTCATCCACACCTCCCAGCTGAGTGTCTGTGGTTTCTGAATGAATTAACCTGAAAATCTCAGTGAAACTCGGTTTGGAGGCAATTAATATCTGTCACCTCAGCCAAAGTGTTCCATTTTATTTTCCAAAACTCAAAAACTCACCTTAGTATTCTTACCTGTAGATTTCTAAGCTTCAAATGCCTATTTGTTGTGTTTTTTATTTCATCATTGCTACTCTGTCCAAACTCTTGTTTGTATTGCGTCAGAATACAAAATTTGGGATTAAGAAGGAAAAACCGTGTCAGACCCAGAAAACATTTAGGAAATTTCCACTCAAGAAACCAAAAGTCAGCTGAGGAACCCACAACAATTACAGCAAGCCAGAATTGGAGAAAGCCAACAGCTGTGCCCTGATTGAAAGAGAACCTTCCTCTTGTGCCCTGAACTCAATATGCCAGCCTCAAAAGCAAAGCTCACATCAGAAAATTCATTACAAACCATGATAAATAAGAAAAATGAGAAAAAAGCCAAAGAAATGCAGGAGTTCTCAGGGATATTGGGCTTGAATTATGGCCATGTAAACGGCTGTTTCCAGATTCATCCAAACCTCCCAACTGAGTGTCTTTGGTTTCTGAATGAATTAACAAAAAAATCGCAGTGAAACTCGGTTTTGGAGGCAATTAATATCTGTCATCTCAGCCAGAGTGTTCAATTTTACTTTCGAAAACACAAAAACTTACCTTGCTTGTGTTACCTGTACATATATAAGCTTCAAACGCATATTTGTTGTGTTTTTTATTTCATAATGGCTACTCTGTCCAAACTCTTGTTTGTATTACGTCAGAATAGAAAATTTGGAAAGGAAGAAGGCAAAACCAACTCAGACCCAGAAAACATGTAGGAAATTGCCGCTAAAGAAACCAAAAACAGCTGAGGCACGCAAAACAATGACAGCAAGCCAGAATTGCAACAAGCCAACAGCTGTGTCCTGTTTGAAAAAGACCATTGATCTGGTGCCCTGAACTCAATATGCCAGCCTCAAAACCAAAGCTCACATCAGAAAATTCATTAGAAACCATGATAAATCAGAAAAATGAGAGAAAAGCCAAAGAAATGCACGAGTTCTTAGTGATATTTGGCTGCATTTAGACACAAGGAAACTGGCTGTTTAAAGATTCATCCCCCCCTTCCACTGACTGACTTTGGAATTCTGATTGATTTCACCTCAAAATTGCACTCACACTCAATTTGGAGGGAATTAGAATCTGTCCCCTCAGCAGAAGGGTTCCATGTCATTTTCCAAAACACAGAAACTCATCTTGGTCGAGTTGCCTGTAGATTTCTAATCCTGAAAGGGCAATTTCTGTGTTTTTTTTTTCTTTCATAATGGCTACTCTGTCCAAATCTTGCTTGTATTGCATCAGAATACAAAATATGGGAATAAGAAGGCAAAACCGACTCAGACCCAGAAAACATTAAGGAAATTGCCCCTCAAGAAACCACAAATTGGCTGAGGTTCCCAAAACAATGACAGCAAGCCAGAATTGGAGCAAGCCAACAGCTGTGCCCTGATTGAAAAAGAACCTTCCTCTTGTGCCCTGAACTCAATATGCCAGCCTCAAAACCAAAGCTCACATCAGAAAATTCATTACAAATCATCATAAATAAGATAAAAGAGAAAAAAGCCAAAGAAATGCAAGAATCCCTAATCATAGTGGCTTGAATTAGTTGCAAGGAAACCGGCTGTTCCCGGATTCATCCACCCCTCCAGCTTCCTGCCTGTGGAATTCTGAGTGAATTAACCTGAAAATTGCAGTAAGACTCAGTTTGGAGGCAATAATATCAGTCACCTCAGCCAAAGTGTTCCATTTGATTTTCCAAATCACAAAAACTCACCTTGGTCGTGTTACCCTTAGATTCATAAGCTTCAAACGCTAATTTATTGTTTTTTTTTTTTATTTCATGATGGCTACTCTGTCCAAACTCTTGTTTGTATTGCGTCAGAATACAAAATGTGGGAAGGAAAAGGGAAAACCAACTCAGACCCAGAAAACATTTAGGAAATTGCCGCTCAAGAAACCACAAATCGGCTGAGGCACCCAAAACCTTGAAAGCAAGACAGAATTCGAGCAAGCCAACAGCTGTGCCCTGATTGAAAAAGAACCTTCCTCTTGTGCCCTGAACTCAATATGCCAGCCTCAAAACCAAAGCTCACATCAGAAAATTCATTACAAACAATGATAAATAAGAAAAATCAGAAAAAAAGCCAAAGAAATGCAAGAATCCATAATGTTATTGGGCTTGATTTAGTCGCAAGGAAGCCAGCAGTTCCCGGATTCATCCATGCCTAAAGCTGACTGCCTGTGTAATTCTCACAGAATGAACCCGAAAATCGCAGTGAAACTCCGTTTGGAGGCAATTAATATCTGTCACCTCAGCCAAAGTGTTCCATTTGATTTTCCAAAACAAAAAAACTCACTTTGGTCGTGTTACCTGCAGATTTAAAATCTTGAAACGCGTATTTGTTGTGTTGTTTATTTCATAATGGCTACTCTGTACAAACTCTTCTTTGCATTGTATCAGAATACTAAATTGGGGAAGGAAGAAGGCAAAACCAACTCAGAGCCAGAAAACATGTAGGAAATTGCCGCTCAAGAAACCACAAATCGGCTGAGGCACCCAAAACCTTGAAAGCAAGACAGAATTGGAGAAAGCCAACAGCTGTGCCCTGATTGAACAAGACCATTAATCCAGTGCCCAGAACTCCACATTGCAGCCTCAAAACCAAAGCTCCCATCAGAAAATTCATTACAAACCATGATAAATAAGGGAAATCTGAGAAAGCCAAAGAAATTCAAGAGTCCTTTGTGGTATTTGGCTGGATTTAGACACAAAGAAACTGGTTGTTTAAAGATTCATCCCCCCTTCCACAGACAGACTTTGGAATTCTGATTGAATTCACCTCAAAATCGCACTCACACTCAATTTGGAGGGAATTAGAATCTGTCCCCTCAGCAGAAGTGTTCCTTGTCATTTTCCAAAACACAGAAACTCATCTTGGTCGTGTAGCCTGTAGATTTCTAATCCTGAAAGGGCAATTTGCTGTTTTTTTTTTTTTCTTTCATAATGGCTACTCTCCAAAATCTTGCTTGTATTGCATCAGAATACAAAATATGGGAATAAGAAGGCAAAACCGACTCAGACCCAGAAAACATTAAGGAAATTGCCGCTCAAGAATCCACAAATCAGCTGAGGCACCCAAAACAATGACAGCAAGCCAGAATTGGAGCAAGCCAACAGCTGTGCCCTGATTGAAAAAGAACCTTCCTCTTGTGCCCTGAATTCAATATGCCAGCCTCCAAACCAAAGCTCACATCAGAAAATTCATTACAAACCATGGTAAATAAGAAAAAAGAGAAAAAAGCCAAAGAAATGCAAGAATCCTTAATGATATTGGGCTTGATTTAGTCGCAAGGAAACCGGCTGTCCCCAGATTCATCCATACCTCCAGATGTCTGCCTGTGGAATTCTGACTGAATTACCCTGAAAATCGCAGTGAAACTCAGTTTGGAGTCAATTAATATCTTTGACCTCAGCCAAAGTGTAACATTTTTTTTTCCAAAACACAAAAACACACCTTGGTCATGTATCCTGTAGATTTTTAAGCTTCAAATGCCCATTTGTTGTGTTTTGTATTTCATAATCGGTACTCTGCCCAAACTCATGTTTGTATGGCGTCAGAATACAAAATTTGGGAAGGAGGAAGGCGAAACCAAATCAGACCAAGAAAACATTTAGGAAATTGCCGCTCAACAAACCAAAATTGAGCTGAGGCACCCAAAACAATGACAGCAAGCCAGAATTGGAGCAAGCCAACAGCTGTGCCCTGTTTGAAAAAGACCATTCCTCCAGTACCCTGAACTCCATATTCCAGCCTCAAAACCAAAGCTCACATCAGAAAATTCATTACAAACCATGATAAATAAGGGAATTGAGAAAAAGCCAAAGAAACGCAAGCCTGTGGAATCCTAACTGAATTAACTGAATTAATCTGAAAATCGCAGTGAAACTCGGTTTTGGAGGCAATTAATATCTGTCACCTCAGCCAGAGGGTTCAATTTTAATTTCGAAAACAAAAAATCATACCTTGGTCTTGTGACCAGTACATATATAAGCTTCAAACGCATATTTGTTGTGTTTTTTATTTCATAATGGCTACTCTGTCCAAACTCTTGTTTGTATTACGCCAGAATACAAAATTTGGGAAGGAAGAAGGCAAAACCTACTCAGAGCCAGAAAACATGTAGGAAATTGCCGCTCAAGAAACCACAAATGGACTGAGGCACCCAAAACCTTGAAAGCAAGCCAGAATTGGAGCAAGCCAACAGCTGTGCCTTGATTGAACTAGACCATTAATCCAGTGCCCTGAACTCCATATTGCAGCCTCAAAACCAAAGCTCACAAAAAAAAATCATTACAAACAATGATAAATAAGGGAAATCTGAGAAAGCCAAAGTAATTCAAGAGTCCTTTGTGGTATTTGGCTGGATTTAGACAGAAGGAAACAGGCTGTTTACGGATTCAACCCCCCTTCCACAGACTGACTTTGGAATTCTGACTCAATTCACCTCAAAATCGCACTCACACTCAATTTGGAGGGAATTAGTATCTGTCCCCTCAGCAGAAGTGTTCCATGTCATTTTCCAAAACACAAAAACTCATCTTTGTCGTGTTGCCTGTAGACTTCTAATCCTGAAAGGGCAATTTACTGTGTTTTTTTTTTTCTTTCATAATGGCTACTCTGTCCAAAATCTTGCTTGTATTGCGTCAGAATACAAAATTTGGGAATAAGAAGGCAAATCCGACTCAGACCCAGAAAACATTTAGGAAACTGCAGAAAAAGAATCCACAAATCAGCTAAGGAATCCAAAACAATGACAGCAAGCAGAACTGGAGCACGCCAACAGCTGTGCCCTGATTGAAAAAGAACCTTCCTCTTGTGCCCTAAACTCAATATGCCAGCCACAAAACCAAAGCTCACATCAGAAAATTCATTTCAAACCATGATAAATAGGAAAAATCAGAAAAAAGCCAAAGAAATGCAAGTTTTCTTAGTGATATTGGGCTTGATTTATTCCTAAGTAAACAGCTGTTTCCAGATTCATCCACAACTCCCAGCTGAGTGAATAGGGATTCTGACTGAATTAACCTCAAAATGGCAGTGAAATTCGGTTTGGAGACAATTAATATCTGTCACCTCAGCCAAAGTGTTCCATTTTATTTTCCAAAACAAAAAAACTCACTTTAGTCATGTTTCCTATAGATTTCAAAGCGTCAAACGCCTATTTGTTGTGTTTTTTATTTCATAATGGCTACTCTGTCCAAAATCTTGCTTGTATTGCATCAACATACAAAATTTCGGAAGGTAGAAGGCAAAGCCAACTCGGACCCAGAAAACATTTAGTAAATTGCCACTCAAGAAACCAAAAGTCAACTGAGGCTCCCAAAACCATGACAGCAAGCCAGAATTGGAGCAGGCAATCAGCTGAGTCCTGATTGAAAAAGGCCATTCTTCCGGTACCCTGAACTCCATATTCCAGCCTCAAAACCAAAGCTCACATCAGGAAATTCATTACAAACCACGATACATAAGAAAAATGAGAAAAAAGCCAAGAAATGCAAGAAACCATAATGATATTGAACTGGATTTAGTTGCAAGGAAACCGGCTGTTCCCGGATTCATCCAACACTCCAGCTGACTGCGTGTGGAATTCTGACTGAATTCAGCTGAAAATCGCAGTGAAACTCAGATTGGAGGCAATTAATATCTGTCACCTCAGCCAAAGTGTTCCATTTGATTTTACAAAACACAAAAAATCACCTTGGTCTTGTTACCTGTAGATTTCCAAGCTTCAAATGCCTATTTGTTGTGTTGTTTATTTCATAATGGCTACTCTGTCCAAACTCTTCTTTGCATTGCATCAGAATACAAAATTTGGGAATAAGAAGGCAAATCCAACTCAGACACAGAAAACATTTATGAAATTGCCACTCAAGAAACCACGAATCTTCTGAGGCATCCAAAACAATGACAGCAAGCCGGAATTGGAGCAAATCAAAAACTGTGCCCTGATTGAAACAGAACCATCCTCTTGTGCCCTGAACTCAATATGCCAGCCTCAAAACCAAAGCTCACATCAGAAAATGCATTACAAACCATTACAAATAAGAAAAATGAGAAAAAAGCCAAAGAAATGCAAGAATCCATAATGATATTGGACTTGATTTAGTCGCAAGGAAACCGGATGTTCCTGCATTCATCCACCCCTACACAGCTGACTGCCTGTGGAATTCTGACTGAATTAACCTGAAAAATGCAGTGAAACTCAGTTTGAAGGCAATTAATATCTGTCACCTCAGCCAAAGTGTTCCATTTGATTTTTCAAAACTCAAAAACTCACCTTGGTCATGATACCTGTAGAATCATAACCTTCAACGCCTATTTGTTGTGTTTTTTATTTCATAATCGGTACTCTGTCTGAACACATGTTTGTATTGTGTCACAATACAAAATTTGGGAAGGAAGAAGGCAAAAACCTCTCAGACACAGAAAACATTTAGCAAATTGCCGCTCAAGAAACCAAAAGTCAGCTAAGGCACCCAAAACAATGACAGCAAGGCAGAATTGGAGCAAGTCAACAGCTGTGCCCTTTTTGAAAAATAACCTTCCTCTTGTGCCCTGAACTCCATATTGCAGCCTCAAAACCAAAGCTCACATCAGAAAATGCATTACAAACCATGATAAATAAGAAAAATGAGAAAAAAGCCAAAGAAATGCTAGAATCCATAATGATATTGGGCTTGATTTAGTCGCAAAGAAATTGGCTGTTCCCAGATTCATCCACCCCTCGAGCTGACGGCCTGTGGAATTCTGACTGAATTAACCTGAATATCGCAGTGAAACTCAGTTTGGAGGCCATTAATATCTGTCACCTCAGCCAAAGTGTTCCATTTTATTTGCCAAAACACAAAAACCCACTTTGGTCATGTTACCTGTAGATTTCTGAGCTTCAAACGCCTATTTGTAGTGTTTTTTATTTCATAATGGCTACTCTGCCCTAACTCTTGTTTGTATTGCGTCAGAATACAAAATTTGGGAAGGAAGAAGGCAAAACCAACTCAGACCCAGAAAACATTTAGGAAATTGCCGCTCAAGAAACCACAAATCGGCTGAGGCACTCAAAACAATGACAGCAAGCCAGAATTGGAGCAGGCCAACAGCTGTGCCCTGTTTGAAAAAGACTATTCCTCCGGTGCCCTGAACTCCATATTGCAGCCTCAAAACCAAAGCTCACATCAGAAAATTCATTACAAACCATGATAAATAAGAAAAATGAGAAAAAAGCCAAAGAAATGCAAGAATCCATAATGATATTGGGCTTGATTGAGTTGCAAGGAAACCGGCTGTTCCCGGATTCATCCACCCCTCCAGCTGACTGCCTGTGGAATTGTGACTGAATTAACCTGAATATCGCAGTGAAACTCCGTTTGGAGGCAGTAAATAACTGTCACCTCAGCCAAAGTGTTCCATTTGATTTTCCAAAACACAAAAACTCACCTTGGTCGTGTTACCTGTAGATTTCTAAGCTTCAAAAGCCTATTTGTTGTGTTTTTTATTTCATAATAGCTACTCTGCCCAAACACTTGTTTGTATTGTGTCAGAATACAACATTTGGGAAGGAAGAAGGCAAAACCAACTCAGACCCAGAAAACATTTTGGAAATTGCCGCTCAAGAACCACTAATCGGCTGAGGCACTCAAAACAATGACAGCAAGCCAGAATTGTAGCAGGCCAATAGCTGTGCCGTGTTTGAAAAAGACCATTGCCCCGGTGCCCTGAACTCTATATTGCAGCCTCAAAACCAAAGCTGACATCAGAAAATGCATTGCAAACCATGATAAATAAGAAAAATGAGAAAAAAGCCAAACAAATGCAAGAATCCATAATGATATTGTCTTTGAGTTAGTCGCAAGGAAACCGGCTGTTCCTGGATTCATCCACCCCTCCAGCGGACTGCCTGTGGAATTCTGACAGAATTACCCTGAAAATCGCAGTGAAACTCAGTTTGGAGGCAATTAATATCTGTCACCTCAGACCATTTTATAATCTAAAACACAAACACTCACCTTGCTCATGTTACCTGTAGATTTCTAAGCTTCAAACGCCTATTTGTTGTATTTTTTATTTCATAATGGCTACTCTGTCCAGAAAACATTTAAAATTTCCGCTCAAGAAACCACAAATCGGCTGAGGTACTTAAAACAATGACAGCAAGGCAGAATTGGAGCATGCCAACAGCTGTGCCCTGTTTGAAAAAGACCATTCCTCCGGTGCCCTGAACTCAATATGCCAGCCTCAAAACCAAAGCTCACATCAGAAAATTCATTACAAACCATGATAAAAATAAGAAAACGGAGAAAAAAGCCAAAAAATGCAAGAATCCATAATGATATTGGGCTTGAGTTAGTCGCAAGGAAACCGGCTGTTCCCGGATTCATCCACCCCTTCAGCGGACTGCCTGTGGAATTCTGACTGAATTAACCTGAATATCGCAGTGAAACTCAGTTTGGAGGCAATTAATATCTCTCAAATCAGCCAAAGTGTTCCATTGTATTTTCCAAAACACAAAAACTCCCCTTGGTCGTGTTACCTGTAGATTTCTAAGCTTAGAACGCCTATTTGTAGTGTTTTTTATTTCATAATGGCCACTCTGCCCAAACTCTTGTTTGTATTGCGTCAGAATACAAAATTTGGGAAGGAAGAAGGCAAAACCAACTCAGACCCAGAAAACATTTAAGAAATTGCCGCTCAAAAAACCACAAATCGGCTGAGGCACTCAAAACAATGACAGCAAGGCAGAATTGGAGCAGGCCAACAGCTGTGCCCTGTTTGAAAAAGACCATTCCTCCGGTGCCCTGAACTCCATATTGCAGACTCAAAACCAAAGCTCACATCAGAAAATTCATTTAAACCATGATAAATAAGAAAGATGAGAAAAAAGGCAAAGAAATGCAAGAATCCATAATGATATTGGGCTTGATTGAGTTGCAAGGAAACCGGCTGTTCCCGGATTCATCAACCCCTCCAGCTGACTGCCTGTGGAATTATGACTGAATTTACCTGAAAAATGCAGTGAAACTCAGTTTGAAGGCAATTAATATCTGTCACCTCAGCCAAAGTGTTCCATTTGATTTTTCAAAACTCAAAAACTCACCTTGGTCATGATACCTGTAGAATCATAACCTTCAACGCCTATTTGTTGTGTTTTTTATTTCATAATCGGTACTCTGTCTGAACACATGTTTGTATTGTGTCACAATACAAAATTTGGGAAGGAAGAAGGCAAAAACCTCTCAGACACAGAAAACATTTAGCAAATTGCCGCTCAAGAAACCAAAAGTCAGCTAAGGCACCCAAAACAATGACAGCAAGGCAGAATTGGAGCAAGTCAACAGCTGTGCCCTTTTTGAAAAATAACCTTCCTCTTGTGCCCTGAACTCCATATTGCAGCCTCAAAACCAAAGCTCACATCAGAAAATGCATTACAAACCATGATAAATAAGAAAAATGAGAAAAAAGCCAAAGAAATGCTAGAATCCATAATGATATTGGGCTTGATTTAGTCGCAAAGAAATTGGCTGTTCCCAGATTCATCCACCCCTCGAGCTGACGGCCTGTGGAATTCTGACTGAATTAACCTGAATATCGCAGTGAAACTCAGTTTGGAGGCCATTAATATCTGTCACCTCAGCCAAAGTGTTCCATTTTATTTGCCAAAACACAAAACCTCATCTTGTCCTGTTACCTGTAGATTTCTGAGCTTCAAACGCCTATTTGTAGTGTTTTTTATTTCATAATGGCTACTCTGCCCTAACTCTTGTTTGTATTGCGTCAGAATACAAAATTTGGGAAGGAAGAAGGCAAAACCAACTCAGACCCAGAAAACATTTAGGAAATTGCCGCTCAAGAAACCACAAATCGGCTGAGGCACTCAAAACAATGACAGCAAGCCAGAATTGGAGCAGGCCAACAGCTGTGCCCTGTTTGAAAAAGACTATTCCTCCGGTGCCCTGAACTCCATATTGCAGCCTCAAAACCAAAGCTCACATCAGAAAATTCATTACAAACCATGATAAATAAGAAAAATGAGAAAAAAGCCAAAGAAATGCAAGAATCCATAATGATATTGGGCTTGGTTCAGTCGCAAGGAAACCGGCTGTTCCCGGATTCATCCACCCCTCCAGCTGACTGCCTGTGGAATTGTGACTGAATTAACCTGAATATCGCAGTGAAACTCCGTTTGGAGGCAGTAAATAACTGTCACCTCAGCCAAAGTGTTCCATTTGATTTTCCAAAACACAAAAACTCACCTTGGTCGTGTTACCTGTAGATTTCTAAGCTTCAAAAGCCTATTTGTTGTGTTTTTTATTTCATAATAGCTACTCTGCCCAAACACTTGTTTGTATTGTGTCAGAATACAACATTTGGGAAGGAAGAAGGCAAAACCAACTCAGACCCAGAAAACATTTTGGAAATTGCCGCTCAAGAACCACTAATCGGCTGAGGCACTCAAAACAATGACAGCAAGCCAGAATTGTAGCAGGCCAATAGCTGTGCCGTGTTTGAAAAAGACCATTGCCCCGGTGCCCTGAACTCTATATTGCAGCCTCAAAACCAAAGCTGACATCAGAAAATGCATTGCAAACCATGATAAATAAGAAAAATGAGAAAAAAGCCAAACAAATGCAAGAATCCATAATGATATTGTCTTTGAGTTAGTCGCAAGGAAACCGGCTGTTCCTGGATTCATCCACCCCTCCAGCGGACTGCCTGTGGAATTCTGACAGAATTACCCTGAAAATCGCAGTGAAACTCAGTTTGGAGGCAATTAATATCTGTCACCTCAGACCATTTTATAATCTAAAACACAAACACTCACCTTGCTCATGTTACCTGTAGATTTCTAAGCTTCAAACGCCTATTTGTTGTATTTTTTATTTCATAATGGCTACTCTGTCCAGAAAACATTTAAAATTTCCGCTCAAGAAACCACAAATCGGCTGAGGTACTTAAAACAATGACAGCAAGGCAGAATTGGAGCATGCCAACAGCTGTGCCCTGTTTGAAAAAGACCATTCCTCCGGTGCCCTGAACTCAATATGCCAGCCTCAAAACCAAAGCTCACATCAGAAAATTCATTACAAACCATGATAAATAAGAAAACGGAGAAAAAAGCCAAAAAATGCAAGAATCCATAATGATATTGGGCTTGAGTTAGTCGCAAGGAAACCGGCTGTTCCCGGATTCATCCACCCCTTCAGCGGACTGCCTGTGGAATTCTGACTGAATTAACCTGAATATCGCAGTGAAACTCAGTTTGGAGGCAATTAATATCTCTCAAATCAGCCAAAGTGTTCCATTGTATTTTCCAAAACACAAAAACTCCCCTTGGTCGTGTTACCTGTAGATTTCTAAGCTTAGAACGCCTATTTGTAGTGTTTTTTATTTCATAATGGCCACTCTGCCCAAACTCTTGTTTGTATTGCGTCAGAATACAAAATTTGGGAAGGAAGAAGGCAAAACCAACTCAGACCCAGAAAACATTTAAGAAATTGCCGCTCAAAAAACCACAAATCGGCTGAGGCACTCAAAACAATGACAGCAAGGCAGAATTGGAGCAGGCCAACAGCTGTGCCCTGTTTGAAAAAGACCATTCCTCCGGTGCCCTGAACTCCATATTGCAGCCTCAAAACCAAAGCTCACATCAGAAAATTCATTTAAACCATGATAAATAAGAAAGATGAGAAAAAAGCCAAAGAAATGCAAGAATCCATAATGATATTGGGCTTGATTGAGTTGCAAGGAAACCGGCTGTTCCCGGATTCATCAACCCCTCCAGCTGACTGCCTGTGGAATTATGACTGAATTTACCTGAAAATCGCAGTGAAACTCACTTTGGAGGCAATTAATATCTGTCACCTCAGCCAAAGTGTTCCATTTGATTTTCCAAAACACAAAAACTCACCTTGGTCGTGTTACCTGTAGATTTCTAAGCTTCAAAAGACTATTTGTTGTGTTTTGTATTTCACACTGGCTACTCGACCCAAACTCTTGTTTGTATGGCGTCAGAATACAAAATTTGGGAAGGAAAATGGCAAAACCAACTCAGACTCAGAAAACATGTAGGAAATTGCAGCTCAAGAAACCAAAAGTCAGCTGAGGCACTCAAAACAATAACAGCAAGCCAGAATTGGAGCAGGCCAAAAGCTGTGCCCTGTTTGAAAAAGACCATTCCTCCAGTGCCCTGAACTCCATATTGCAGCCTCAAAACCAAAGCTCACATCAGGAAATTCATTACAAACCATGAAAAATAAGGAAAATGAGAAAAAAGCGAAAGAATTCCAAGAATGCATAATGATATTGGGCTTGATTTAGTCTCAATTAAACCGGCTGTTCCAGGATTCATCGACCACTGCAGCTGACTGCCTGTGGAATTCTGACTGAATTCAGCTGAAAATCGCAGTGAAACTCAGATTGGAGGCAATTAATATCTGTCACCTCAGCCAAAGTGTTCCATTGTATTTTCCAAAACACAAAAACTCCCCTTGGTCGTGTTACCTGTAGATTTCTAAGCTTAGAACGCCTATTTGTAGTGTTTTTTATTTCATAATGGCCACTCTGCCCAAACTCTTGTTTGTATTGCGTCAGAATACAAAATTTGGGAAGGAAGAAGGCAAAACCAACTCAGACCCAGAAAACATTTAAGAAATTGCCGCTCAAAAAACCACAAATCGGCTGAGGCACTCAAAACAATGACAGCAAGGCAGAATTGGAGCAGGCCAACAGCTGTGCCCTGTTTGAAAAAGACCATTCCTCCGGTGCCCTGAACTCCATATTGCAGACTCAAAACCAAAGCTCACATCAGAAAATTCATTTAAACCATGATAAATAAGAAAGATGAGAAAAAAGCCAAAGAAATGCAAGAATCCATAATGATATTGGGCTTGATTGAGTTGCAAGGAAACCGGCTGTTCCCGGATTCATCAACCCCTCCAGCTGACTGCCTGTGGAATTATGACTGAATTTACCTGAAAAATGCAGTGAAACTCAGTTTGAAGGCAATTAATATCTGTCACCTCAGCCAAAGTGTTCCATTTGATTTTTCAAAACTCAAAAACTCACCTTGGTCATGATACCTGTAGAATCATAACCTTCAACGCCTATTTGTTGTGTTTTTTATTTCATAATCGGTACTCTGTCTGAACACATGTTTGTATTGTGTCACAATACAAAATTTGGGAAGGAAGAAGGCAAAAACCTCTCAGACACAGAAAACATTTAGCAAATTGCCGCTCAAGAAACCAAAAGTCAGCTAAGGCACCCAAAACAATGACAGCAAGGCAGAATTGGAGCAAGTCAACAGCTGTGCCCTTTTTGAAAAATAACCTTCCTCTTGTGCCCTGAACTCCATATTGCAGCCTCAAAACCAAAGCTCACATCAGAAAATGCATTACAAACCATGATAAATAAGAAAAATGAGAAAAAAGCCAAAGAAATGCTAGAATCCATAATGATATTGGGCTTGATTTAGTCGCAAAGAAATTGGCTGTTCCCAGATTCATCCACCCCTCGAGCTGACGGCCTGTGGAATTCTGACTGAATTAACCTGAATATCGCAGTGAAACTCAGTTTGGAGGCCATTAATATCTGTCACCTCAGCCAAAGTGTTCCATTTTATTTGCCAAAACACAAAACCTCATCTTGTCCTGTTACCTGTAGATTTCTGAGCTTCAAACGCCTATTTGTAGTGTTTTTTATTTCATAATGGCTACTCTGCCCTAACTCTTGTTTGTATTGCGTCAGAATACAAAATTTGGGAAGGAAGAAGGCAAAACCAACTCAGACCCAGAAAACATTTAGGAAATTGCCGCTCAAGAAACCACAAATCGGCTGAGGCACTCAAAACAATGACAGCAAGCCAGAATTGGAGCAGGCCAACAGCTGTGCCCTGTTTGAAAAAGACTATTCCTCCGGTGCCCTGAACTCCATATTGCAGCCTCAAAACCAAAGCTCACATCAGAAAATTCATTACAAACCATGATAAATAAGAAAAATGAGAAAAAAGCCAAAGAAATGCAAGAATCCATAATGATATTGGGCTTGGTTCAGTCGCAAGGAAACCGGCTGTTCCCGGATTCATCCACCCCTCCAGCTGACTGCCTGTGGAATTGTGACTGAATTAACCTGAATATCGCAGTGAAACTCCGTTTGGAGGCAGTAAATAACTGTCACCTCAGCCAAAGTGTTCCATTTGATTTTCCAAAACACAAAAACTCACCTTGGTCGTGTTACCTGTAGATTTCTAAGCTTCAAAAGCCTATTTGTTGTGTTTTTTATTTCATAATAGCTACTCTGCCCAAACACTTGTTTGTATTGTGTCAGAATACAACATTTGGGAAGGAAGAAGGCAAAACCAACTCAGACCCAGAAAACATTTTGGAAATTGCCGCTCAAGAACCACTAATCGGCTGAGGCACTCAAAACAATGACAGCAAGCCAGAATTGTAGCAGGCCAATAGCTGTGCCGTGTTTGAAAAAGACCATTGCCCCGGTGCCCTGAACTCTATATTGCAGCCTCAAAACCAAAGCTGACATCAGAAAATGCATTGCAAACCATGATAAATAAGAAAAATGAGAAAAAAGCCAAACAAATGCAAGAATCCATAATGATATTGTCTTTGAGTTAGTCGCAAGGAAACCGGCTGTTCCTGGATTCATCCACCCCTCCAGCGGACTGCCTGTGGAATTCTGACAGAATTACCCTGAAAATCGCAGTGAAACTCAGTTTGGAGGCAATTAATATCTGTCACCTCAGACCATTTTATAATCTAAAACACAAACACTCACCTTGCTCATGTTACCTGTAGATTTCTAAGCTTCAAACGCCTATTTGTTGTATTTTTTATTTCATAATGGCTACTCTGTCCAGAAAACATTTAAAATTTCCGCTCAAGAAACCACAAATCGGCTGAGGTACTTAAAACAATGACAGCAAGGCAGAATTGGAGCATGCCAACAGCTGTGCCCTGTTTGAAAAAGACCATTCCTCCGGTGCCCTGAACTCAATATGCCAGCCTCAAAACCAAAGCTCACATCAGAAAATTCATTACAAACCATGATAAATAAGAAAACGGAGAAAAAAGCCAAAAAATGCAAGAATCCATAATGATATTGGGCTTGAGTTAGTCGCAAGGAAACCGGCTGTTCCCGGATTCATCCACCCCTTCAGCGGACTGCCTGTGGAATTCTGACTGAATTAACCTGAATATCGCAGTGAAACTCAGTTTGGAGGCAATTAATATCTCTCAAATCAGCCAAAGTGTTCCATTGTATTTTCCAAAACACAAAAACTCCCCTTGGTCGTGTTACCTGTAGATTTCTAAGCTTAGAACGCCTATTTGTAGTGTTTTTTATTTCATAATGGCCACTCTGCCCAAACTCTTGTTTGTATTGCGTCAGAATACAAAATTTGGGAAGGAAGAAGGCAAAACCAACTCAGACCCAGAAAACATTTAAGAAATTGCCGCTCAAAAAACCACAAATCGGCTGAGGCACTCAAAACAATGACAGCAAGGCAGAATTGGAGCAGGCCAACAGCTGTGCCCTGTTTGAAAAAGACCATTCCTCCGGTGCCCTGAACTCCATATTGCAGCCTCAAAACCAAAGCTCACATCAGAAAATTCATTTAAACCATGATAAATAAGAAAGATGAGAAAAAAGCCAAAGAAATGCAAGAATCCATAATGATATTGGGCTTGATTGAGTTGCAAGGAAACCGGCTGTTCCCGGATTCATCAACCCCTCCAGCTGACTGCCTGTGGAATTATGACTGAATTTACCTGAAAATCGCAGTGAAACTCACTTTGGAGGCAATTAATATCTGTCACCTCAGCCAAAGTGTTCCATTTGATTTTCCAAAACACAAAAACTCACCTTGGTCGTGTTACCTGTAGATTTCTAAGCTTCAAAAGACTATTTGTTGTGTTTTGTATTTCACACTGGCTACTCGACCCAAACTCTTGTTTGTATGGCGTCAGAATACAAAATTTGGGAAGGAAAATGGCAAAACCAACTCAGACTCAGAAAACATGTAGGAAATTGCAGCTCAAGAAACCAAAAGTCAGCTGAGGCACTCAAAACAATAACAGCAAGCCAGAATTGGAGCAGGCCAAAAGCTGTGCCCTGTTTGAAAAAGACCATTCCTCCAGTGCCCTGAACTCCATATTGCAGCCTCAAAACCAAAGCTCACATCAGGAAATTCATTACAAACCATGAAAAATAAGGAAAATGAGAAAAAAGCGAAAGAATTCCAAGAATGCATAATGATATTGGGCTTGATTTAGTCTCAATTAAACCGGCTGTTCCAGGATTCATCGACCACTGCAGCTGACTGCCTGTGGAATTCTGACTGAATTCAGCTGAAAATCGCAGTGAAACTCAGATTGGAGGCAATTAATATCTGTCACCTCAGCCAAAGTGTTCCATTGTATTTTCCAAAACACAAAAACTCCCCTTGGTCGTGTTACCTGTAGATTTCTAAGCTTAGAACGCCTATTTGTAGTGTTTTTTATTTCATAATGGCCACTCTGCCCAAACTCTTGTTTGTATTGCGTCAGAATACAAAATTTGGGAAGGAAGAAGGCAAAACCAACTCAGACCCAGAAAACATTTAAGAAATTGCCGCTCAAAAAACCACAAATCGGCTGAGGCACTCAAAACAATGACAGCAAGGCAGAATTGGAGCAGGCCAACAGCTGTGCCCTGTTTGAAAAAGACCATTCCTCCGGTGCCCTGAACTCCATATTGCAGACTCAAAACCAAAGCTCACATCAGAAAATTCATTTAAACCATGATAAATAAGAAAGATGAGAAAAAAGCCAAAGAAATGCAAGAATCCATAATGATATTGGGCTTGATTGAGTTGCAAGGAAACCGGCTGTTCCCGGATTCATCAACCCCTCCAGCTGACTGCCTGTGGAATTATGACTGAATTTACCTGAAAAATGCAGTGAAACTCAGTTTGAAGGCAATTAATATCTGTCACCTCAGCCAAAGTGTTCCATTTGATTTTTCAAAACTCAAAAACTCACCTTGGTCATGATACCTGTAGAATCATAACCTTCAACGCCTATTTGTTGTGTTTTTTATTTCATAATCGGTACTCTGTCTGAACACATGTTTGTATTGTGTCACAATACAAAATTTGGGAAGGAAGAAGGCAAAAACCTCTCAGACACAGAAAACATTTAGCAAATTGCCGCTCAAGAAACCAAAAGTCAGCTAAGGCACCCAAAACAATGACAGCAAGGCAGAATTGGAGCAAGTCAACAGCTGTGCCCTTTTTGAAAAATAACCTTCCTCTTGTGCCCTGAACTCCATATTGCAGCCTCAAAACCAAAGCTCACATCAGAAAATGCATTACAAACCATGATAAATAAGAAAAATGAGAAAAAAGCCAAAGAAATGCTAGAATCCATAATGATATTGGGCTTGATTTAGTCACAAAGAAATTGGCTGTTCCCAGATTCATCCACCCCTCGAGCTGACGGCCTGTGGAATTCTGACTGAATTAACCTGAATATCACAGTGAAACTCAGTTTGGAGGCCATTAATATCTGTCACCTCAGCCAAAGTGTTCCATTTTATTTGCCAAAACACAAAACCTCATCTTGTCCTGTTACCTGTAGATTTCTGAGCTTCAAACGCCTATTTGTAGTGTTTTTTATTTCATAATGGCTACTCTGCCCTAACTCTTGTTTGTATTGCGTCAGAATACAAAATTTGGGAAGGAAGAAGGCAAAACCAACTCAGACCCAGAAAACATTTAGGAAATTGCCGCTCAAGAAACCACAAATCGGCTGAGGCACTCAAAACAATGACAGCAAGCCAGAATTGGAGCAGGCCAACAGCTGTGCCCTGTTTGAAAAAGACTATTCCTCCGGTGCCCTGAACTCCATATTGCAGCCTCAAAACCAAAGCTCACATCAGAAAATTCATTACAAACCATGATAAATAAGAAAAATGAGAAAAAAGCCAAAGAAATGCAAGAATCCATAATGATATTGGGCTTGGTTCAGTCGCAAGGAAACCGGCTGTTCCCGGATTCATCCACCCCTCCAGCTGACTGCCTGTGGAATTGTGACTGAATTAACCTGAATATCGCAGTGAAACTCCGTTTGGAGGCAGTAAATAACTGTCACCTCAGCCAAAGTGTTCCATTTGATTTTCCAAAACACAAAAACTCACCTTGGTCGTGTTACCTGTAGATTTCTAAGCTTCAAAAGCCTATTTGTTGTGTTTTTTATTTCATAATAGCTACTCTGCCCAAACACTTGTTTGTATTGTGTCAGAATACAACATTTGGGAAGGAAGAAGGCAAAACCAACTCAGACCCAGAAAACATTTTGGAAATTGCCGCTCAAGAACCACTAATCGGCTGAGGCACTCAAAACAATGACAGCAAGCCAGAATTGTAGCAGGCCAATAGCTGTGCCGTGTTTGAAAAAGACCATTGCCCCGGTGCCCTGAACTCTATATTGCAGCCTCAAAACCAAAGCTGACATCAGAAAATGCATTGCAAACCATGATAAATAAGAAAAATGAGAAAAAAGCCAAACAAATGCAAGAATCCATAATGATATTGTCTTTGAGTTAGTCGCAAGGAAACCGGCTGTTCCTGGATTCATCCACCCCTCCAGCGGACTGCCTGTGGAATTCTGACAGAATTACCCTGAAAATCGCAGTGAAACTCAGTTTGGAGGCAATTAATATCTGTCACCTCAGACCATTTTATAATCTAAAACACAAACACTCACCTTGCTCATGTTACCTGTAGATTTCTAAGCTTCAAACGCCTATTTGTTGTATTTTTTATTTCATAATGGCTACTCTGTCCAGAAAACATTTAAAATTTCCGCTCAAGAAACCACAAATCGGCTGAGGTACTTAAAACAATGACAGCAAGGCAGAATTGGAGCATGCCAACAGCTGTGCCCTGTTTGAAAAAGACCATTCCTCCGGTGCCCTGAACTCAATATGCCAGCCTCAAAACCAAAGCTCACATCAGAAAATTCATTACAAACCATGATAAATAAGAAAACGGAGAAAAAAGCCAAAAAATGCAAGAATCCATAATGATATTGGGCTTGAGTTAGTCGCAAGGAAACCGGCTGTTCCCGGATTCATCCACCCCTTCAGCGGACTGCCTGTGGAATTCTGACTGAATTAACCTGAATATCGCAGTGAAACTCAGTTTGGAGGCAATTAATATCTCTCAAATCAGCCAAAGTGTTCCATTGTATTTTCCAAAACACAAAAACTCCCCTTGGTCGTGTTACCTGTAGATTTCTAAGCTTAGAACGCCTATTTGTAGTGTTTTTTATTTCATAATGGCCACTCTGCCCAAACTCTTGTTTGTATTGCGTCAGAATACAAAATTTGGGAAGGAAGAAGGCAAAACCAACTCAGACCCAGAAAACATTTAAGAAATTGCCGCTCAAAAAACCACAAATCGGCTGAGGCACTCAAAACAATGACAGCAAGGCAGAATTGGAGCAGGCCAACAGCTGTGCCCTGTTTGAAAAAGACCATTCCTCCGGTGCCCTGAACTCCATATTGCAGCCTCAAAACCAAAGCTCACATCAGAAAATTCATTTAAACCATGATAAATAAGAAAGATGAGAAAAAAGCCAAAGAAATGCAAGAATCCATAATGATATTGGGCTTGATTGAGTTGCAAGGAAACCGGCTGTTCCCGGATTCATCAACCCCTCCAGCTGACTGCCTGTGGAATTATGACTGAATTTACCTGAAAATCGCAGTGAAACTCACTTTGGAGGCAATTAATATCTGTCACCTCAGCCAAAGTGTTCCATTTGATTTTCCAAAACACAAAAACTCACCTTGGTCGTGTTACCTGTAGATTTCTAAGCTTCAAAAGACTATTTGTTGTGTTTTGTATTTCACACTGGCTACTCGCCCCAAACTCTTGTTTGTATGGCGTCAGAATACAAAATTTGGGAAGGAAAATGGCAAAACCAACTCAGACTCAGAAAACATGTAGGAAATTGCAGCTCAAGAAACCAAAAGTCAGCTGAGGCACTCAAAACAATAACAGCAAGCCAGAATTGGAGCAGGCCAAAAGCTGTGCCCTGTTTGAAAAAGACCATTCCTCCAGTGCCCTGAACTCCATATTGCAGCCTCAAAACCAAAGCTCACATCAGGAAATTCATTACAAACCATGAAAAATAAGGAAAATGAGAAAAAAGCGAAAGAATTCCAAGAATGCATAATGATATTGGGCTTGATTTAGTCTCAAGGAAACCGGCTGTTCCAGGATTCATCGACCACTGCAGCTGACTGCCTGTGGAATTCTGACTGAATTCAGCTGAAAATCGCAGTGAAACTCAGATTGGAGGCAATTAATATCTGTCACCTCAGCCAAAGTGTTCCATTTTCTTTTCCAAAACACAAAAACTCCCCTTGGTCGTGTTACCTGTAGATTTCTAAGCTTCAAACGACTATTTGTTGTGTTTTTTATTTCATAATGGCTACTTTAACCAAACTCTTGTTTGTATTGCATCAGAATACAACATTTGGGAAGGAAGAAGGCAAAACCAACTCACAGCCAGAAATCATTTAGGACATTGCCGCTCAAGAAACCAAAAGTCAGCAGAGGTACCCAAAGCAATGACATTAAACCAGATTGGAGCAAGCAAAGAGGTGTGCCCTGATTGAAAAAGAACCATTCTCTTCTGCACTGAAGTCTATATTGCAGCCTCAAAATAAAGCTCACATCAGAAAATTTATTACAAACCATGATAAATAAGAAAAATAAGAAAAAAGCCAAAGAAATGCAAGAATCTATAATGATATTGGGCTTGATTCAATCGCAAGGAAACCGGCTGTTCCCAGATTCATCCACCCCTCCAGCTGACTGCCTGTGGAATTCTGACTGAATTCACCTGAAAATCGCAGTGAAACTCAGTTTGGAGGCAATTAATATCTGTCACCTCAGCCAAAGTGTTCCATTTTATTTTCGAAAACACAAAAACTCACCTTGCTCGTGTTACCTGTCGATTTCTAAGCTTCAAATGACTATTTGTTGTGTTTTTTATTTCATAATGGCTACTCTGCCGAAACTCTTGTTTGTATTGCGTCAGAATACAAAATTTGGGAAGGAAGAAGGTAAAACCAATTCAGGCCCAGAAAACATGTAGTAAATTGCCGCTCAAAAGACCAATAATCGGCTGAGGCACACAAAACAATGACAGCAAGCCAGAATTGGAGCAGGCCAACAGCTGTGCCCTGTTTGAAAAAGACCATTCCTCTGTTACCCTGAACTCCATATTGCAGCCTCAAAACCAAAGCTCACATCAGAAAATTCATTACAAACCATGATAAATAAGGAAAATGAGAAAAAAGCCAAAGAATTCCAAGAATGCATAATGATATAGGGCTTGATTTAGTCTCAAGGAAACCGGCTGTTCCTGGATTCATCGACCACTGCAGCTGACTGCCTGTGGAATTCTGACTGAATTCACCTGAAAATCGCAGTGAAACTCAGTTTGGAAGCAATTAATATCTGTCACCTCAGATATTTTATTATCCAAAACACATAACCTCACCTTGGTCGTGTTACCTGTAGATTTCTAAGCTTCAAACGCCTATTTGTTGTGTTTTTTATTTCATAATGGCTACTCTGCTGAAACTCTTTTTTGTATTGCGTCAGAATACAAAATTTGACAAGGAAGAAGGCAAAAGCAACTCAGACCCAGAAAACATTCAGAAAATTGCCACTCAAGAAACCACAAATAAGCTGAGGCACCCAAAATAAAATGACAGCAAGCCAGAATTGGAGCAGGCCAACAGCTGTGCCATGTTTGAAAAGGACCATTCCTCCGGTGCCCTGAACTCAAAATGCCAGCCTCAAAACCAAAGCTCACATCCGAAAATTTATTACAAACCATGATAAATAAGAAAGATGAGAAAAAAGCCAAAGAAATGCAAGAATCCACAATGATATTGGGCTTGATTTAGTCGCAAGGAAACCATCTTTCCCGGATTCATCCACCCCTCCAGCTGACAGCCTGTGGAATTCTGACAGAATTAACCTGAAAATCGCAGTGAAACTCAGTTTGGAGGCAATTAATATGTGTCACCTCAGCCAAAGTGTTCCATTTGATTTTCCAAAACACAAAATCTCACCTTGGTCGTGTTACCTGTAGATTTCTAAGCTTCAAACTCCTATTTCTTGTGTTTTTTTTTATTTCATAATGGCTCCTCTGTCCAACCTCTTGTTTGTATGGCGTCAGAATACAAAATTTGGGAAGGAAGAAGGCAAAACCAACTCTGACCCAGAAAACATTTAGGAAATTGCCACTCAACACACCAAAAATCAGCTGAGGCACCCAAAACAATGACAGTAAGCCAGAACTGGAGCAAGCAAATGGCTGTGCCCTGTTTGAAAAAGAACCTTCCTCTTGTGCCCTGAACTCCATATTGCAGACTCAAAACCAAAGCTCACATCAGAAAATTTATTACAAACCATGATACATAAGAGAAATGAGAAAAAGCCAAAGAAATGCAAGAATCCATAATGATATTGGGCTTGATTTAGTCTCAAGGAAATCAGCTCTTCCCAGATTCATCCCCCCCTCCAGCTGACTACCTGTGGAATTGTGACTGAATTAACCTGAAAATCACAGTGAAACTCAGTTTGGAAGCAATTAATATCTGTCACCTCAGCCAAAGTGTTCCATTTGATTTTCCAAAACACAAAAACTCACCATGGTCGTGTTACCTGTAGATTTCTAAGCTTCAAAAGCCTATTTGTTGTGGTTTTTATTTCATAATGGCTACTTTAACCAAACTCTTTTTTGTATTGCGTCAGAATACAAAATTTGACAAGGAAGAAGGCAAAACCAACTCAGACCCAGAAAACATGTAGGAAATTGCCGCTCAAGAAACCAAAAGTCAGCTGAGGTACCCAAACCAATTACATTAAACCAGAATTGGAGCAAGCAAAGAGCTGTGCCCTGATTGAAAAAGAACCATCCTCTTCTGCCCTGAACTCCATCTTCCAGACTCAAAACCAAAGCTCACATCAGAAAATTCATTACACACCATGATAAATAAGAAAAATGAGAATAAATCCAAAGAAATGCAAGATTCCATAATGATATTAGGTTTGATTTAGTCGCAAGGAAACCGGTTGTTCCCAGATTCATCCACCCCTCCAGCTGACTGCCTGTGGAATTCTGACTGAATTAACCTGAAAATCACAGTGAAATTCAGTTTGGAGGCAATTAATATCTGTCACCACAGCCAAAGTGTTCCATTTTATATTCCAAAACACAAAAACTCACCTTGGTCATGTTACCAGTAGATGTCTAAGCTTCAAACGCCTATTTGTTGTGTTTTTTATTTCATAATGGCTACTCTGTCTAAACTCTTGTTTGTATTGCGTCAGAAGCAACATTTGAAGGAAGAAGGCAAAACCAACTCAGACCCAGAAAACATTTAGGAACTTGCCGCTCAAGAAAGCAAACTCAGCTGAGGCACCCAAACCAATGACAGTAAGCCAGAATTGGAGCAAGCAAAGGTCTGTGCCCTGATTGAATATGGCCATTCCTCCGGTGCCCTGAACTCCATCTTGCAGACTCAAAACCAAAGCTCACATCAGAAAATTCATTACAAACCATCATAAATAAGAAAAATGAGAAAAAAGCCAAAGAAATGCAAGAATCCATAATGATATTGGGCTTGATTCAGTCGCAAGGAAACCGGCTGTTCCCAGATTCATCCACCCCTCCATCTGGCTACCTGTGGAATTCGACTGAATTAACCTGAACATCGCAGTGAAACTCAGTTTGGAGGCAATTAATATCTGTCACCTCAGTCAAAGTGTTCCATTTGATTTTCCAAAACACAAAAACTCACCTTGGTCGTGTTTTCTGTACATGTATAACCTTGAAATGTTTGTTTGTTGTGTTTTTTATTTCATAATGGCTACTTTGACCAAACTCTTGTTTATATTGCATCAGAATACAAAATTTGGGAAGGAAGAAGGAAAAACCAACTCAGACCCAGAAAACATTTAGGAAAATGCCGCTCAAGAAACCACAAATCGGCTGAGGCACCCAAAACAATGACAGCAAGCCAGAATTGGAGCAAGCCAACACTTATGCCCTGATTGAAAATGCCATTCCTCTTGTGCCCTGAACTCCATATGCCAGCCTAAAAACCAAAGCGCACATCAGAAAATTCATTACAAACCATGATAAATAAGAAAAATAAGAGCCAAAGAAATGCAAGAATCCATAATGATATTGGGCTTGATTTAGTCGCAAGGAAACCGGCTGTTCCCGGATTCATCTACCCCTCCAGGTGACTCCCTGTGGAATTCTGACTGAATTAACCTGAATATCGCAGTGAAACTCAGTTTGGAGGCAATTAATATCTGTCACCTAGCCAAAGTGTTCCATTTGACTTTCCAAAACACAAAAACTCACCTTGGTCGTGTTACCTGTAGATTTCTAAGCTTCAAACGCCTATTGGTTGTGTTTTTCATTCCATAATGGCTACTCTGTCCAAACTCTTGTTTGTATGCCGTCAGAATACAAAATTTGGGAAGGAAGAAGGCAAAACCAACTCAGACCCAGAAAACATTTAGGAAATTTCCACTCAAGAAACCAAAAGTCAGCTGAGGCTCCCAAAATAATGACAGCAAGCCAGAATTGGAGCAAGCCAACAGCTGTGCCCTGATGGAAAAAGGCCATTCCTCCGGTGCCCTGAACTCCATATTGCAGCTTCAAAACCAAAGCTGACATCAGAAAATTCATTACAAACCATGATAAATAAGACAAATGAGAAAAAAGACAAAGAAATGCAAGAATCCATAATGATATTGGGCTGGATTTATTCGCAAGGTTACCGGCTGTTCCCAGTTCATCCACCCCTCCAGCTGACTGCCTGTGGAATTGTGACTGAATTCACCTGAAAATCGCAGTGAAACTCAGTTTGGAGGCAATTTATATCTGTCACCTCAGCCAACGTGTTCCATTTGATTTTCCACAACACAAAACCTCACCTTGGTCATGTTACCTGTAGATTTCTAAGCTTCAAATGCCTATTTGCTGTGTTTTTCATTACAAAATGGCTGCTCTGCCCAAACTCTTGTTTGTATGGCGTCAGAATACAAAATTTGGGAAGGAAGAAGGCAAAACCAACTCAGACCCTGAAAACATGCAGGAAATTGCTGCTCAAGAAACCGAAAGTCAGCTGAGGCACTTAAAACAATGACAGCAAGCCAGAATTCGAGCAGGCCAACAGCTGTGCCCTGTTTGAAAAAGGCCATTCCTCCGGTGCCCTGAACTGCATATTGCAGCCTCAAAACCAAATCTCACATCAGAAAATTCATTACAAACCTTGATAAATAAAAAATGAGAAAAAAGCCAAAGAAATGCAAGAATCCATAATGATATTAGGCTTGTTTTATTCGCATGGAAACCGGCTGTTCCCAGATTCATCCACCCCTCCAGCTGACTGCCTGTGGAATTCTGACTGAATTAACCTGAAAATCGCAGTGAAACTCAGTTTGGTAGCAATTAATATCTGTCACCTCAGCCAAAGCGTTCCATTTTATGTTCCAAAACAAAAAAACTCACCATGGTTGTGCTACCTGTAGATTTCTAAGCTTCAAAATCCTATTTCTTGTGGTTTTTATTTCATAATGGCTACTCTGCCCAAACTCTTGTTTGTATGGCATCAGAAAAGATAATTTGGGAAGGCAGACAGCAAAACCAACTCAGACCCAGAAAACCCATAATGATATTGGGCTGGATTTATTCGCAAGGATACCGGCTGTGCCCAGATTCATCCACCCCTACAGCTGACTGCCTGTGGAATTGTGACTGAATTCACCTGAAGTCAGCCGCGGCACCCAAAACAATGACGGGAAACAAGAATTGGAGCAGGCCAACAGCTGTGCCCTGTTTGAAAAAGACCATTCCTCTTGTGCCCTGAACTCCATATGCCAGCCTCAAAACCAAAGCTCACATCAGAAAATTCATCACAAACCATGATAAATAAGAAAAAGGAGAAAAAAGCCAAAGAAATGCAAGAATCCATAATGATATTCAGCTTGATTTCGTCACAAGGAAACCGGCTGTTCCCGGATTCATCCACCCCTCCAGCGGACTGCCTGTGGAATTCTGACGGAATTCACCTGAAAATCGCAGTGAAACTCAGTTTGGAGGCAATTACTATCTGTAACCTCAGCCAAAGTGTTCCATTTGATTTTCTAAAACACAAAAACTCACCTTGGTCGTATTACCTGTAGATTTCTAAGCTTTAAACGCATATTTGTAGTGTTTTTTATTTCATAATGGCTACTCTGCCGAAACTCTTGTTTGCATGCCATCAGAAAAGAAAATTTGGGAAGGAAGAAGGCAAAACCAACTCAGACCCAGCAAACATTTAGGAAATTGCCGCTCAAGAAACCAAAATTCAGCTGAGGCACCCAAAGAAATGACAGCAAGCCAGATTTGGAGCAGGCCAACAGCTATGCCCTGTTTGAAAAAGAGTATTCCTCCGGTACCCTGAACTCCATATGCCAGCCTCAAAACCAAAGCTCACATCAGAAAATGCATTACAAACCATGATAAATAAGAAAAATGAGAAAAAAGCCAAAGAAATGCAAGAATCCATAATGATATTGGGCTTGATTTAGTCGCAAGGAAACCGGCTGTTCCCAGATTCATCCACCACTCCTGCTGACTGCCTGTGGAATTCTGACTGAATTAACCAGAAAATCGCAGTGAAACTCACTTTGGAGGCAATATATATCTGTGACCTCAGCCAAAGTATTCCATTTGATTTTGCAAAACATAAAAACTCACCTTGGTTATGTTACCTGTAGATTTCTAAGCTTCAAAGGCCTATTTGTAATGTTTTTTAATTCATAATGGCAACTCTGTCCAAACTATTGGTTGTATCGTGTCAGAATACAATATTTGGGAAGGAAGAAGGCAAAACCAACTAAGATCCAGAAAACATTTAGTAAATTGCCACTCAAGAAACCAAAAGACAGCTGAGGCACCCAAAACAATGACAGCAAGCCAGAATTGGAGCATGCCAACAGCTGTGCCCTGATTGAAAAAGAACCTTCCTCTGGTGACCTGAACTCAATATGCCAGCCTCAAAACCAAAGCTCACATGAAAAAATTCATTACAAACCATGATAAATAAGAAAAATGAGAAAAAAGCGAAAGAAATGCAAGAATCCATAATGATATTGGGCTGGATTTAGTCGCCAGGAAACCGGCTATTCCCGGATTCATCCACTGCTCCTGCTGATTGCCTGTGGAATTCTGACTGAATTCACCTGAAAATCGCAGTGAAACTCAGTTTGGAGGCAATTAATATCTGTCTCCTCAGGCAAAGTGTTCCATTTGATTTTCCAAAACACAAAAACTCACCTTGGTCGTGTTACCTGTAGATTTCTAAGCTTCAAACGCTTATTTGCTGTGTTTTTCATTACAAAATGGCTACTCTGCCCAAACTCTTGTTTGTATTGTGGCAGAATACAAAATTTGGGAAGGAAGAAGGCAAAACCAACTCAGACGCAGAAAACATTTAGGATATTGCCGCTCAAGAAACCACAAATCGTCTGAGGCTCCCAAAACAATGACAGCAAGCCAGAATTGGAGCAGGCCAAGAGCTGTGCCCTGTTTGAAAAAGAGCATTCCCAGCCGGCTCCGCGGCTCATTAAGCTAATCCTCCACCTAGCGGCCCCAGCACACCAGGTTCTAGTCCTGGACTGGGTGCGGATTCTGTCCCGGTTGCCCCTCTTCCAGGCCAGCCCTCTGCTGTGGCCAGGGAGTGCAGTGGAGCATGGCCCAAGTGCTGGGGCACTGCACCCCATGGGAGACCAGGAAAAGCACCTGGCTCCTGGTTCCTGCAATCGGATCAGCGCGGTGCGCCCGCCGCAGCACACTGGCCGCAGCGGCCATTGGAGGGTGAACCAACAGCAAAGGAAGAAATTTCTCCCTGTCTCTCTCTCTCACTGTCCACTCTGCCTGTAAAGAAAAAAAAAAAGGAAAAAGACCATTCCCCCGGATCCTGAACTCCATATTGCAGCTTCAAAACCAAAGCTCACCTCAGAAAATTCATTACAAACCATGATAAATAAGAAAAATAAGAAAAAAGCCAAAGAAATGCAAGAATCCATTATGATATTGGGCTTGATTCACTCGAAGGAAACAGGCTGTTCCAGGATTCATCCACCCCTCCAGGTGACTGCCTGTGGTATTCTGACTGAATTAACCTGAAAATCACAGTGAAACTCAGTTTGGAGGCAATTAATATCTGTCACCTCAGCCAAAGTGTTCCATTTGATTTTCCAAAACACAAAAACTCACCTTGGTCGTGTTACCTGTAGATTTCTAAGCTTCAAATGCCTATTTGTTGTGTTTTTTATTTCATAATACCTACTCTGTCCAAACTCTTGTTTGTATTGCATCAGAATACAAAATTTGGGAAGGAAGAAGGCAAAACCAACACAGACCCAAAAAACATCTAGTAAATTGACACACTAGAATCCACAAATTTGCTGAAGCACTCAAAACATTGACAGCAAGCCAGAATTGGAGGAGGCCAACAGCTGTGCCCTGATTGAAAAGAACCATCCTCTTGTTCCCTGAACCCAATATGCCAGCCTTAAAACCAGAGCTCACATCAGAAAATTTATTACAAACCATGATATATAAGAGAAATGAGAAAAAGCCAAAGAAATGCAAGAATCCATAATGATATTGGGCTTGATTTAGTCTCAAGGAAATCAGCTCTTCCCAGATTCATCCCCCCCTCCAGCTGACTACCTGTGGAATTCTGACTGAATTAACCTGAAAATCACAGTGAAACTCAGTTTGGAAGCAATTAATATCTGTCACCTCAGCCAAAGTGTTCCATTTGATTTTCCAAAACACAAAAACTCACCATGGTCGTGTTACCTGTAGATTTCTAAGCTTCAAAAGCCTATTTGTTGTGGTTTTTATTTCATAATGGCTACTTTAACCAAACTCTTTTTTGTATTGCGTCAGAATACAAAATTTGACAAGGAAGAAGGCAAAACCAACTCAGACCCAGAAAACATTTAGGAAATTGCCGCTCAAGAAACCAAAAGTCAGCTGAGGTACCCAAACCAATTACATTAAACCAGAATTGGAGCAAGCAAAGAGCTGTGCCCTGATTGAAAAAGAACCATCCTCTTCTGCCCTGAACTCCATCTTCCAGACTCAAAACCAAAGCTCACATCAGAAAATTCATTACACACCATGATAAATAAGAAAAATGAGAATAAATCCAAAGAAATGCAAGATTCCATAATGATATTAGGTTTGATTAGGCGCAAGGAAACCGGTTGTTCCCAGATTCATCCACCCCTCCAGCTGACTGCCTGTGGAATTCTGACTGAATTAACCTGAAAATCACAGTGAAACTCAGTTTGGAGGCAATTAATATCTGTCACCTCAGCCAAAGTGTTCCATTTTATATTCCAAAACACAAAAACTCACCTTGGTCATGATACCAGTAGATGTCTAAGCTTCAAACGCCTATTTGTTGTGTTTTTTATTTCATAATGGCTACTCTGTCTAAACTCTTGTTTGTATTGCGTCAGAAGCAACATTTGAAGGAAGAAGGCAAAACCAACTCAGACCCAGAAAACATTTAGGAACTTGCCGCTCAAGAAAGCAAACTCAGCTGAGGCACCCAAACCAATGACAGTAAGCCAGAATTGGAGCAAGCAAAGGTCTGTGCCCTGATTGAATATGGCCATTCCTTCGGTGCCCAGAACTCCATCTTGCAGACTCAAAACCAAAGCTCACATCAGAAAATTCATTACAAACCATCATAAATAAGAAAAATGAGAAAAAAGCCAAAGAATTGCAAGAATCCATAATGATATTGGGCTTGATTCAGTCGCAAGGAAACCGGCTGTTCCCGGATTCATCTACCCCTCCAGGTGACTGCCTGTGGAATTCTGACTGAATTAACCTGAATATCGCAGTGAAACTCAGTTTGGAGGCAATTAATATCTGTCACCTAGCCAAAGTGTTCCATTTGACTTTCCAAAACACAAAAACTCACCTTGGTCGTGTTACCTGTAGATTTCTAAGCTTCAAACGCGTATTGGTTATGTTTTTCATTCCATAATGGCTACTCTGTCCAAACTCTTGTTTGTATGCCGTCAGAATACAAAATTTGGGAAGGAAGAAGGCAAAACCAACTCAGACCCAGAAAACATTTAGGAAATTTCCACTCAAGAAACCAAAAGTCAGCTGAGGCTCCCAAAATAATGACAGCAAGCCAGAATTGGAGCAAGCCAACAGCTGTGCCCTGATGGAAAAAGGCCATTCCTCCGGTGCCCTGAACTCCATATTGCAGCTTCAAAACCAAAGCTGACATCAGAAAATTCATTACAAACCATGATAAATAAGACAAATGAGAAAAAAGACAAAGAAATGCAAGAATCCATAATGATATTGGGCTGGATTTATTCGCAAGGATACCGGCTGTTCCCAGTTCATCCACCCCTCCAGCTGACTGCCTGTGGAATTGTGACTGAATTCACCTGAAAATCGCAGTGAAACTCAGTTTGGAGGCAATTTATATCTGTCACCTCAGCCAACGTGTTCCATTTGATTTTCCACAACACAAAACCTCACCTTGGTCATGTTACCTGTAGATTTCTAAGCTTCAAATGCCTATTTGCTGTGTTTTTCATTACAAAATGGCTGCTCTGCCCAAACTCTTGTTTGTATGGCGTCAGAATACAAAATTTGGGAAGGAAGAAGGCAAAACCAACTCAGACCCTGAAAACATGCAGGAAATTGCTGCTCAAGAAACCAAAAGTCAGCTGAGGCACTTAAAACAATGACAGCAAGCCAGAATTCGAGCAGGCCAACAGCTGTGCCCTGTTTGAAAATGGCCATTCCTCCGGTGCCCTGAACTGCATATTGCAGCCTCAAAACCAAATCTCACATCAGAAAATTCATTACAAACCTTGATAAATAAAAAATGAGAAAAAAGCCAAAGAAATGCAAGAATCCATAATGATATTAGGCTTGTTTTATTCGCATGGAAACCGGCTGTTCCCAGATTCATCCACCCCTCCAGCTGACTGCCTGTGGAATTCTGACTGAATTAACCTGAAAATCACAGTGAAACTCAGTTTGGTAGCAATTAATATCTGTCACCTCAGCCAAAGCGTTCCATTTTATGTTCCAAAACACAAAAACTCACCATGGTCGTGCTACCTGTAGATTTCTAAGCTTCAAACGCCCATGTGTTGTGTTTTTTATTTCATAATGGCTACTCTGCCCAAACTCTTGTTTGTATGGCATCAGAAAAGATAATTTGGGAAGGCAGACAGCAAAACCAACTCAGACCCAGAAAACCCATAATGATATTGGGCTGGATTTATTCGCAAGGATACCGGCTGTGCCCAGATTCATCCACCCCTACAGCTGACTGCCTGTGGAATTGTGACTGAATTCACCTGAAGTCAGCCGCGGCACCCAAAACAATGACGGGAAGCAAGAATTGGAGCAGGCCAACAGCTGTGCCCTGTTTGAAAAAGACCATTCCTCTTGTGCCCTGAACTCCATATGCCAGCCTCAAAACCAAAGCTCACATCAGAAAATTCATCACAAACCATGATAAATAAGAAAAAGGAGAAAAAAGCCAAAGAAATGCAAGAATCCATAATGATATTCAGCTTGATTTCGTCACAAGGAAACCGGCTGTTCCCGGATTCATCCACCCCTCCAGCGGACTGCCTGTGGAATTCTGACGGAATTCACCTGAAAATCGCAGTGAAACTCAGTTTGGAGGCAATTACTATCTGTAACCTCAGCCAAAGTGTTCCATTTGATTTTCTAAAACACAAAAACTCACCTTGGTTGTATTACCTGTAGATTTCTAAGCTTTAAACGCATATTTGTAGTGTTTTTTATTTCATGATGGCTACTCTGCCGAAACTCTTGTTTGCATGCCATCAGAAAAGAAAATTTGGGAAGGAAGAAGGCAAAACCAACTCAGACCCAGCAAACATTTAGGAAATTGCCGCTCAAGAAACCAAAATTCAGCTGAGGCACCCAAAGAAATGACAGCAAGCCAGATTTGGAGCAGGCCAACAGCTATGCCCTGTTTGAAAAAGAGTATTCCTCCGGTACCCTGAACTCCATATGCCAGCCTCAAAACCAAAGCTCACATCAGAAAATTCATTACAAACCATGATAAATAAGTAAAATGAGAAAAAAGCCAAAGAAATGCAAGAATCCATAATGATATTGGGCTTGATTTAGTCGCAAGGAAACCGGCTGTTCCCAGATTCATCCACCACTCCTGCTGACTGCCTGTGGAATTCTGACTGAATTAACCAGAAAATCGCAGTGAAACTCACTTTGGAGGCAATATATATCTGTGACCTCAGCCAAAGTATTCCATTTGATTTTGCAAAACATAAAAACTCACCTTGGTTATGTTACCTGTAGATTTCTAAGCTTCAAAGGCCTATTTGTAATGTTTTTTAATTCATAATGGCAACTCTGTCCAAACTATTGGTTGTATCGTGTCAGAATACAATATTTGGGAAGGAAGAAGGCAAAACCAACTAAGATCCAGAAAACATTTAGTAAATTGCCACTCAAGAAACCAAAAGACAGCTGAGGCACCCAAAACAATGACAGCAAGCCAGAATTGGAGCATGCCAACAGCTGTGCCCTGATTGAAAAAGAACCTTCCTCTGGTGACCTGAACTCAATATGCCAGCCTCAAAACCAAAGCTCACATGAAAAAATTCATTACAAACCATGATAAATAAGAAAAATGAGAAAAAAGCGAAAGAAATGGAAGATTCCATAATGATATTGGGCTGGATTTAGTCGCAAGGAAACCGGCTATTCCCGGATTCATCCACCGCTCCTGCTGATTGCCTGTGGAATTCTAACTGAATTCACCTGAAAATCGCAGTGAAACTCACTTTGGAGGCAATTAATATCTGTCTCCTCAGGCAAAGTGTTCCATTTGATTTTCCAAAACACAAAAACTCACCTTGGTCGTGTTACCTGTAGATTTCTAAGCTTCAAACGCCTATTTGCTGTGTTTTTCATTACAAAATGGCTACTCTGCCCAAACTCTTGTTTGTATTGTGGCAGAATACAAAATTTGGGAAGGAAGAAGGCAAAACCAACTCAGACGCAGAAAACATTTAGGATATTGCCGCTCAAGAAACCACAAATCGTCTGAGGCTCCCAAAACAATGACAGCAAGCCAGAATTGGAGCAGGCCAAGAGCTGTGCCCTGTTTGAAAAAGAGCATTCCCAGCCGGCTCCGCGGCTCATTAAGCTAATCCTCCACCTAGCGGCCCCAGCACACCAGGTTCTAGTCCCGGTCTGGGTGCGGATTCTGTCCCGGTTGCCCCTCTTCCAGGCCAGCCCTCTGCTGTGGCCAGGGAGTGCAGTGGAGCATGGCCCAAGTGCTGGGGCACTGCACCCCATGGGAGACCAGGAAAAGCACCTGGCTCCTGGTTCCTGCAATCGGATCAGCGCGGTGCGCCCGCCGCAGCACACTGGCCGCGGCGGCCATTGGAGGGTGAACCAACGGCAAAGGAAGAAATTTCTCCCTGTCTCTCTCTCTCACTGTCCACTCTGCCTGTCAAGAAAAAAAAAAAAAAAAGGAAAAAGACCATTCCCCCGGATCCTGAACTCCATATTGCAGCTTCAAAACCAAAGCTCACCTCAGAAAATTCATTACAAACCATGATAAATAAGAAAAATAAGAAAAAGGCCAAAGAAATGCAAGAATCCATTATGATATTGGGCTTGATTCACTCGAAGGAAACAGGCTGTTCCAGGATTCATCCACCCCTGCAGCTGACTGCCTGTGGTATTCTGACTGAATTAACCTGAAAATCACAGTGAAACTCAGTTTGGAGGCAATTAATATCTGTCACCTCAGCCAAAGTGTTCCATTTGATTTTCCAAAACACAAAAACTCACCTTGGTCATGTTACCTGTAGATTTCTAAGCCTCAAACGCCTATTTGTTGTGTTTTTTATTTCATAATACCTACTCTGTCCAAACTCTTGTTTGTATTGCATCAGAATACAAAATTTGGGAAGGAAGAAGGCAAAACCAACACAGACCCAAAAAACATCTAGTAAATTGACACACTAGAATCCACAAATGTGCTGAAGCACTCAAAACATTGACAGCAAGCCAGAATTGGAGGAGGACAACAGCTGTGCCCTGATTGAAAAGAAGCATCCTCTTGTTCCCTGAACCCAATATGCCAGCCTTAAAACCAGAGCTCACATCAGAAAATTTATTGCAAACCATGATACATAAGAGAAATGAGAAAAAGCCAAAGAAATGCAAGAATCCATAATGATATTGGGCTTGATTTAGTCGCAAGGAAACCGGCTGTTCCTGGATTCATCCACCGCTGCAGCTGAATGCCTGTGGAATTCTGATGGAATTAACCTGAAAATCGCAGGGAAACTCAGTTTGGAGGCAATTAATATCTGTCACCTCAGCCAAAGTGTTCCATTTTCTTTTCCAAAACACAAAAACTCACCTTGGTCGTGTTACCTGTAGATTTCTGAGCTTCAAACGCCTATTTGTTGCACTTTTTATTTCATAATAGCTACTCTGTCCAAACTCTTGTTTGTATTGCATCAGAATACAAAATTTGGGAAGGAAGAAGGCAAAACCAACTCAGACCCAGAAAATATTTAGGAAATTACTGCTCAAGGAACCAAAAGTAAGCTGAGGCATGCAGAACAATGACAGCAAGACAGAATTGGAGCAAGCCAACAGCTGTGCCCTGATTGAAAAAGAACCATTCTCTTGTACCCTGAAATCCATTTTGCAGCCTCAAAACCAAAGCTCACATCAGAAAATTCATAACAAACCATGATAAATAAGGGAAATGTGAAAAAGCCAAAGAAATGCAAGAGTCCTTTGTGATATTTGGCTGGATTTAGACACAAGGAAACTGGCTGTTTCAGGATTCATCCCACCCTTAAACAGACTGACTTTGGAATTCTGATTGAATTCACCTCAAAATTGCACTCACACTCAATTTGGAGGAAATTAGTATCTGTCCCCTCAGCAGAAGGGGTCCATGTCATTATCCAAAACAAAGAAACTCATCTTGATTGTGTTGCCTGTACAGTTCTAATCCTGAAAGGCCAATTTGCTTTGTTTTTTTTTTTTTTCTTTCATAATGGCTACTCCGTAAAAATCTTGCTTGTATTGCATCAGAATACAAAATTTGGGAATAAGAAGGCAAAAGTAACTCAGACCCAGAAAACATTTAGGATATTGCCACTCAAGAATCCACAAATCAGCTGAGGCACCCAAAACAAGACAGCAAGCCAGAATTGGAGCAACCCAACAACTGTGCCCTGATTAAAAACAACCCTCCTCTTGTGCCCTGAACTCAATATGCCAGCTTAAAACCAAAGCTCACATCAGAAAATTCATTACAAACCATGATAAATAAGAAAAATGAGAAAAAGCCAAAGAAATGCAAGAATCCATAATGATATTGGGCTTGATTTAGTCGCAAGGAAATCGGCTCGTCCAAGATTCATCCCCCCCTCCAGCTGACTGCCTGTGGAATTCTGACTGAATTAACCTGAAAATCGCAGTGACAATCAGTTTGGAGGCAATTACTATCTGTCACCTCAGCCAAAGTGTTCCACTTTATTTTCCAAAACACAAAAACTCACTTGGTCTTGTTACCTGTAGATGTATAAGCTTCAAACGCCTATTTGTTGTGTTTTTTATTTCATAATGGCTACTCTGTCAAAACTCTTGTTTGTATTGCCTCAGAATACAAAATTTGGGAAGGAAGAAGGCAAAACCAACTCAGACCCATAAAACATTTAGGAAATTGCCGCTCAAGAAACCAAAATCAGCTGAGGCACCCAAAACAATGACAGCAAGCTAGAATTGGAGCAAGCCAACAGCTGTGCCCTGTTTGAAATAGAACACTCCTCTTGTGCCCTGAACTCAATATGCCAGCCTCAAAACCAAAGCTCACATCAGAAAATTCATTACAAACCATGATACAAAAGAAAAATGAGAAAAAAGCCAAAGAAATGCAAGAATCCCTAATTATATTGGGCTTGATTTAGTCGCAAGGAAACCGGCTGTTCCCGGATTCATCCACCCCTCCAGCTGACAGCTTGTGGAATTCTGACTGAATTAACCTGAAAATCGCAGTGAAACTCAATTTGGAGGCAATTAATATCTGTCACCTCAGCCAAAGTGTTCCATTTGATTTTCCAAAACACAAAATCTCACCTTGGTCGTGTTACCTGTAGCTTCAAATGCCTATTTGTTGTGTTTTTAATTTCATAATGGCTACTCTGTCCAAACTCTTGTTTGTATTGCGTCAGAATAGAAAATTTGGGAAGGAAGAAGGCAAAACCAACTGATACCCAGAAAACATTTAGGAAATTGCCACTCAAGAAACCACAACTCGGCTGAGGCACCCAAACCAATGACAGCAAGCCAGAATTGGAGCAACCCAACAGCTGTGCCCTGATTGAAAAAGTTCCTTCCTTTTGTGACCTCAACTCAATATGCCAGCCTAAAAACCAAAGCTCACATCAGAAAATTCATTACAAACCATGATAAATAAGAAAAATGAGAAAAAAGCCAAAGAAATGCAAGAATCCATAATGATATTGGACTTCATTTAGTCACAAGGAAACCGGCTATTACCGGATTCATCCACCCATCCAGCTGACTGACTGTGGAATTCTGACTGAATTAAGCTGAATGGAGGCAGTTAATATCTGTCACCACAGCCAAAGTGTTCCATTTTATTTTCCAAAACACAAAATCTCACCTTGGTCATGTTGCCTGTAGATTTCTAAGCTTCAAACGCCTATTTGTTGTGTTTTTTATTTCATAATGGCTACTCTGTCCAAACTCTTGTTTATATTGTGTCAGAATACAAAATTTGGGAAGAAAGCAGGCAAAACCAACTGAGACTCAGAAAACATTTACCGAATTTCCGCTCAAGAAACCAAAAGTCAGCTGAGGCACCGAAAACAATGAAAGCAAGCCAGAACTTGAGCAAGCCAACAGCTGTGCCCTGATTGAAAAAGACCATTAATCCAGTGCCCTGAACTCCATACTGCAGCCTCAAAACCAAAGCTCGCATCAGAAAATTCATTACAAACCATGATAAATAAGAAAAATGAGAAAAAAGCCAAAGAATTGCAAGAATCCATAATGATATTGGGCTTGATTTAGTCATAAGGAAACCGGCTGTTCCCGGATTCATCCACCCCTCCAGCTGACTGCCTGTGGATTTCTGACTGAATTAACCTGAAAATCACAGTGAAACTCTGTTTGGAGGCAATTAATATCTGTCACCTCAGCCAAAGTGTTCCATTGTATTTTCCAAAACACAAAAACTCACCTTGGTCGTGTTACCTGTAGATGTATAAGCTTCAAACGCCTATTTGTTTTGTTGCTTGTTTCATAATGGCTACTGTAAACAAACTCTTGTTTGTATTGCCTCAGAATACAAAATTTGGGAAGGAAGAAGGCAAAACCAACTCAGACCCATAAAACATTTAGGAAATTGCCGCTCAAGAAACCAAAATCAGCTGAGGCACCCAAAACAATGACAGCAAGCCAGAAGTGGAGCAAGCCAACAGCTCTGCCCTGTTTGAAAAAGACCATTCCTCCGGTGCCCTGAACTCCATATTGCAGCCTCAAAAGCAAAGCTCACATCAGAAAATTCATTACAAACCAGGATAAATAAGGGAAATGTGAAAAAAACAAAGAAATGCAAGAGTCCTTTGTGATATTTGGCTGGATTTAGACACAAGGAAACCGGCTGTTCCCGGATTCATCCACCACTCCAGCTGACTGCCTGTGGAATTCTGACTGAATTAACCTGAAAATCGCAGTGAAACTCAGTTTGGAGGCAATTAATATCTGTCACCTCAGCCAAAGTGTTTCATTTGATTTTCCAAAACACAAAACCTCACCTTGGTCATGTTACCTGTAGATTTCTAAGCTTCAAATGCCTATTTGCTGTGTTGTTTATTTCAAAATGGCTACTCTGTCCAAATTCTTGTTTGTTTGGCGTCAGAATACAAAATTTGGGAAGGAAGAAGGCAAAACCAACTGAGATTCAGAAAACATTTAGGAAATTGCCGCTCAAGAAACTGAAGGACACTGAGGCACCCAAAACCTTGAAAGGAAGTCAGAATTGGAGTAAGCCAACAGCTGTTTCCTGATTGAAAAAGGCCATTCCTCCGGTGCCCTGAACTCCATCTTGCAGGTTCAAAACCAAAGCTCACATCAGAAAATTTATTACAAACCATGAAAAATAAGAAAAATCCTAAAAAATCCAAAGAAATTCAGGAGTTCTTAGTGATATTGGGCTTGAATCATTCCCTTGTTAATGGCTGTTTCCAGATTCATCCATACCTCCCAGCTGAGTGTCTGTGGTTTCTGACTGAATTAACATGAAAATCGCAGTGAAACTCGGTTTGGAGGCAATTACTATCTGTCACCTCAGCCAAAGTGTTCCATTTGATTTTCCAAAACACAAAAACTCACCTTGGTCGTGTTACCTGTAGATTTCTAAGCTTCAAATGCATATTTGTTGTGTTGTTTATTTCATAATGGCTACTCTGTCCAAACTCTTGTTTATATTGCGTCAGAATACAAAATTTGGGAAGGAAGAAGGCAAATCCAACTGAGACTCAGAAAACATTTAGGAAATTGCCGCTCAAGAAACCTAAAGTCAGCTGAGGCACCAAAAAAATGACAGCAATCCAGAACTTGAGCAAGCCAACAGCTGTGCCCTGATTGAAAAAGACCATTAATCCAGTGCCTGAACTCCATATTCAAGCCTCAAAACAAAAGCTCACATCAGAAAATTCATTACAGACCATGATAAATAAGAAAAATGAGAAAAAAGCCAAAGAAATGCAAGAATCCATAATGATATTGGGCTTGATTTAGTTGCAAGGAAACCGGCTGTTCCCGGATTCATCCACCCCTCCAGCTGACTGCCTGTGGAATTCTGACTGAATTCACCTGAAAATTGCAGTGAAACTCAGTTTGGAGGCAATTAATATCTGTCACCTCAGCCAAAGTTTCCATTTTATTTTCCAAAACACAAAAACTCACCTTGGTCGTGTTACCTGTAGATTTCTAAGCTTCAAACACCTATTTGTTGTGTTTTTTATTTCATAATGGCTACCGTGCCCAAACTCTTGTTTGTATTGTGGCAGAATACAAAATTTGGGAAGGAAGAAGCCAAAACCAACTCAGACCCATAAAACATTTAGGAAATTGCCGCTCAAGAAACCAAAAGTCAGCTGAGGCACCCAAAACAATGACAGCAAGGCAAAATGGGAGCAAGGCGACAACTGTGCCCTGTTTGAAAAAGACCATTCCTCCTGTGCCCTGAACTCCATATTCCAGCCTCAAAACCAAAGCTCACAGCAGAAAATTCATTACAAACCATGGTAAATAAGGGAAATGTGAAAAAGCCAAAGAAATGCAAGAGTCCTTTGTGAAATTTGGTTGGATTCAGACACAAGGAAACTGGCTGTTCCCAGATTCATACCCCCTTCCACAGACAGACTTTGGAATTCTGATTGAATTCACCTCAAAATCGCACTCAGACTCAATTTGGAGGGAATTAGGATCTGTCCCCTCAGCAGAAGGGTATCATGTCATTTTCCAAAACACAGAAACTCATCTTGGTCGTGTTGCCTGTAGATTTCTAATCCTGAAAGGGCAATTTACTGTGTTTTTTTTTTCTTTCATAATGGCTACTCTGTCCAAAATCTTGCTTGTATTGCGTCAGAATACAAAATTTGGGAATAAGAAGGCAAATCCGATCAGAACCAGAAAACATTTAGGAAACTGCAGAAAAAGAATCCACAAATAAGCTGAGGCACCCAAAACAATGACAGCAAGCAGAATTGGAGCACGCCAACAGCTGTGCCCTGATTGAAAAAGAACCTTCCTCTTGTGCCCTAAACTCAATATGCCAGCCACAAAACCAAAGCTCACATCAAAAAATTCTTTTCAAACCATGATAAATAGGAAAAATCAGAAAAAAGCCAAAGAAATGCAAGTTTTCTTAGTGATATTGGGCTTGATTTATTCCTAAGTAAACAGCTGTTTCCAGATTCATCCACAACTCCCAGCTGAGTGAATAGGGATTCTGACTGAATTCACCTCAAAATGGCAGTGAAATTCGGTTTGGAGACAATTAATATCTGTCACCTCAGCCAAAGTGTTCCATTTTATTTTCCAAAACAAAAAAACTCACTTTGGTCATGTTACCTATAGATTTCCAAGCTTCAAACGCCTATTTGTTGTGTTTTTTATTTCATAATGGCTACTCTGTCCAAAATCTTCCTTGTATTGCATCACATACAAAATTTGGGAAGGTAGAAGGCAAAGCCAACTCAGACTCAGAAAACATTTAGGAAATTGCCACTCAAGAAACCAAAAGTCAGCTGAGGCACCCAAAACCATGACAGCAAGCCAGAATTGGAGGAGGCAATCAGCTGAGTCCTGATTGAAAAAGGCCATTCTTCCGGGACCCTGAACTCCATATTCCAGCCTCAAAACCAAAGCTGACATCAGGAAATTCATTACAAACCATGATACATAAGAAAAATGAGAAAAAAGCCAAGAAATGCAAGAATCCATAATGATATTGAGCTGGATTTAGTCGCAAGGAAACGGCCTGTTCCCGGATTCATCCACCCCTCCAGCTGACTGCCTGTGGAATTCTGACTGAATTAACCTGAAAATCGCAGTGAAACTCAGTTTGGAGGCAATTAATATCTGTCACCTCAGCCAAAGTGTTCCATTTTATTTTCCATAACACAAAAACTCACCTTGGTCGTGTTATCTGTAGATTTCTAAGCTTCAAACACCTATGTGTAGTGTTTTTTATTTCATAATGGCTGCTCTGGCCAAACTCTTGTTTGTATGGCGTCAGAATACAAAATTTGGGAAGGAAGAAGGCAAAACCAACTCAGACCCAGAAAACATTTAGGAAATTGCCGCTCAAGAAATCACAAATCAGCTGAGGCACCCAAAAAAATGTCAGGATGCCAGAATTGGAACACGCCAACAGCTGTGCCCTGATTGAAAAAGAACCTTCCTCTTGTGCCCTGAACTCAATATACCAGCCTCAAAACCAAAGCTCACATCAGAAAATTCATTACAAACCATGATAAATAAGAAAAATCAGAAAAAAGCCAAAGAAATGCAGGAGTTCTTAGTGATATTGGGCTTGATTTATTCTCTTATTCCTGGCTGGTTGCAGATTCATCAACAACTCCCAGCTGAGTGTCTGTGGTTTCTGACTGAATTAACATGAAAATCGCAGTGAAACTCGGTTTGGAGGCAATTAATATCTGTCACCTCAGTCAAAGTGTTCCACTTTATTTTCCAATACACAAAAACTCACCTTGGTCATGCTACCTGCAGATTGCTAAGCTTCAAACGCAATTTGTTGTGTTGTTTATTTCATAATGGCTGCTGTGCCCAAACTCTTGTTTGTATTGTGTCAGAATGCAAAATTTCAAAAGGGAGAAGGCAAAACCAACTCAGACCCAGAAAACTTTTAGGAAATTTTCACTCAAGAAACCAAAAGTCAGCTGAGGCACCCAAAACAATGACAGCAAGCCAGAATTGGAGCACGCCAACAGCTGTGCCCTGATTGAAAAAGAACCTTCCTCTTGTGCCCTGAACTCCATATTGCAGCCTCAAAACCAAAGCTCACATCAGAAAATTCATTACAAACCATGATACATAAGAAAAATGAGAAAAAAGCCAAAGAAATGCAAGAATCCCTAATTATATTGGGCTTGATTTAGTCGCAAGGAAACCGGCTGTTCCCGGATTCATCGCCCCTCAAGCTGACGGCCTGTGGAATTCTGACGGAATTAACCTGAAAATCGCAGTGAAACTCAGTTTGGAGGCAATTAATATCTGTCACCTCAGCCAAAGTGTTCCATTTGATTTTCCAAAACACAAAAACTCACTTTGGTTGTTTTACCTGTAGATGTCTAAGTTTCAACATCCTATTTGTTGTGTGTTTTATTTCATAATGGCTACTCTGTCCAAACTCTTGTTTGTATTGCATCAGAATACAAAATTTGGGAAGGAAGAAGGCAAAACCAACACAGACGCAGAAAACATTTAGGAAATTGCCGCTCAAGAAGCCAAAAGTCACTGAGGCACCCAAAACAATGACAGCAAGCCAGAAGAGGAGCAAGCCAACAGCTGTGCGCTGATTGAAAAAGAACCTTCCTCTTGTGCCCTGAACTCAATATGCCAGCCTCAAAACCAAAGCTCACATCAGAAAATTCATTACAAACCATGATAAATAAGAAAAAAGAGAAAAAAGCCAAAGAAATGCAAGAATCCATAATGATATAGGGCTTGATTTAGTCGCTAGGAAACGGCTCTTCCCGGATTCATCCACCCCTCCAGCTGACAGCCTGTGGAATTCTGATGAATTAACCTGAAAATCACAGTGAAACTCAGTTTGGAGGCAATTAATATCTGTCACCTCAGCCAAAGTGTTCCATTTTATTTTCATAAACACAAAAACTCACCTTGGTCATGTTACCTGTAGATTTCTAAGCTTCAAACGCCTATTTGTTGTGTTTTTTCTTTCATAATGGCTATTCTGTACAAACTCTTCTTTGCATTGCATCAGAATACAAAATTTGGGAAGGAAGAAGGCAAAGCCAACTCAGACCCTGAAAACATTTGGGAAATTGCCACACAAGAAACCACAAATCGGCTGAGGCACTCAAAACAATGACAGCAAGCCAGAAGTGGAGCAAGCCAACAGCTGTGCCCTGATTGAAAAACAACCTTCCTCTTGTGCCCTGAACTCAATATGCCAGCCTCAAAACCAAAGCTCACATCAGAAAATTCATTACAAACCATGATAAATAAGAAAAAAGAGAAAAAAGCCAAAGAAATGCAAGAATCCATAATGATATTGGGTTTGATTAAGTTGCAAGGAAACCGGCTGTTCCCAGATTCATCCACCACTAAAGCTGACTGCCTGTGGAATTCTGACTGAATTAACCTGACAATCGCAGTGAAACTCAAGAAACCAAATTTCAGCTGAGGCACCCAAAACAAAGACAATAGCCAGAATTGGAGCAAGCCAACAGCTGTGCCCTGTTTGAAAAAGACCATTCCTCAGGTGCCCTGAACTCTATATTGCAGCCTCAAAACCAAAGCTCACATCAGAAAATTCATTACAAACCATGATAAATTAGGGAAATTTGAAAAAGCCAAAGAAATGCAAGAGTCCTTTGTGATATTTGGCTGGATTTAGACACAAAGAAACTGGCTGTTTCCAGATTCATCCCCCCCTTCCACAGACTGACTTTGGAATTCTGATTGAATTCACCTCAAAATCTCACTCACACTCATTTGGGAGGGAATTAGAATCTGTCCCCTCAGCAGAAGCGTTCTATGTCATTTTCCAAAACACAGAAACTCATCTTGGTCGCGTTGCCTGTAGATTTCTAATCCTGAAAGGGCAATGCGCTGTGTTTTTTTTTTTTTCTTTCTTTCATAATGGCTACTCTCCAAAATCTTGCTTGTATTGCATCAGAATACAAAATTTGGGAATAAGAAGGCAAAACCGACTCAGACCCAGAAAACATTTAGGAAATTGGCACTCAAGAAACCACAAATCGGCTGAGGCACCCAAAACAATGACAGCAAGCCAGAAGTGGAGCAAGGCAACAGCTGTGCCCTGATTGAAAAAGAACCTTCCTCTTGTGCCCTGAACTCAATATGCCAGCCTCAAAACCAAAGCTCACATCAGAAAATTCATTACAAACCATGATAAATAAGGGAAATGTGAAAAAGCCAAAGAAATGCAAGAGTCCTTTGTGATATTTGGCAGGATTTAGACACAAAGAAACTGGCTGTTTCCAGATTCATCCCCCCCTTCCACAGACTGACTTTGGAATTCTGATTGAATTCACCTCAAAATCGCTCTCACACTCCATTTGGAGGGAATTACAATCTGTCCCCTCAGCAGAAGCGTTCCATGTCATTTTCCAAAACACAGAATCTCATCTTGGTTGTGTTGCCTATGGATTTCTAATCCTGAAAGGTCAATTTGCTGTGTTTTTTTTTTTTCTTTCATAATGGCTACTCTGTCCAAAATCTTGCTTGTATTGCATCAGAATACAAAATTTGGGAAGGAAGAAGACAAAACCAACTCAGACCCCGAAAACACTTAGGAAATTGCCACACAAGAAACCACAAATCAGCTGAGGCACCCAAAACAATGACAGCAAGCCAGAAGTGGAGCAAGCCAACAGCTGTGCCCTGATTGAAAAAGAACCTTCCTCTTGTGCCCTGAACTCAATATGCCAGCCTCAAAACCAAAGCTCACATCAGAAAATTCATTACAAACCATGATAAATAAGGGAAATGTGAAAAAGCCAAAGAAATGCAAGAGTCCTTTGTGATATTTGGCAGGATTTAGACACAAAGAAACTGGCTGTTTCCAGATTCATCCCCCCCTTCCACAGACTGACTTTGGAATTCTGATTGAATTCACCTCAAAATCGCTCTCACACTCCATTTGGAGGGAATTAGAATCTGTCACCTCAGCAGAAGCGTTCCATGTCATTTTCCAAAACACAGAATCTCATCTTGGTTGTGTTGCCTATGGATTTCTAATCCTGAAAGGTCAATTTGCTGTGTTTTTTTTTTCTTTCATAATGGCTACTCTGTCCAAAATCTTGCTTGTATTGCATCATACAAACTCTTGTTTGTATGGCGTCAGAATACAAAATTTCAGAAGGAAGAAAGCAAAACCAACTCAGACCCAGAAAATATTCAGGAAATTGCCGCTCAAGAAACCAAAAGTTAGCTGAGGCACCCAAAGCAATGACAGCAAGCCAGAATTAGAGCAAGCCAACAGCTGTGCCCTGTTTGAAAAAGAACCTTCCTCTTGTGCCCTGAACTCAATATGCCAGCCTCAGAACCAAAGCTCACATCAGAAAATTCATTACAAACCATGATAAATAAGAAAAAGGAGAAAAAAGAAAAGAAAAGCAAGAATCCATAATGATATTGGGCTTGATTCAGTCGCAAGGAAACCGGCTGTTCCTGGAATCATCCGCCCCTCCAGCTGACTGCCTGTGGAATTCTGACTGAATTAACCTGAAAATCGCAGTGAAACTCACTTTGGAGGCAATTACTATCTGTCACCTCAGCCAAAGTGTTCCATTTGATTTTGCAAAACACAAATCTCACCTTGGTCGTGTTACCTGTAGATTTCTAAGCTTCAAACGCCTATTTGTTGTGTTTTTCTATTTCATAATGGCTACTCTGCCGAAACTCTTGTTTGTATGGCGTCAGAATACAAAATTTGGGTAGGAAGAAGGCAAAACCAACTCAGACCCAGAAAACATTTAGGAAATTGCCGCTCACAAACCACATATCGGCTGAGGCACCCAAAACAATGACAGCAAGCCAGAATTGGAGCAGGCCAACTGCTGTGCCCTGTTTGAAAAAGACCATTCCCCCGGTGCTCTGAACTCCATATTGCAGCCATAAAACCAAAGCTCACATCAGAAAATTCATTACAAACCATGATAAATAGGAAATCAGAGAAAAAAGCCAAAGAAATGCAAGAATCCATAATGACATTTGGCCTTATTAGTCACAAGGAAACCGGCTGTAGCTGGATTCATCCTCTGCTCCAGCTCACTGCCTGTGGAATTCTGACTGAATTAACCTGAAAATCGCAGTGAAACTCAGTTTGGAGGCAATTAATATCTGTCACCTCAGCCAAAGTGTTCCATTTTATTTTCCAAAACACAAAAACTCACCTTGGTCGTGTTACCTGTAGATTTCTAAGCTTCAAATGCCTATTTGTTATGTTTTTTATTTCATAATAGCTACTCTGCCCAAACTCTTGTTTGTATGGCATCAGAATACAAAATTTGGGAAGGAAGAAGGCAAAACCAACTCAGACCCCGAAAACATTTAGGAAATTGCCACACAAGAAACCAGAAATCAGCTGAGGCATCCAAAACAATGACAACAAGCCATAATTGGAGCAAGCCAACAGCGGTACCCTGTTTGAAAAAGAACCTTCCTCTTTTACCCTGAACTCAATATGCCAGCCTCAGAACCAAAGCTCACATCCGAAAATTCATTACAAACCATGATAAATAAGAAAAATGAGAAAAAAGCCAAAGAAATGCAAGAATCTGTAATGTTATCGGGTTTGATATAGTCGCAAGGAAACCGGCTGTTCCCGGATTCATCCACCCATCCAGCTGACTGCCTATGGAATTCTGACTGAATTAACCTCAAAATAGCAGTGAAACTCATATAGGAGACAATTAATATCTGTCACCTCAGCTAAAGTGTTCCATTTTATTTTGCAAAACACAAAAACTCACCTTGGTCGTGTTACCTGTAGATTTCTAAGCTTCAAACGCCTATTTCTTGTGTTTTTTATTTCATACTGGCTATTCTACCCAAACTCTTGTTTGTATGGCGTCAGAATACAAAATTTGGGAAGGAAGAAGGCAAAACCAACTCAGACCCAGAAAACATTTCGCAAATTGCCACTCAAGAAACCACAAATCAGCTGAGGATCCCAAAACAATGAAAGCAAGCCAGAATTGGGGCAGGCCAATAGCTGTGCCCTGTTTGAAACAGAACCTTCCTCTTGCTCCCTGAACTCCATATTGCAGCCTCAAAACCAAAGCTCACATCAGAAAATTCATTACAAACCATGATAAATAAGAAAAAGGAGAAAAAAGCCAAAGAAATGCAAGAATCCATAATGATATAGGGCTTGATTTAGTCGCTAGGAAACCGGCTGTTCCCAGATAAATCCACCCCTCCAGCTGACATCCTGTGGAATTCTGACTGAATTAACCTGAAAATCACAGTGAAACTCAGTTTGGAGGCAATTAATATCTGTCACCTCAGCCAAAGTGTTCCATTTTATTTTCCAAAACACAAAAAATCACCTTGGTCGTGTTACCTGTAGATTTCTAAGCTTCAAATGCCTATTTGTTGTGTTTTTCATTTCATAATGACTACTCTGCCCAAACTCTTGTTTGCTTGGCGTCAGAATACAAAATTTGGGAAGGAAGAAGGCAAAACCAACTCAGACCCAGAAAACATTTAGGAAATTGCCACTCAAGAAACCAAGTCAGCTGAGGCATGCAAAACAATGACAGCAAGCCAGAATTGGAGCAAGCCAACAGCTGTGCCCTGTTTGAAAAAGAACCTTCCTCTTCTGCCCAGAACTCAATATGCCAGCCTCAGAACCAAAGCTCACATCAGAACATTCATTACAAACCATGATAAATAAGAAAAAGGAGAAAAAAGCCAAAGAAAAGCAAGAATCCATAATGATATAGGGCTTGATTTAGTCGCTAGGAAACCGGCTGTTCCAGGAATCATCCACACCTCCAGCTGACTGCCTGTGGAATTCTGACAGAATTATCCTGAAAATCGCAGGGAAACTCAGTTTGGAGGCAATTAATATCTGTCACCTCAGCCAAAGTGTTCCATTTGATTTTGCAAAACACAAATCTCACCTTGGTCGTGTTACCTGTAGATTTCTAAGCTTCAAACCCCTTTTGTTGAGTTTTTCTATTTCATAATGCCTACTCTGCCGAAACTCTTATTTGTATGGCGTCAGCATACAAAATTTGGGAAGGAAGAAGGCAAAACCAACTCAGACCCAGAAAACATTTAGGAAATTGCCACTCACAAACCACATATCGGCTGAGGCACCCAAAACAATGACAGCAAGCCAGAATTGGGGCAGGCCAATAGCTGTGCCCTGTTTGAAACAGAACCTTCCCCTTGCTCCCTGAACTCCATATTGCAGCCTCAAAACCAAAGCTCACATCAGAAAATTCATTACAAACCATGATAAATAGGAAATCAGAGAAAAAAGCCAAAGAAATGCAAGAATCCTTAATGACATTTGGCCTTATTAGTCACAAGGAAACCAGCTGTTCCCGGATTCATCCTCTGCTCCAGCTGACTGCCTGTGGAATTCTGACTGAATTAACCTGAAAATTGCAGGGAAACTCAGTTTGGAGGCAATTACTATCTGTCACCTCAGCCAAAGTGTTCCATTTTATTTTCCAAAACACAAAAACTCACCTTGGTCATGTTACCTGTAGATTTCTAAGCTTCAAACGCCTATTTGTTGTGTTTTTTATTTCATAATGGCTACTCTGCCCAAACTGTTGTTTGTATGGCGTCAGAATACAAAATTTGAGAAGGAAGAGGGCAAAACCAACTCAGACCCCGAAAACATTTAGGAAATTGCTGCTCAGAATCCACAAATCGGCTGAGGCACCCAAAACAATGACAGCAACCCAGAATTGAAGCAGGCCAACAGCTGTGCCCTGTTTGAAAAAGACCATTCCTCTGGTGCCCTGAACTCCATATTGCAGCCTCAAAACCAAAGCTCACATCAGAAAATTCATTACAATCCATGATAAATAAGAAAACATAGAAAAAATCCAAAGAAATGCAAGAATCCATAATGACATTTGGCCTTATTAGTCACAAGGAAACCGGCTGTTCCCGGATTCATCCACCCCTCCAGCTGACAGCCTGTGGAATTCTGACTGAATTAACCTGAAAATCGCAGTGAAACTCAGTTTGGAGGCAATTAATATCTGTCACCTCAGCCAAAGTGTTCCATTTTATTTTCCAAAACACAAAAACTCACCTTGGTCATGTTACCTGTAGATTTCTAAGCTTCAAACGCCTATTTGTTGTGTTTTTTATTTCATAATGGCTACTCTGCCCAAACTCTTGTTTGTTTGGCGTCAGAATACAAAATTTCAGAAGGAAGAAGGCAAAACCAACTCAGACCCAGAAAATATTCAGGAAATTGCCGCTCAAGAAACCAAAAGTTAGCTGAGGCACCCAAAGCAATGACAGCAAGCCAGAATTAGAGCAAGCCAACAGCTGTGCCCTGTTTGAAAAAGAACCTTCCTCTTCTGCCCTGAACTCAATATGCCAGCCTCAGAACCAAAGCTCACATCAGAAAATTCATTACAAACCATGATAAATAAGAAAAAGGAGAAAAAAGAAAAGAAAAGCAAGAATCCATAATGATATAGGGCTTGATTCAGTCGCAAGGAAACCGGCTGTTCCCGGAATCATCCGCCCCTCCAGCTGACTGCCTGTGTAATTCTGACTGAATTAACCTGAAAATCGCACTGAAACTCACTTTGGAGGCAATTACTATCTGTCACCTCAGCCAAAGTGTTCCATTTTATTTTCCAAAACACAAAAACTCACCTTGGTCATGTTACCTGTAGATTTCTAAGCTTCAATGCCTATTTGTTGTGTTTTTTATTTCATAATGGCTATTCTGCCCAAACTCTTGTTTGTATGGCAGCAGAAAAGAAAATTTGGATACGAAGACGGTAAAACCAACTCAGACCCAGAAAACATTTAAAAAATTGCCGCTCAAGAAACCAAAATCAGCTGAGGCAGCCAAAACAATGAAGGCAAGCCAGAATTGGAGCAAGCCACAGCTGTACCCTGTATAAAATGACCATACTTCCAGTGCCGTGAACTCCATACTACAGCCTCAAAACCAAAGCTCACATCAGAAAATTCATTACAAACCATGATAAATAAGAAAACATAGAAAAAAGCCAAAGAAATGCAAGAATTCATAATGATATTGGGCTTGATTCAGTCGCAAGGAAACCGTCTGTTCCCGGATTCATCCACCCCTCCAGCTGACAGCCTGTGCAATTCTGACTGAATTAACCTGAAAATCGCAGTGAAACTCAGTTTGGAGGCAATTAATATCTGTCACCTCAGCCAAAGTGTTCCATTTGATTTTCCAAAACACAAAAACTCCCCTTGGTCATGTTACCTGTAGATTTATAAGCTTCAAAATCCTATTTGCTGTGTTTTTTATGTATAATGGCTACTCTCCCCAAACTCTTGTTTGTAGAAATCAGAATACAAAATTTGGGAAGGTAGAAGGCAAAACCAACTCAGACGCAGAAAACATGTAGGAAATTGCAGCTCAGGAAACCACAAATCGGCTGAGGCTCAAAACAATGACAGCCAGCCAGAATTGGAGCAGGCCAACAGCTTTGCCCTGTTTAAAAGGTCCATTCCCCCGGTGCCCTGAACTCCATACTGCAGCCTCAAAACCAAAGCTGACATCAGAAAATTCATTACAACCCATGATAAATAAGAAAAAGGAGAAAAAAGCCAAAGAAATGCAAGAATCAATAATGATATTGGGCTTGATTTAGTTGCAAGGAAACTGGCTGTTCCCGGATCCATCCACCCCTCCAGCTGACTGCCTGTGGAATTCTGACTGAATTCACCTGAATATCGCAGTGAAACTCAGTTTGGAGGCAATTAATATATGTCACCTCAGCCAAAGTGTTCCATTTTTTTTTCCAAAACACAAAAACTCACCTTGGTAATGTTACCTGTAGATTTCTAAGCTTCAAATGCCTATTTGTTGTGGTTTTTATTTCATAATTGCTACTCTGTCCAAACTCTTGTTTGTGTTGCCTCAGAATACAAAATTAGGGAAGGAAGAAGGAAAAACCAACTCAGATGCACAAAACATTTAGGAAATTGCCGCTCAAGAAACCACAAATTAGCTGAGGTATCGAAAACAATGACAGCAAGCCAGAATTGGAGCAAGACAACAGCTGTGCCCTGATTGAAATAGAACCTTCCTCTTGTGCCATGAACTCCATATTGCAGCCTCAAAACCAAAGCTCACATCAGAAAATTCATTACAAACCATAAAAAATAAGAAAAATGATAAGAAAGCCAAAGAAATGGAAGAATCCATAATGATATTGGGCTTGATTTAGTCGCAAGGAAACTGGCTGTTCCCAGATACATCCACCCCTCCAGCTGACAGCCTGTGGAATTCTGAGTGAATTAACCGGAGAAACACAGTGAAACTCAGTTTGAAGGCAATTAATATCTGTCACCTCAGCCAAAGTGTTCCATTTGATTTTCCAAAACAAAAAACCTCACCTTGGTCGTGTTACCTGTAGATTTCAAAGCTTCAAATGCCTATTTGTTGTGTTTTTATTTCATAATGGCTACTCTCCCCAAACTCTTGTTTCTATGGCATCAGAATACAACATTTGGGAAGGAAGAAGGCAAACCCAATTCAGACCCAGAAAACATTTAGGAAATTTCCGCTCAAGAAACTAAAAGTCAGCTGAGGCACCCAAAACAATGACAGCAAGCCAGAATTGGAGCAGGCCAACAGCTGTGCCCTGTTTGAAAAAGACCATTCCTCCGTTACCCTGAACTCCATATTGCAGCCTCAAAACCAAAGCTCACATCAGAAAATTCATTACAAACCATGATGAATAATGGAAATGTGAAAAAGCCAAAGAAATGCAAGAGTCCTTTGTGATACTTGGCGGGATTAGACAAAAGGAACCTGGCTTTTTCCAGATTCATCCCCCCATCCACAGACTGACTTTGGACTTGTGATTGAATTCACCTCAAAATCCCACTCACATTCAATTTGGATGAATTAGTATCTCTCCCCTCAGCAGAAGTGTTCCATGTTATTTTCCAAAACACAGAAACTCATCTTGGTCATGTTGCCTGTAGATTTCTAATCCTGAAAGGCCAATTTGCTGTGTTTTTTGTTTTCTTTCATAATGGCTACTCTGTCGACAATCTTGCTTGTATTGCATGAGAATACACAATTTGGGTATGAAGAAGGGAAAACCAACTCAGACCCAGAAAATATTCAGCAAACTGACCCTCAAGAAACCAAAAGTCAGCTGAGGCACCCAAAAATGACAGCAAGCCAGAATTGGAGCAAGCCAACAACTGTGCCCCAATTGAAAAAGAACCATTCTCTTGTGCCATGAACTCCATATTGCAGCCTCAAAACCAAAGCTCACATCAGAAAATTCATTACAAACCATGATAAATAAGGGAAATGTGAAAAAGCCAAAGAAATGCAAGAGTCCTTTGTGATATTTGGCTGGATTTAGACACAAGGAAACTGGCTGTTTCAGGATTCATCCCACCCTTAAACAGACTGACTTTGGAATTCTGATTGAATTCACCTCAAAATTGCACTCACACTCAATTTGGAGGAAATTAGTATCTGTCCCCTCGGCAGAAGGAGTCCAAGTCATTTTCCAAAACACAGAAACTCATCTTGATTGTATTGTCTGTACAGTTCTAAACATGAAAGGCCAATTTGCTTTGTTTTTTTTTTTTTTTTTCTTTCATAATGGCTACTCTGTCAAAATCTTGCTTGTATTGCATCAGAATACAAAATTTGGGAATAAGAAGGCAAAACTAACTCAGACCCAGAAAACATTTAGGATATTGCCACTCAAGAATCCACAAATCAGCTGAGGCACCCAAAACGATGACAGCAAGCCAGAATTGGAGCAGGCCAACAGCTGTGCCCTGATTGAAAATCAACCTTCCTCTGGTGCCCTGAACTGAATATGCAAGCTTAAAACCAAAGCTCACATCAGAAAACTCATTACAAACCATGATACATAAGAAAAATGAGAAAAAAGCCAAAGAAACGCAAGAATCCATAATGATATTGGGCTTGATTTAGTCAAAAGGAAACCGGCTATTCCCAGATTCATCCACCCCTCCAGCTGACTGCCTGTGGAATTCTGACGGAATTATCCGGAAAATCGCAGGGAAACTCAGTTTGGAGGCAATTAATATCTGTCACCTCAGCCAAAGTGTCCCATTTTATTTTCCAAAACACAAAAACTCACCTTGGTCGTATTACCTGTGGATTTCTAAGCTTCAAACGCCTATTTATTGTGTTTTTTTTTTTTTATGGCAAAATGGCAAGTCTGTCCAAACTCTTTTTTGTATTGGGTCAGAATACAAAATTTTGGAAGGAAGAAGGAAAACCAACTCAGATGAACAAAACATTTAGGAAATTGATGCTCAAGAAACCTCAAATCGGCGGAGGCAACCAAAACAATGACAGTAAGCCAGAATTGGAGTAACCCAGCAGCTGTGCCCTGATTGAATAAGAACCTTCCTCTTGTGCCCTGAACTCCATATGCCAGCCTCAAAACCGAAGCTCACATCAGAAAATTCATTACAAACCATGATAAATCAGAAAAATGAGACAAAAGCCAAAGAAATGCAAGAATCCATAATGATGTTGGAATGGATTTAGTTTCAAGGAAACCGGCTGTTCCCAGATTCATCCACCCCTCCAGCTGACTGCCTGTGGAATTCTGACTGAATTAACCGGAAAATTGCAGTGAAACTCAGTTTGGAGGCAATTAATATATGTCACCTCAGCCAAACTGTTCCATTTGATTTTCCAAAACACAAAAACTCACCTTGGTCATGTTACCTCTGGATTTCTAAGCTTCAAAACCTATTTGTTGTGTTTTTTATTTCATAATGGCCACTCTGCCCAAACTCTTGTTTGTATTGCGTCAGAATACAAAATTTGGGAAGGAAGAAGGCAAAACCAACTCAGACCCAGAAAACATTTAGGAAATTGCCGCTCAAGAAACAAAGGGCCGCTGAGGAACCCAAATCTTTGAAAGCAAGACAGAATTGGAGCAAGCCAACAGCTGTGCCCTGATTGAAAAAGACCATTCCTCCGGTGTCCTGAACTCGATATTGCAACCTCAAAACCAAACCTCAGATCAGAAAATTCATTACAAATCATGATAAATAAGAAAAATCAGAAAAAATCCAAGGAAATGCAGGAGTTCTTAGTGATATTGGGCTTGATTTATTCCCTTGTTAATGGCGGTTTCCAGATTCTTCTATACCTCCCAGCTGAGTGTCTGTGGTTTCTGCTGAATTAATATGAAATTCGCTGTGAAACTCGGTTTGGAGGCAATTAGTATCTGTCACCTCAGCAAAAGTGTTCCATGTCTTTTTACAAAACACAAAATCTCACCTTGGTCGTGTTACCTGTAGCTTTCAAAAGCCTATTTGATGTGTTTTTTATTTCATAATGTCTATTCTGTCCAAAATCTTGCTTGTATTGCGTCAGAATACAAAATTTGGGAAGTAAGAGGACAAAACCATCTGAGACTCAGAAAACGTTTAGGAAATTGCCACTCAAGAAACCTCAAATCGGCGGAGGCACCCAAAACAATGACAGCAAGCCAGAATTGGAGCAAGCCAGCAGCTGTGCCCTGATTGAAAAAGACCATTCCTCCGGTGCCCTGATCTCCATATTGCAGCCTCAAAACCAAAGCTCACATCAGAAAATTCATTACAAACCTTCATACATAAGAAAAATGAGAAAATACCCAAAAATGCAAGAATCCAGAATGATATTGGGCTGGATTTGTTCGCAAGGAAACCGGCTGTTCCCGGATTCATCCAACCCTGCAGCTGACTGCCTGTGGAATTCTGACTGAATTAACCGGAAAATCGCAGTGAAACTCAGTTTGGAAGCAATTAATAACTGTCACCTCAGCTAAAGTGTTCCACTTTATTTTCTAAAACACAAAAACTCACCTCGGTCGTGTTACCTGTAGATTTCTAAGCTTCAAACGCCTATTTGTTGTGTTTTTTATTTCATAATGGCTACTCTGTCCAAACTCTTGTTTGTATTTGGGCAGAATACAAATATTGGGAAGGAATAAAGCAAAACCAACTCAGACCCAGAAAACATTTAGGAAATTGCCGCTCAAGAAACAAAGGGCCGCTGAGGAACCCAAATCTTTGAAAGCAAGACAGAATTGGAGCAAGCCAACAGCTGTGCCCTGATTGAAAAAGACCATTCCTCCGGTGTCCTGAACTCGATATTGCAACCTCAAAACCAAACCTCAGATCAGAAAATTCATTACAAACCATGATAAAAAAGAAAAATCAGAAAAAATCCAAAGAAATGCAGGAGTTCTTAGTGATATTGGGCTTGATTTATTCCCTTGTTAATGGCTGTTTCCAGATTCTTCTACACCTCCCAGCTGAGTGTCTGTGGTTTCTGACTGAATTAAAATGAAATTCGCTGTGAAACTCGGTTTGGAGGCAATTAATATCTGTCACCTCAGCAAAAGTGTTCCATATCTTTTTACAAAACACAAAATCTCACCTTGGTCGTGTTACCTGTAGCTTTCAAAAGCCTATTTGATGTGTTTTTTATTTCATAATGTCTACTCTGTCCAAAGTCTTGTTTGTATGCCATCAGAAAAGAAAATTTGGGAAGGAAGACGGCAAAACCAACTCAGACCCAGAAAACATTTAGGAAATTGCCAATCAAGAAACCGAAAGTCAGCTGAGGCACCCAAATAAATGGCAGCAAGCCAGAATTGGAGCAAGCTAACAGCTGTGCCCTGTTTTAAAAAGACCATTCTTCCCGTGTCCTGAACTCCATATTGCCGTCTCAAATCCAAAGCTCACATCAGAATATTCATTACAAACCTTGATAATAAGGGAAATGTGAAAAAGTCAAATAAATGCAAGAGTCCTTTGTGATATTTGGCTGGATTTAGACACAAGGAAACTGGCTGTTTCCAGATTCATCAACCCCTTCCACAGACTGACTTTGGAATTCTGATGGAATTCACCTCAAAATCGCACTCACACTCAATTGGAAGGTAATTAGAATCTGTCCCCTCAGCAGAAGTGTTCCAAGTCATTATCCAAAACACAGAAACTCATCTTGGTCTTGTTCCCTGTAGCTTTTGAATCCTGAAAGGGCTTTTTGCCGTATTTTCTTTTTTTTCATAATAGCTACTCTGTCCAAAATCTTGCTTGTATTGCATCAGAATACAAAATTTGGGAAGGAAGACGGCAAAACCAACTCAGACCCAGAAAACATTTAGTAAATTACCACTCAAGTAACCACAAATCGGCTGAAGCACCCAAAACAATGACAGCAAGCCAGAATTGGAGCAAGCCAACAGCTGTGCCCTGATTGAAAAAGAACCATCCTCTTGTGCCCTGAACTCAATATGCCAACCACAAAAACAAAGCGCACATCAGAAAATTCATTACAAACCATCATACATATCAAAAATGAGAAAAAAGCCAAAGAAATGCAAGAATCCATAATGATATTGGGATTGATTTAGTTGTAAGGAATCCGGCTATTCCTGGATTCGTCCACCCCTCGAGGTGACTGCCTAGGCAATTCTCACTGAATTAACCTGAAAATCACAGGGAAACTCAGTTTGGAGGAAATTAATATATGTCACCTGAGCCAAAGTGTTCCATTTTATTTTCCAAAACACAAAAACTCACCTTGGTCGTGTTACCTGTAGATTTCTAAGCTTCAAACGCCTATTTGTTGTGTTTTTATTTCATAATGGCTACTCTGTCCAAACTCTTGTTTGTATTGAGTCAGAATAAAAAATTTGGGAATAAGAAGAAAAAACCGTGTCAGACCCAGAAAACATTTAGGAAATTGCCACTCAAGAAACCTCAAATCGGCGGAGGCACCCAAAACAATGACAGCAAGCCAGAATTAGAGCAAGCCAACAGCTGTGCCCTGATTGAAAAAGAACATTTCTCTTGTGCCCGGAAGTTCTTATTGCAGCCTCAAATCCAAAGCTCACATCAAAAATTCATTACCAACCATGATAAATAAGAAAAAAGAGAAAAAAGCCAAAGAAATGCAAGAATCCATAATGATATTGGGCTTGATTTAGTCGTAAGAAATCTGGCTAGTCCTGGATTCATCCACCCCTCCAGGTGACTGCCTGTGCAATTCTCACTGAATTAACCTGAAAATCACAGTGAAACTCAGTTTGGAGGCAATTAATATCTGTCACCTCAGCCAAAGTGTTCCATTTGATTTTCCAAAACACAAAAACTCACCTTGGTCGTGTTACCTGTAGATTTCTAAGCTTCAAACGCCTATGTGTTGTGTTTTTTATTTCATAATGGCTACTCTGTCCAAACTCTAGTTTATATTGCGTCAGAATACAAAATTTGGGAAGGAAGAAGGCAAAACCAACTCCGACCAAGAAAACATTTAGGAAATTGCCGCTCAAGAAACCAAAAGTCAGCTGAGGCACCCAAAACAAGGACAGCAAGCCAGAATTGGAGCAAGCCAACAGCTGTGCCCTGATTGAAAAAGAACCTTCCTCTTGTGCCCTGAACTCCATATTGCAGCCTCAAAACCAAAGCTCACATCAGAAAATTCATTACAAACCATGATAAATAAGAAAAATGAGAAAAAAGCCAAAGAAATGCAGGAGTTCTTAGTGATATTGGGCTTCATGTATTCCAATGTAAACTGCTGTTTCCAGATTCTTCCACACCTCCCAGCTGAGTGAATGTGTATTCTGACTGAATTAACCTGGAAATCGCAGTGAAACTCACTTTGGAGGGAATTAGAAATTGTCCCCTCAGCAGAAGTGTTCCATGACACTTTCTAAAACACAAAAACTCACCTTGGTCGTGTTACCTATCGATTTCTAAGCTTCAAACGCGTAATGTTGTGTTTTTAATTTCATAATGGCTAC